>NW_024342257.1:5537066-5545907 GCF_902729225.1 Pteropus medius
CTTTCGCTTTTCTCTGAATGCCATTTGCTTAAAATATCATTTTCCACCCTTTCACTTTGAGTCTATATTTGTCTTTGGAACTGAGATGTGTCTCTTGGAGGCAGCATATGGTTGGGTTTTGTTTTTCAATTCAATCTGCAACTCTGCGCCTTTTTATTGGTAAGTTCAGTCCATTTACATTTAGGGTGATTATTGAAATATGAGATTTTCCTATAGCCATTTTATATTTTGCTTTCTGGTAGCTCGGTGTTTCCACTGATTTCTTGTCTTTGTGTGTCTGGTTTTTTGTTTGTTTGTTTGTTTGTTGTTTTTGTTTTTGTTTAATTATGGCTGGGTTTTGTGAGTTTTCCCTCTGATTCTTCTTGTTTTATGTTATATAATTCAGTTCTAAATATTTGGTATGTTGTTACCATTATGAATATGTAGAATATATATATATATACATATACATACATACATACATATATGTATATATGTGTGTGTGTGTGTGTGTGTGTGTGTGTGTGTGATTTTGTTTTACCTCTTTCAGAAATTCTCGTCAACTCTTTGTTTGAAAATACTTCTAGTCCCTGCTCCTCTTCCTCCCCTTCAAGAATGCCCATTATTCTTATTATGTTTCCTCTCTGATGGAATCAGTTATTTCTTGTTCTCGTTCATTATTTTTCATTCTTTGGTTTCTGTCTTCTTCTGATTTATTTCTATGTTTCTGTGATTGATGTCACTGATCCTTTCCTCTACTTGGTTGACTCTATTTCCCAAACTTGCTATTTCATTTTTCATCTTTTTTAGTGTGTTCTTCATCTTCAGAAGTTCTATTTGGTTATTTTTGAGGTTTCAATCTGCTTGCTAAACAACTCATTCTGCTCATCTAGTTGTTTTTTTTGTTTTTTCAATTCCTGGAATTGTTGATATGAATTGTTTTGGATCTCACTGAGTGTTTTTAGAAGTACTATCCTGAATTCTGTCATTTAAGGAGCATATTTCTGTGTCTTTAAACTTATTTTCTGGAGATTTTTCTCTTTCTGAGATGCCTTGTTATCTTGGTTGTTCATGGTATTTAATGGACTTTTTCTCCAATTGGACATTAATAAAAGTGTATTCTGCTTTTTTTCCAGAAAAAAGATTTATTGTATAAAGGGGTCTCTTTAGCCTGTTGCAATGAAGGCAATTTTCTTTTGGTTTACAGTAGGTAGTGTTTAAGCCTCTTGGATCCCTGCTTTATATAAAGTCTTAATAATGCTTTTTTTTCCTTATAGATATTCAATCATGTTCGCTACCCTCAGTCTCAGTTCCTGTCAGCGTTAGCAACAGTTTCAGTAGTGTTTGCTCAGATTCCCCTGGGGCTCCGTGGTATTCTGTCTTGGAGTAGATGGGGGTAAGGGCCCTCTGGGTTGGGAGATGGGAGCTGAGGCTCATCCTCATGCTTTGAAGCCTTGGCTGGTAATAATCAACTGTTGTTTCTCCACTGTCCCCGATTCTCTGTCATTCCCACTTCTCTGCTTTTTGCTCTGATTCCTGGGCATTGCCACTGGCTACATGGAGCTCACGGCAATCCCATGCAGAGTTGTTCAGGGAACTAGCTCTACCTTCTCCCCTTCTTCCTGCAGGAGCTAAGGCTTAGAGAGGCAGCTTCTTTGTTTCTCCGAGTTTACCGCCGACTCCCGGCATTCTGACCTGTGGTAGCTCTTACGCGTAGATTCCATACCCAGATGTGCTGGTGTAAAGTTTGAGTGTTTTTTGTTGAGTTTTAGATGTTCAGTTTATTGCTGTTTCAAGGGAATAGATCTGGGACGTCTCTTACTCTGCAATGTTTCTGATGTCTTTCTAGCTATTCTTGAATCTACTTTTCACATAATTATTTTTAATGAGGAAAAATAGATAAATAAAAGGAGTAACCCAAATGTATTAAAATTGAGAAGTAGTAGACTAAATGTTGAGCTGTCTATATTGTGGTATACAAAGCAACCATTAAAATGTATGCCAGAGAAGAACTTGTATTAATATAGGAAAACAACATATTTCCATTTGCAAATTTTAGGCTATAGAATATTGTGTATAGTCTAATGCTTTTTTTCCCCTTCAATATCCATGCTTCCCTCCTCACGTGGAATATTTTTTCTCTCATCCTTTGAAGATGTCCACCTCAAGCCTGACTCAGGAAGTCTCCCAGGATATCCCAACTTTTTCTAAAATTATTCACCGAAGCCACTGATCAATGTTAATATTACTCAAATTGGATAATTAGACATTATGTGCCTGCCACCAGTTTACAAGAAATATGGGGACTAACATTTAATAACACGTGGAATATTATTAGTAAAAATGTGGAATTTCGGAAACTAAAGAACAAATAATATAGTATCTTTAGCAAGTAAATTTTATTTTTAAAAAGAGGGGAAATTTTGTAGATTGGTATCAGTTATCTTTCACAATAATGCTATGTAATAAACCACACTAGAACACAGTGATTTAAAATAACAATTAATTATTATTCACGAGTCTGTGGTCAGATCGGCAGTTCTTTTGGTCTGTGCCAGGCTCAATGGAATCATGCAAAACATCTCATAGCCCAGACCCAGAAATCATTCAGCATCACTTCTGCTATATTCTGTTGACCAAAGGAAGTCACATAATCAAGTTTAGATTCCAAGGTGAGTAAATAAACTACATCTCAATTGAAGCTGCAAAGTCACATTGCCAAGGCAGTGGATTCAGAGAGAGGTCATTTGTTGCAATCAATCCACCATAGGGCTAAAAGAGAGTAATACCATCAATCAAATGCAATGTGTGCCTTTGTTCAGATCTGGATTTAAACAAATCAACTGCAAAACCTCATATTGTGGCCACTAGAGAAAATTGAACATAGACTAAATAGTAAGGAATTGCTGATTTTTCTTTTTTTTTCATTTTTTAAAATTCCCATCCCTGCACCCCTTTAACAACCATCAACTTGTTCTCTATATGTATAGGCCTGTTTCTGCTTTGTTTGTTAATTAGTTTAGTTTTTTTAGATTCCACATATAAGTGAAATTATATGGCACTGGTATTTCTCTGACTTATTTCATTTAGTGTAATACCATCCAGGTCCATCAATGTCATGACTGGCAAGAATTCATCTTTTTATTGTTGAAAAATAATATATATATATATATATATATATATAATATATATACACACACACACACACACACACACACACACACATATAAATATATATATATATATATAAATATATATATATCTGTTGATATCAGACATTTGGAGGTTATATATATATAAATATATATATGTATATATATATAAATATTTATATATATAAATATTTATATATATATAAACATATATATATATTTATCTGTTGATGGACATTTAGGTTGCTTCCACATGTTGGCTATTACTAGTAAGGTTACAATGGACATAAGAGTGCATACATCTTTTCGATTTAGTATGTGTATTTTCTTCGGATAAATAACCAGAAGTGGAATTGCTGGATCACATGGCGGCTTTAATTTTAACTTTTTTGAGGACTCTCCATACTGCTTTCCAAAGTGGCTGCATTAATTTACAATCCACCCAACAGGTTTAGGTGATATCACATTGTGGCTTTAATTTGTGTTTCCCTGATGATTAGTGATGGTGTGCATATTTTCAAATGTCTATTGGACATTTGTATGTTCCCTTAGGAGAAATGGCTATTCAGGTCTTCTGCATATTTTTTAATTGGATTGTTTCTTTTTGTGTGTGTTAAGTTGTATAAGTTCTTTATATGTCTTGCTTAGTAACCTTTTATTGGATGTGTCACTTGTGACTATCTTCTCTCATTCGGTAGGTTATTTTTGTTTTGTTTTGTTTTGTTTTGTTTTGTTGATGGTTTCCTTTGCCATGCAAAACCTTTTTAGTTTGATGTAGTTCCATTTGTTCATTTTTTTTCCCTTTGTTTGCCCTTGCCCAAGGAGATATATCCAAAAAGATATTGCTAAGAGCTATGCCAGAGTTTACGCCTATTTTTTTCTTCTAAGAATTTTATGGTTTCGGGTCTTACATTTAAGTCTTTAATTCATTTTAAGTTTATTTTTGTATGTGGTGTAAGAAAGTGGTTCAATTTCACTTTTTTACATATATCTGTCCAGTTTTCCTAACACTACTTATTGCAGAGACTATCTTTACCTTGATATTTTTTTTAAGTGAAAATGTTATGAAGCTATAAGCAGAGGAAAGTGATTAAAGACAAAAAGATAATGATAAATAGTTTTATTTAGGGCATTGAAATTATAGGCATTTATTTTCCTTTTGTATTTTTCTCTGTTTTTTCCAAGTTGTCTTCACTGAACATATATTTATTTGAAAAAAAAACTTTAAATGTTTTAAAATAAATAAAAATCAGTTTGGAAAAAATAAGTCTCAATCCTTACTTCATGTCACAAATAAAATATAAACTCAAAATGTTTCACAGGCAATAAAAACTAGGTGTAAATCTTTTAGAAGAAAAAATGGAGAATAATCTTCATAACTTCAGAATAGGCAAAGATTTCTTAGACAGGACATATAAAGCAAAAATCATGAAAAAATAAGCTGTAATTAATAAAAAATTTGAAACATCTGCTATTTGAAAAACATTGTTAGAAAAATGAAAAAGACAAGCTAGAGAATGTGGGAGGGAGAAATATGTGTACTACATATCTGATGAATGACTTGTATCAGACTACTTAAAGAATTTATAAAACTCAATAAAAAGTAGATAATCCAATTAAAAACAGACATTATATCAAAACAAATATATGAATGACCAATTAGTAAATGAAAATGTTAAGAATCTATTCATCTGTGAAATATCAACTTAAAGTCACAATGTGGTACCACTAAATGCCACTAAAATGGATAAAAATAAATAAATAAAACTGGCAATATCAATTGTTAGCAAAGATGTAGAACAACTGGAACTTTCATTTATAGCTGGTGGGAGTATGAAATGGTACAATCACTTTGGAAAATAGTTTTGACTTTTATTATAAAGTTAAACATGCAGTTACCCTGCCAATTCTACTTTTAGATATTTACCCAAGAAAAATGCAAATTTACGTCAACAGAAGGACTTTTAAGTGAATGTTTTCAGCAACTTTACTCATAAAAACCAAATTCTGGAAATAACCAACTATGCATCAACAGGAAAATATAAAATTAAATGTGGCACAGCCATGTAATGATATACTATTCAGAAATTATTTTTAAAAGGACTATGAGTATATACAACAGCAAAGATGATACTCAAAAACATTATGCTGAGTGAAAGAAGTTAGATGCCAGAGTACACACTGTATGATTGCCATTTATATTGTAATCTAGAAGAGGTATAACTAATCTAGAATGATAGAAAGAGGACAAATTGTTACCTGGGGCAGGGGATAAGGAGGTTAACTGCAAAGAATCTTGAAGGAAATTTCAGAGGTGATGAAAATGTTCTATATTATGACTGAGATGGTAGTTACATGAGTGAATACATTTGTCAAAACATTAAACTGTATCCTTAAAATGGGTGCCTTTTATTGAATGTAAATTATATCTCAATAAAGTTGATATTTAAAGTAATAAATATAAATATCTTACATTTTTCCTTGGAATTATAAAATTTAATTATTAAATCCAGGAACATAGGGTTATTATTAAACCCATTATTTCTAGTAGATAGAAATAGCTGCCCAGGAAACCCAAATTATTGTGTGGTAACAGTCATTAAAATTTGAAACAAAAGAAAAACAATTTTAGAGGGAAAGATGGTAGATTTTATTACTGGCCAGACCTTTGGCACTATAGCAAATGAGTAAAAAAATCAATGGCTGCAGTAGCTATCTCTGGAAAAGAAGCAACAGAATGAGCAATCTATTAACCAGAAGAGGTCTCTCTTTGCCAACAGGGATCCTGCTCTGACCTGGCAGCATACCCATTTAATAATCCTACAATTCAATAGGAAAGCTGCATTGCTGGCAGCATGTGTACCAAGGGACTGCTGAGTCATTCTCTGGGCAGAAAGCACAAAGCTATTGAATTTTACATTAAGGTTTTCACTGTGTTAGGCAGGTAGTCAGACATGAGCGACAGGGGGAACAAAGGAATAAGGGTTCAACCTAGAGACCACCCAAAGAACTCCCTAATGGTATAGTAGAATTCTAGGTACGCACATGCACACTAGGCAAAGTGTTATATAGCAGCTATGTGTCAAACAAAATGACCTCACTTGCCAATCACTTAGGAATGCCTTTGGAACCACCTATCACAGCCCGAACATAATGCAGATATTACCGCTTCTGGGTCCTTTTGTGGCCTTTTTTATAGCCTTTTTTTTTTCCTTTTTGTTGTTCTGGTGGTTGTTATTACAGTGCTTTGCTGCAGCTCTCATTGCTGAAACCATGTGCCTCTTTGGGGCATGCTTTGTCTTTATAAAATATACTTTTAATAAATCTTTTCTAAATCTCATTGACCTGTGATTCTTCACTGCATCAATGAGGAAGAACCGAGGAAAAATGTTAACTACACTTCTGCATCGTCACCATTATCCCTCACCCTCCCCCTGCCTTTGGGGAGACACTGAACTCTGATTGGCCCCAATGGTAATGACTCTGGTTAGGCTCAAGATCCTACAAACTTTATTTTGACAAAATCTCATTATAAAATATATTCTTGCATGATTCTCTTATTAAAACTTAAGAAAAAACAATTCTCAACATTGAAATTTGCTCATGGGCATCATTTGACAAATCCGATTGATTATGTTAATCCCTATTGTACTTATATTAAAGATCCTGAAAATAAAAAAAATTAAGTTGTGAATATTACATTCACCCTATAAGAAATAGTGTAGATTAGGGGAATTCAAGGAAAGGTCAACTTGGTTATTATTCTCATGCAAGTACAATAGCTTGGATCTATTTCAAAGGGGCTATATGCAGAAGACAATTCAAAGAAGCAACAACAGAAAAACAATCAACAGCAAAACAAAACTCTAAAACCAGCCACAAATGACCTTTGTTAGCCCTCGTACACCTCTAGAATTCAGTTCTTAGATTTGATAAACATTATATATTATATATTCTATAAGCGTTATCCAATTTCATATCCTGCACATTCAATTTTCTTTTTGATTCTCACACCAAATGCTAAACATACCTACAATATTTCACACATTGAAAACCTTTAAATAAACTGAAAGGAATAGGCCAGTTATAGTGAAATAAAAAGAATGAGATTTCAAAGAGAGGACTATAGAGGAAGGAGGGGGAAAGGCTGCATCATATTCATAAGGATGAAAAAAAAAGTCCATGTCCTAAGGACAGTAAATAGTGCAGTGCTGGTTGTATCAAAATAAAAGTTCTCACAGCATGTTCACTGCCTGATCCATTTATCCACCCAAAACGCAGCAAATAAAAACAAAGTGAAGAAACAAAGAACATTTTGAAACAGGCCTAGCATGTTACTACAATGACTTACATGAAACCAACTACAAATTTCAATCAAGAAAAATATTTCTCCTCTTTGTTTTCTCCTTTCAGCAAACAAAAGGATAGAAAAGTCAAAAACATGTTTTCAGCTCATCCTAAAACATAAAGAGAAATCAAATGAATCATTTTTGCTTAGCTTGCCTGTTCCACCTCCAAGCCTCTTCTAATCTCAGCAGGTGGGTTTACTTTTCTTCTCAAAACAATTCAGGCCTGTTTAAGTCCTTCGGCTCTTATTTCTAAAGATCTCTGATTCAGCTTCAGGTCACTCTGACTGCTGCCTTCCCTTTACCTTACAGAGATTGACTCTCAATTATTGGTGCCTCTGCCTTTCAAGGGCTGCATTTCTGCATCTCAGAGCTGTATTTAATGCTCTACAACTCAGCCTCTCAATGGTTTACTGATAATCCCAGTGAATTCTCACTCAAATTGATCTTCAGAGTTCTTGGGGTCCTTTATATCATTCCCTTTCTTCTCCCTGAGATTGTTAAATAATATTTGGGGTGAGCTCTGGGAATCTATCTATGTTTAAAGCTTCCTAAATTATTATAATTTGCATAAATGTTTTGGAAACACTGTTTTAGGTAGTTCAGCTATCTTTAGCTGGGTTTCTAACACCTGCTTTCAGAGCAAGCTCTGCAAATTTACTCTTTTCAGTCTACCTGCCTCTATGTCACCTCACCAATCATTTCGATCTTGCAATACCATTGACTCTATACTTTTTGTATAAAATTTCTGGATGCAATTTCAGCTTATTGGCTTAGCCAGTTTTTTCTCAATATGTGGTCTCTGGAATATTTATATCAAATATCATGAGGTGAGATGGTGGTTCTTGTTAAAAATGCAGATTTCTGCAGCCCCCCATAGATCTGCTGAATCTGAATCTCTTCAAATGGGACTGTTAACCTCTTTAGTGAAATGCCATTTCTTAAAAAAAAAAAATGATGCTATGTCAAATTGTTAACATTTGTTATAACTAGGTGATTGAGTATATGGACATCTGTTATATTATTCTCTATATTCCCTGTATGCTTAAAATATCTTCCAAAATAATGAAAAAAGACCAGAAAGAAATATGCAAAAAATACCCATTATACCTCTTAGGGGTGCGATATGCTTTTCTTTTTCTTCAATTTCTACATACTTTTTCATGCTTAACAAATTCTCCACACTGGCCTTGTAGATTACATTTATCATTAGAAAAAAACTAAGTTAAAAACTGAGTGAAATGTACAATTCATTGTAATGTATACAGAGATTTTTGTCAATTTATCCTAAGTGTATTGCATTTCTTTCCTATAGTATATAAATCTAAGAAAATGAAACACTAATTTTAAAATAACATCATGGA
>NW_024342257.1:5546057-5654284 GCF_902729225.1 Pteropus medius
ACTAATACAGGTTGTCATAATCCTTGTTCTTCACTATTTCCCCACCACAGTTCTGCAAACTTCACTTTAAAATGTATGCCCTTTTGAAGTTTTAGCCATATTTTAAAATTACTTCCTTATTTCATATTATATTCATCTATCAGAATCTAAGATGTTCTTCCATCAGCTTCACTGATCTCAGTATCTCATAGTCCTCACACTACCTATCCATTTCTTACCTATGATGTCACAGATTTCAGCAGATATAAGGATGACACTTAGCTCAACTTCCATAATCTCATCTATTCAAATCAGTCACCCAATAATGCCACTGTATCATTGCTCTCCTTTAATCAAATACTGTTCCAAAATTATTATTTTGCTTTCAAGATTATAAATATTGAGTACTTGTCTCTTATTGCAAATTCTTGCCTCACCTCTTTCATTCGCAAGAGAAAATCAAATTGGTTTCCATCTTCACACTAACCTAGTTAATTGAATCCTGTCACCTTTTACAGCCAATCATTCCAATTCACTATCAACTACTGAACAACTGAAACTACCTTTTTCTTTTAATTATTCTGGGTGAAAATTTTCTTAAAGTAACTTATTTGTAAAAAGGAAAAAGAAAAGTCTTTGACCAAAATTTTCATAAACTTTTTTTTTTTTTCATTAGGAAGTAAACTATAGAGTTTCCCAGTTACTCTTGATCTTTCATTTTTGTATAATATTCCAAAGGAGAAATCCTTGGCCACCTTTTAGTTTTCCTGAGATTTCTTTTCTAAAATGGAGCCAGGTTAGAACATTGCTATGTTAGCTATAAAATGGACTTTTGAAGCCAAGTGTAGCACTTTCAAAATGTCAACATGTCTTCATTTCTGGAAATGGGCATCAGCCCATAAAAAAAGTCTCAATGGAAGAACTCATATCTTGTTACAAAGTGTAAGATGATGAATTTTTGCTAATCTTAATTAATATGTTACTAGGCATATTACTTTGAGAGGTGAATCCTAAAACCCTCTATGTGAAGGTCAGGAAAAAGCATATACTTTGTTCAATAGAACTTAACTCCCATTTATGGCTTTTCCATTCAGTTGAGGCTTGACATGGCCTATCCCTACCACCTAGGTGTTTTTAAAATTATCTTCAGGGATTCACACTATAAAGTGATTCAGATCAACTTATAGATTCAGTCATCCTTATATCCATCTAGTCTAATTCTGACTGCTGATATCTGGGAAGGATATATGACTAAATGATAATGTTTGTGATTTACATCTTCATATGTTAAAAAAAATTTATGTCCATTTTAGGTATCAGGGCCTAAAGTGAAACTATATTATACTTATTACGCTTCCATGCATAATACTGTCTCACTCATATCTGGCCCTATGGGTAAATTTTCTAGGTACTAGGATAACCCATTCAAGTACAAAACTCTGTATTCATTTAAAAATCTTTAGCATTTCTATAGTTATCTGTCTATATATAATTATAAAATACATTATGTGTATTCTTGTGTTCTTATACAAAAGCTATTAAACATTACACACAACTTTCTCTTTGATAACTAAGGGTTATCATTATAATTATTTAGTATTGTACTGTGGCACACAACCATATTCTGGATCTGCTTTTTCACTGAGTGTTAAAACTAACTGCTCTCATGTTGCTTGTTTCCGGTATTTCTCTATATTTTCTAAATTGGTTACTTCTAATCTAGTAGGAAAAAAAAAAACAATAGAATTTCTTTAAATTTGGTTTTATTTTTTTTAAGTAGGCATAAAACAATATTATGTCTGGAATTTGCTTTAAAATACTCCAGCAAAACAAACATGCCAGCATAAAAAATGTAAGTGAAGCAACATTGGCAAACTGTTAATAACTGTTGAGGCTGGGTGATGAATATATGGGAGTTCATTATATTATATTACTTTGTGTATTGTTGTAAATATCTTTAATATGAAAGCTTTTAAAAGGAAACTTTCTTTAAAGAAAATACTAATAAATTTTAAAGGAAAAATGAAATTAGATAATCACCATTTTGCAACCATAATGTAATGACTAATTCCGGCAGAGATCATGGTAATGATTCTTTATGCATGCTAAAGACATTTGGTAAAAGGGTGTTGAGGAACAAGATCTTCATATTGTTTCAAAGTATCATCACATAGTTTACTTATTAATTTCTAAGAGAAAGGCACCTTTACAGGAGAGAAAGTTACCTTTAAAGGCAGATATTAAGTGATCGATAAAATTCAAAATCACCAGTAATGCATCAAATTGTCATCATGTGCTTTCCCATGTTATGCAAATAGACTATCACCTATGCAGTAATCTTATAGAAAATGCTTATTCTGAATTTAATAATAAGAAAGGAATCAGACAAATCCAGTTTATACAATTTTTACAAAGCAACTGGGCTGAACTCTTAAAAATGTTAATGTTTTGGTTGGATATTGAATCAATTAAAAGCAAAACTAAAGACTTATTAGAATAATTAGAGACATTTGAAAATAATTGGTAAATATTTTGTACACATTTACATTTCTTGAGTATGGTAATAATTTTGTGGTTATGTAGGAGAAAGTTCATGTCCTTAGGGGATACAGGATGCCGAAATATTAGGTAAGGTGCCATGATATCAGCAACTTATTTTGAAAAGTTTCCAAAAGTGTGTATGTGTGTCTATCTGTTGTCTGTCTGTATTTAAAGAGAGAAAAAGGGAAGAGAAAGCAAAGTTGCAAAATATTAAGAACTGTTGAATCTAGGTGAGAGGTATTATTATTCTATTCCATTATTCTATGTGGCCATAGGATTATGGCCACAGTGCATAAGTGCTTAGTTAAGATGAAAAAGGCATTAAATTTGTGGATGGAAGACCTGACATTCTCATGGCTTGATGATCCTCCTGACATATTGCCAGAAAGTCAGTAGTGGTCTAACATTACATTACAATGCCTACATAATTCACCTCACTGCATCTCATCCTGTAGGCATTTTATCACCTCACATCGTCACAAGAAGGGTAAGTACAGTACAATAAGATATTTTGTGAAAGAGAGAACACATTCACATAACTCTTACTACAGCATATTGTAATCATTCTATTTTATTATTGTTGTTGTTAATCTTATTGTGCCTAATTTATAAATTAAACTTTATCATAGGTGTGTACGTACAGGTAAAAACATAGCGTATATAGGGTTCAGTACTATCCAGGGTTTCAGGCATTCATTGGGGGTCTTGGAATGGTATTCTCAGCACATAATGGGGACTACTGTACTCACTTTTAAAAAATTTGAGGTCTGTTTGCCTATCTTTACTCTTTATCTAACTGTTCATCTCTGAATATCAAAAGTGAAGGCATTAAATAGTTCCACCTTTGATCAGAAATATATTATTATACAGACTCAAAAAGCAGCTTCCTATTTCCAAAATAGGTAAGATATTTTATGAAGAAAGATTATCAAAATGATTTATGACAGTTCTTTAGTTCTGCTGGGTATATCAGTTTGAAACTAAAATATATCATAATGTGCTTCTTTTCTCCTTATTCTGATAGGTGTAAAATTTTATCAACATAGACAGTATGAGGCAGTGGTGTAAATCATATTTTTGTCTCCGTAGCTTGATCGCACACACTATTCAAATTTGGGAAAACTCGAACTCCTTAGAACTCATTAGAACCAGTGATACGTTGTGTTAGTCCTCAACAAAAAGAACTTTGAAAACATCCTTAATCTGTATGAATCTGGCCCCTTTTTAATTCTTGTTTTGACTATGCAGAATGAAAATCATTCATACCTTTTATCTTAAAATATCTTAGCTCTATGAAAATTCAGTAATTCCTGTATGTTTAACATATCATGAGAAGTCTTGAAATCTCATTTCAGAACAAATGTTACATTAGAATCTAATGCATACATGCGATACACTAGAGAAATAATTTTAGGCAAGTTTTCAATATTTCAACACATTAATTAGAAAAAAATTATACTACTAAATGGCAGAAAAAAACAGTATTTAGAACGAAATCAAATTAATAAAAGAGAAACATTGCCAAATGAGGATCATTTTAATGTTATTATCTGATTCTGACTGCACTTTAGCATTTATTAACAGGTTCTCTACCTTACACTTCTTCACTTTTACTTTCAGTCTGCTTTCCCCAATGTGTTCTCCCTCAGTTTTTTATAACAAACCTGTTACACTTCAGATTTTCTCATTAAATTTGTGACTTGAATCTCTGACTCAGGCAATGATCCCTGAAGTAAATTACCCGGAGAATTTTTCAGATTAAATATTGATATGAGGACTATTAACTGTATGCACATATAATTTCCTTCCTAAGGACTCAACTATTAATTCTTTTTTTAAAAAAATATTATTAGTACTTTGAGTGCTCAGTAGAAAATGAAATTTTATTCTAAATATGCATTAGGCTCTGATTTTACAAAATTTTTCTTACTTTTAATAAAAATTCAATAGCTTTCACTTTCTCTTAATGTTCACATGACCCTGTAACTATTTTTCATTTAGAAGGAAGAACATTCTTGAATACATCCAATGCTTCTGTCATTTCTGTTTTGCTTTACCCCTTGAAAAAATAAAATTTGATTTCTTCAGATGTCATATAAACTCACATGTCCTGCTGATATTAATGTATGGAGTAATTCTATACCTATTTTTGAGGACAAACCGTTTATTTCTTATTTAAACAACTGATTCAGATATGTTATAATACAGATCTTAATTATACAAAACCTTAATACAGATCTTAATTATACAGATGATAATATTAAATATAATATATAATCTAGATACAGTCAAGAGATGACTTTCTAGATTAGATTTAACATCTTATATTCTTGTTATATTTGAAATGAGTTAATTTGTGATAATCGATGTTCCTCTTAAAGCAAAACTTGACCTGGATTTAATGTACAAATAATATACTAGAATGCCAATGGGTAGTGTGCTTAGTTTCAGGAAAACTGAAACTAAGGTTATCTGGGGGACTTTAGGCAAATCATTTCACTTTTCTAAATTTCCATTTCCTAATCTGTAAAATCAAAGAGCAGGATTAGGTAATGAATTTTTATGGTCCTTCTAGCCACGATATTTTAAGCAAAATTATAAAAGTATAATACAGATACTAAACAGCAAAACAATTGCCTACCTCCATTATTGAATTATTATTTTAATAACTTATTAATTTTAACTTTATGAAGTATGTTAAAGGAAATTAAATTTTTTGTATCTGCAGTTTGAATAAAAATTTTCAAGATTTTTAAATATAGTAATAACCCACTTATTTTAAATGATTTCAAATTGTAGGATACAATTATAAATAACTAAAAAGTGACCTTCATATACACTTTATTCTTCAAAGGAGAGATCGTGCTCTCATAAACCTACTTATTTTTTAACTATTCTTTTTTTATATACATTTCCACAACTTTTTAATTTGAAAAAATCTAAACCTACATAAAAGTTGAAAGAATAAAAGATAAAATATCTTACCTATTTTGGAAATAGGAAGCTGCTTTTTGAGTCTGTATAATAATGTATTTCTGATCAAAGGTGGAACTATTTAATGCCTTCACTTTTGATATTCAGAGATGAACAGTTAGATAAAGAGTAAAGATAGGCAAACAGACCTCAAATTTTTTAAAAGTGAGTACAGTAGTCCCCATTATGTGCTGAGAATACCATTCCAAGACCCCCAATGAATGCCTGAAACCCTGGATAGTACTGAACCCTATATACGCTATGTTTTTACCTGTACGTACACACCTATGATAAAGTTTAATTTATAAATTAGGCACAATAAGATTAACAACAACAATAATAAAATAGAATGATTACAATATGCTGTAGTAAGAGTTATGTGAATGTGTTCTCTCTTTCACAAAATATCTTATTGTACTGTACTTACCCTTCTTGTGACGATGTGAGGTGATAAAATGCCTACAGGATGAGATGCAGTGAGGTGAATTATGTAGGCATTGTAATGTAATGTTAGACCACTACTGACTTTCTGGCAATATGTCAGGAGGATCATCAAGCCATGAGAATGTCAGGTCTTCCATCCACAAATTTAATGCCTTTTTCATCTTAACTAAGCACTTATGCACTGTGGCCATAACTTTTGTTTTCTGTGCCCATAAATGCATTTATTATTATTATTACTTTCTCTTTTTTTCTTTTTTATTTAAAATCTTAAAAAGTTAGACATAACTTTTGCAGTTTGAGGTGCAACAGCAAAACTAGCACAAATTTATTTTCCCTACACAATTTCACTGCTAGAGGATTTGTTCTTACCATAGATCTCAGCAACTTCAGCATATGATCTTTTTCTTTCATTATTAAGTCAAGAACTTTCACCTTTTCACTTAATGAAAGCACTTTGCGGCTTCTCTTTGGCATATTCAAATGGCCAGCACCACCACTCTTGCACTTGGGGCCATTATTAAGTAAAATAAGCATTATTTAAACACAAGCACTGTGATACTGTGACAGTTGGTCTGATAATCTAAATGGCTACAAAGTGACTAATAGGCAGGGCTGGGAGTGTCGACAGGGAGGATGCAATGGACAAAGGGATGATTTTCATCCCAAGCAGGGAGGCATGAGTTTTCATCAGGCTACTTAAAATGGCATGCAATTGAAAACTTATGAATTGTTAATATTTGGAATTTTCCATTAAAATTTTTAGACTACTATTGACCGTGAGTAACTGAAATCATAGAAAAAGAAAACTTTGGATAAGGGGGAAGGGGGACTACCATATGTCTAAATTGGGTCTAATTCTGAATATTTCATGATTCCAGTATTAAGCCTTTGCAGTAATGTACAAAAGTTCCGAATGTATAGAAAATATAACAAGACAACACTTATTTGAAAATACTTATGCATATATATATATATATATATATATATATATATATATATATCTGGGAATACTTGCTAAAAATGGTACTCACTGTTATTCAGCTTATTCATATTTTTATAATAACTTTTTATTTGAATTATTCTCAAGTCTTTGTAAATATGAACAACTGTGTCTCTAGAGGTGGATAACCATACACCCAAATGCATTGAAAATTATTTATTGCAATAAAAAAAAAAGATGGCTTGGGAAAGTTTGGGTGAAATCAAATAATAAATGGAGAGAATTTTGTTCTTGAATCAATATCAACACATCCCTAATGCAGTAAGTGTCATAAAATGTGGTAGAAAATAAGCTAAATAATCTAGTATGGTTGAAAAGCATTTGATATAGTGCCTCAGCTTGTCCCCACAGAGATTCTGATTAAATCACTTGGACTAAAACCACTAGTAACAAGTAATTCACCTGCAGCACATGTTCAAAGGAAATAAACTTTTTTTTTTTCAAGTAGACTTTTCAAGATGCTGAAGAGGTTTGATTTAATGGTCATTTCTGAGCTAAAAATTGTGGAGACCTAAGAATACAGCCAAGGGATAGTAAAGCACTTGTTATAGAACAGAAATAAATGTAAGTTAGCAAATAGTAATCAAAATGGCTTTTATTTTTTATTAGAAACACCATTTCATCTTTAATGAAAAACATTACTAAATTTCAAATCTACCAATTCCAGTACTTGTTTCATTTCCAAAATTGTTTTAAGCATATGTTGACAGAATAGACAGTTTTGATGTTTGAAGAAGGGGATGAAATGAGAATTGTAAATATATAGTTTGTACTTTTCTATTTTTTGTGTCCAACACTATACCAGACATAATATGTGTTTTACCTCATTAAATCCTCACAGAAACATTGTGAAATAGGTACGATGCCTATTTTAAATATGAAAGACTGTGTTTTGAGCTTCAGAGAGTTCAATCGAGTGCAGGAAAATCATACAGCTAGTTATTTGTAGAAACTACAACACAGGTGTATCCAAGTTTTCTAGTAAATAGTGGATCTAATATCTAAACCCAAAATTGCCACTTTTAAGGATCCCATGATGCCCAGAAAACCATCAAGTTTAGAGAGAGATTAGGGCACTGTCAGAGCAGGAATTTCCAAGTGACTTGTACATGGCAAAACTGACCTTAGAATCCTAAGCTCTGTACTCGTTATCCTAGATGGATCTAAATGTAATGGATCTAAATGTAATTAAGGAAAATAAGAGATTCTAGGCAGAATGTGGGCAGTTATCTTAAAGTTTGCACTGGATGTTTAGAAACCTTGATTCACAGCCCCAGCTTGCCTACTTACTAGCTCTGCTAACTTGAACTAGTAATCCAATGGCTCCAGATTTTAGGTACCATGTTTTTTTTAAATGAAAATTATAACTAATTGACATATAGTCTTTAAAAAGCTGTTTTAACAATTATATTAGAAAAATAAAAACATTTGGAAAACTGTCAGTTCCAGTAAAGTTTAAAAATAGTTATCACATAACCCAGCAATTCCACTCCTAAGTATATACCCAAGGGAAATAAAAACATATGTCCACACAAAAATGTGTGCTTAGATGTTTATAGCAGCATTATTCATAATAGCCAAAAAGTGAAAATAACCCAAATGCCCATTAACTAAGGAATGGATAAACAAATTGTAATTCATTCATACATTGGAATATTATTCAACAATAAAAAGGAATTAAGTATTGATACATACTATAATACGAATGAAACTTGAAAACATTATGCTAAGTGAAAGAAGTCAGGCCCAAATGCCACATATAATATGATTCCATTTATATAAAATGTCCAGAATAGGCAAATCCATAGAGATAATAGGTCATTTAGTATTTGTTAAGGAATGGAAAGTGGGAGGATTGGGAGGTACAGGGGTTGTTTTGAAGGTGATGGAAATGTTCTGGAAGTAGACTGTGGTAATGGTTGCATGACTTTGTGAATATAACTAAAAAACGTTGAATTGTACACTTTAAATGGGTAAGTTGTACGGTGTGTGAATTATATCTTAATAAAGCTGTTAAAAATTAAAAATATTCTGCCAACTAGAAATAACTGCACATTTCAACATTATTATGATTATTAAAGCAATGATAGAAGAGTAGATGTTTTATAAAGTCAAACTATTTCTGCTCTTTTAATGTCATCCAGATTTTAATCTACCTAATATATCCACTGCTAATACTAGCAATAGATCCCTCAGTCATCCCTAAATACTTTTTACCAGATGAAGCTCATCTTGCAAATCAATGCTGAGAACGTTTCTTATTTCCTACTGCTCAGTAATGAAACTGACTACAACAAAGCACATATATAACCCATAGGCATGGCTCTACTACCAGGGAGGCAACTGATTAGTTATGAATCTAAGTGGTTATGTATCTTACCAAATAAACACATTTCAAACACATCAATTTGATAGAACTAAAATTTCCAAGGTATAGATTTTGTAATCAGCCTCTCCAAAAACAAAGGAAATTAGGTTAAGTGTTAATTATAGCAGTATTTCTGAAAATGTTTATTAGGGTTTGACTACATGTGTGAAGTAGAAACTTAAAACTTTAAAATCCATTTATGAAGCCAAACCAAAAAATTCAGAGTTAAGTGGGTTGCTTCTAGTGCTTCCAGTTCTCATGACAAGAAACAGCTGGCTCACAGGTTGGGCTACAACCACTCAGGGCTAGTAAACCATACACGCATAATAGGACATTAACTGTAGTGCTAATCTGTTCCTCTGGGCTAAAAATAATAAAGTTCACTTTTGTATAGCAGTTAATCAAAAGATATTAGGGAAATAATCAAGAGCTGGTATGTTTTTAATTGACCAGACTATTTCTCAGCAGCAACATGTTCCCTCTTTACCAAATTATAATTTTCTGACTCTATGTGGCCATTCTTTGCTGGTTTTATGAACATTATTCCCTCATATCGAATTCACTAGCCCTTCTGCTCTCGACATTAAAAGGTTTCATCCTGAGATAAACATCAAATGACCCCCAATTGCAGTTAACTATAACAAAGTCATACTTTCCTTATTTAAGGAGAAAAGAAACTCTGCGAATATGAATTTTAATATTCATGAAGCCATTCAGGCAGTGTATCCAGCTAACCATAACCAAAATATATTATGCATTTATGCCCTCTTATTTTCCAAAAGCAGAGTAAAATTTAGAAAGAAAATCGACAATATGGTCTTTTAAAAGGATACCAAATAATTAAAACTTCAACTTATTGTGCAAACAGGAAAAATACAAAACTTTTTAAATTTGTTGATATAAATATATTTTCCAAGGTCATAGTGATGATAATGACAACAAAATGATAGAACAAATTTTACTGCTCCTGAGCATCTTCATATTATGTGATTTAAAGAACAAGAAGCATTGCTCATAAACACACAAAGCCCCTTAAAATTTAAAAAAAAAGTCATACAATTCAGTAGCTCAACTATTTTGTTTCTTAGATAAATCTTAGAAAGACTATATTTTATTACATTAAAATAACATAACAGTTACAATGCTTACCACGTCCCAAGCATTGTTCTAATTGTTTTATATGTATGAATTAACTTAATCTTTACAACAACCCAATGAGGTAAATACTATTTTACAAATGAGGGAATTGCTGTACAGAGAGGTAAAGGAACTTACGAAGGTCATATAGCCAGAGAACCGTAATTCAAATCTAAATGATATGGCTCCAGAGTTTTCATGCTTGACCATTATGCTACACTGCTACTATATCATTAAATAACTGGTTGACAAATGCTGTTTTCTATCTCTACTTTATCGCCGAGTTAAGTTTAAATTCAAAAGTATCCCAATAACATACAGTACTTTTTGATTCCTTATGGATGGTAGTTAAGAATGGAACCTGTACCATCAATGATTGCTGGATTAGCTATAAATGTGATGCTTAGATGACATGTGAGACAATTCCCTGAGTTCAACATACTGTGATTTGGTTAACTTTATTCTCTTCTTCCTAATAAAATGTTAAACCACTCATATTGCACTTATGGCACCTAGATTCAATAGGCTTCACTGGAAAATATGAAACTATGGATCACATGCATACCCACTGCCAACCATTTTTTTCTTCAGATTCAACAAATCGTGGGCTATCTCAAAGATGCTAGAATAATTCCTTTACTTTCAATATTCTCATTAGTATGAATTTTAAAAAGCATGCTCATTGGTGTAGGTTTATCATACTGACACTAAAAGTAGAGTCCAGGCAAGTTTATGAGGGTAGTGATTGAGCTGGTTCTTCTTTACTTTATCTAAATTCTGACCGATACCACAAATACGGTAGGAGTCAGCATGTAATGGTTGGTGATATGAGATTTGGAATATTTGATTGCAATACTTTATTGTCCATATTTTGAAAATAATAACAATAAATTGTAAAGCACCGTTGGCTAATAAGCTCAAAAATGTTAGGTCTACGGCCACGCCACCCTGAACGTGCCTGATCTCATTTGATCTAGGAAGCTAAGCAGGGTCGGTCCTGGTTAGTGCTCGAATGGGAGATCACCTAGGAATACCAGGTGCTGTAGGTGTAAAAAAAATGTTAATACACTTCTCAAATGACATTTGAAAATCACTGATGCCTGGTATATTCAATTATGCTTAGATCTTTCTTTCTTCTGTGCTCCATCATGTATATAACAAGCAGTATAGTGCACTGGATAAGGGTGTAGTTTAGGGACTCAGCCTATTCAATTAAAATTCTAACTCTGTTACTTAACCAAACTATAAACTTGAACAAGCCACTTAAACTATTTCACTCTCCATTTTCTGAAATGCTAATGACGATATTATATGTCTTAATCCTGTGGATTTTTTTGAACAATAAATAATATCTCAAAAATTCTTAACAGAGTGCCTGGCACATGGTAAGGACTCAATAAGTGTTAGCTACTATCATTGCTATTATGTGTGGTGAGAGATGGTAAGTATGAATGTGCACAAGGGTGACCAAGACTTCTTATTCTTCCTATTCTTCCTAAGCCATCAAGAAAGATACACCACAAAGGTTCTCAAAGAGATATCATGTATTATACACTCAGAAAGATGTACAGCACCAAATGTAGACATTGTGATTAGGAATAAGTGAATACACAGAAATCCTGGTTGCTGCATTCTTGACCATCCCTAAAAAAGAAAGTATAATGCAAAGGAAAATAGCATGAGCAGCCTCATGTTAAAATCCAAGGTCTGGAACTCACATAGCAGTATGAGGCTGATCAAATCAATTAAATTATTTAAGTTCCAGTTAACGAAAGGTAGTAATATTTACTCCACAAAAATTGTTGTGAGAATAATATAGTATAGGTAAAATGTCTAGTACTGTCTCAGCACCTAGTAGCACTCAGGAAATATTCGACAACTTTTCCTCATTTCATAGATAGCTATGGTCTGACTACAGAGATGTTTCTCTCCAGCCTACTGGAAGTGAGGATTATTGATTTTATAAGAGGTATGCCTTCTCTTCTTGCCTCCTTACCAATATATACTATCCTCCTGAACTAAAATATCTTTGAAGTTGAAACTAAAAAATCAGTGAGCAGTTTCTTTACCCACATAAGAAGTGAGAAAAGCAAAACTCTAGCTCATCACTAGGGTTGAACAACTGCAAGTCCAGAGCTGTGTGTGAATTAAAGACATTTCTTAATCTCCTACTGCTATCACACTCCCAAACTTCATAAGCCTTCTACTCAGAAGCTAAGAAAAAAGGAGAATGAAAAGAGAATCTTTGTTTCCTTTGAACAGCAAAGAACCGGGCAGTAGCCTAAAAGAAACTGTTCTTTCACTCCGTGAAAAGAAAAGAAAAAAAAAAAAGACTCTTATACTCATGATCGGACAAAATGTCAAATGAATTAGACCAAACTGTAAAGTTAAACCCAAAAGAAAACCTTTCTTCCTAAATTACTGCATTTCTCTCTAACTATCAGGCACTTTTCTGTAACCATGCTAATGATCTGAATCAAAAGAAAAAGCAAGGATTTGAAGCACAGTGTGGAAAAGAAGTGTGTGTGTGTGTGTGTGTGTGTGTGTGTGTGTGTGTGTGTGTGTTTGAGAGAATCTCATTATTACATCATAGGCATTAGGTTCTAGGAGGAAAAAAATGTTTAATGTTCTATAAAGCAAATCTTTAAAGAATGTGAAAGGATAAATGTTGTCTTTATGATATAGAAGGTTACCTTTTTATCTCAAGATAGTCAAAGAAATATTTTGTCCTTTATAAATGATATTTAGACACTTTTATCCTCTGGCAAAAGAGCTTCTGAACTACTGGGATTTAAAGTTAAAGTTAAGGTACACGTTTAATGGAAAATCTTTGAGTGATGTGGTTTGGAGTTGATATTACATTATGTAGGCAGTTGTATCCAATAGCATAGAAAAAAAAGTATTCACAGAGTGATTTCACAAAGATATATTTCTGGTGTTCTCCAAAATTATATGTCATTACTGAAATTTTAAATTCTAAAACTAAAGGATAAAGTAGTATCTAATATATCATTCTCATCCCTCGATGAGTATACTCTCCCTTTCTCCAATTATATGGATTCACTATGATCTCACAAGAAAATAATAACAATAAAAAAATTCACCTGACTGAACCTACACATTTCAGAAAGCTACAGAAATAAATATTCCATTCACAGAGAAAACTACACTAGATTCACCACTATGGTTGGTGGTAGAAAAGTAGGTTTCTAGGGTCAAGTAGGCCAATTTCTGATGGCACCACATTCTATAACCTAAGCTCTAAATCCATAAGAATTTGGAAGGGTGTTTTCACTTAAGACAAAGGGTTGCTGAGAACAAATAGTTTCCATATAACATTTTCCTCCAAAATCACCCCTTCTGTAAAATCATGTGATGACTTCCCTTTGCCCACTATACTACAGTCACACTGCCCTTCTGTTTCATATACACATAAAATCGATCTCTGCCTCAGAGCCTTTGTGTTTGCTGCTCCATTTACTGAGAATGCTCTCCCAATTTTTCATCCTTCAGAGCTCAGGTCAAATACAAACACTTCCAAGAGGCTGTTCTAAACCATCCTATCTAAAATAGTCCCCAATCCTGCCCTCAACCCCACCATTCTCTGTACCATTACTTTGTTTTATTTTCTTCCTAACAGTGGAACATACTCACCCACACAAATATTTATGGAATAAAGGAATACTTCATACAGTAATCCTTGAGGTGCCTCTACTTCCAGGTAACTGTGCGGAGGCCTCAGACTAATGCAGAATCTATACCAGGATTAAGATAAAGGCAAATTAATAATTGTGTGTTCTCAAATTTTGGAATATATAGTATCAAAATGAAAAAAAAAATACAGATCACTAGCTGATTTTTTTTTTTTACTTTTATCCTATAGATATGATGGCAAAAAATCTGACATGATTCTTATCAAGAACTGCCTTCCTTTAGCAGTAGGAAAAAGAGAGGAAATAAAATCAAGGAGGCCCTGAGAAATGCCTTATCTGTCAGATTGCAATAGTATTGCATCTGGTTGGCATTACAAGTGGAATTATATAAAATTAATGGTGTGAGAATATTCTGCCACTAAATGACTGGGTGGACTTAAACAATTACTTTAAAGGTTTTATCTGTTACATTGGGATAAGAGTTCCTGTCTTGTCTAAATCACAGGCCCTATTGTGAACTTCAAATTAAATAATGCTTAGGAAAGTATTTTATGCTATCAAGCAACATGGAAATGTAAAGTATGGTTTTAACAAAAGTTTTGTATTTTCTCAAAAGGAGAAACAAAATATTTTTGCATAAATTTCAAGTATTTCTAGAAAACAAATGTTTTGGTTAGCTATTAATATTCAAATCCAGTCAAGATGCCATCCTAACATATCTTTAATACCCTCTCTAGATCCATATAGATATATAATTATTTTGTAATAATAAGAAAAAATTTGAAGACTTCTCTTGTATATAGCAAACAATAAATTCACTAAGATTGTGCTGAATTTGTGGGCTAAAAGACAGGTGTAGCAATGAAGGATACCAATTAGTTGAATAGAGCCCATCTTGTGACAGAGGCTGTGTAGAATGATTGAGGAAGCAATGAAGGACTTAAAAATACCTTCACTAGACTACCACAGTTGTCTTAAATTTCCACCATTAGAAGAAGCACTTTTCATGTATCTGAATAAATTTTAATTTGTCTGAGGCATTCATTATTTACTTTGAGTGGGACAAATTGCCACCTAATTAACACTACAGCAGAGACTAATTTTTCTGATTAACCCACTATTACCCACTGCTATTTAGTGAAAAAATCTAACGGACTCTCTGAGGATACCAGAAACAGAAGATGAGGTAAATTTTGCTTGGGTGAAAGAGGTCAGGAGCATAGTGTTCTCATTTGGACACTTGAGGCTTTAAAATGGGCCCTGAGCAGCCAAGAGACATCAAGTAAGGAGGGTACCTGAAGGGGACATGGAAAGTCAATTTAGCCACACAACCAGTAGAAATTAAAAAATAGCAGCCACTCAAACAAAACTACCATGTAGCTGGACTTCAATTTAAATAGAAGTTAAATAAAGTTGAAAACGTTCTTGAGACTCTTTTGCTTTATCAAGTGTTGGTTCTATTTATTCATGGAGTGATTTTTAATTACTTTAACTAGATCTTCACCAAAACCAAACAAAAAAATTTGTCCCCACTTGTGCTTGATAGTTACAAGTTTATCTTTGTCTTTTGCTAAAGAAAATAGTCTTAATAATGTCTATTTCCATGAATTATGAAAACTGAGATTTAATAAAGAAGAAAAAAGGAGTTCTAGTCAAGACAGTGGATTGGGAAAATGCTGTGCTTGCTTCCTACCATGATCACATTAAAATTACAATTAAATTATAAACAATCAACCTGTAGAACCATCTAAAGACTAGCTGAACAGAAGTCCTGTAAATAAGGATACAAAAAAGAAGCCATGTAGAGATTGATAGAAAGGGCAGACATTAAAAAAAAAAAAAACAGTTGGCCCCACACCCATGTATGATGGTTGAGAATTGGGAAGGATATCTCAACTACAGAGGTATTCCCTGAAGACTGAAAGGTTCCAGGTCCACAGCCAAAAGCACCAGTGTCAGGAAGAGAAGTCCCCACAACATCTGTCTGTGAAAATCAGTGGGGATTTTGTCAGTCTGGGTGAGATGAAAGGCTGCTGGAAACTCAGATGTCCCCTTTGAAAGCCCACATACAGACTCCGTCACTTTCAGGCACTCGCCCTGGGCTCCAGGAGAGGGACAGTGGCTCGGAAGGTGCCAGAGACATACAGGGAGAGACTAAGTTGTGTGGATTCAGGGTAAGGGCTGGAGGAAAAGCCACCATTGTCCCTTTGTTGAGCCTTCTTCTCATGTAGCTGGTAGCCAGGTGCCCTCTCTCCTGTGTTATGCCCTCTCCCTTCGCCCATGACCAAATATGAATCTTCATTGGCTTGGTAAACGCTGCTTACTCCACCCTGGTGACTCTCTGGGGCCCTGCCCAAACCAATGCATGCACCTCCAGATGTTCTTTCAGTGGCCCGATAGAAGCTGGTATTGGCCCATGATGCAGTCTTTCTTGGACAATCCTTGGAGGTCTGTGGATCCCAGGTAGGCAGCATCTGGCCACAGTATGCCCCGAGCCTTTTAAAAAGTGGCCCCAGGCTCATCACTGGCACCAGTTCTGAATATGCACTAAAATGGGGAATATCACTCCCCCAACCTTGGTGACTCCCTGAGAACCTGCCTGACCCAACTGACATACTGCAAGAGGCTCTTTCAGTGGCTGAGCCTTACGGGCATATAGCAGATGGTGGCAAGCTTTGGGTTGCCTTAGGCCTTTTGCTGAGCTGTCTCAGGCCTGGTACTGGTGGCAGCTGACTTGGTTTCAAGCATGGCCTCTCTCTCATGCTCCAGGTCTAGCACAAGCAGCGACCAACTCTGGATTGCTTTGTAGCTCATACCAAGTAGCTCCAGTCCAGTCATAGGCAGCTGCTAATCTTGGCCTACATGACAGCCCCTCCCAAGGGTCACCAAAACCAGCACACCTGATGGCTGGCTTCAAACTGCAACAGACTACCACTCAATTAACACATAAGGGGCAAACCCAAATGGTAGCAGAGGGCACCACAGACCACTGAGATGAATCCTGCTCCAGTGGATGAGCCTCGGCACAGCAGCTCAGATGGTATGGTCGTGGCCAGTCCTTACAGCTAGTAAGCCTAAGGGTCAGTCTCACCTACTGATGTGCCAACAGCAATCAAGGCTCAATTACAATGGGAGGGTTCACGCAACCCACACAAGGGACATTGGCAGAGCATCTGGCTCAGCTGATCAGAGATACTGTACCACTGGGCCCTACAGGACACCTACTACATAAGGTCGCACTTTCAAGACTGGGAGAAATAGCAGATCTACATAATACATAGAAACAAACACAGAGAGGCAGCCCAAATAAGGAAACAAAGAAACAGGTCCCAAATAAAAGAACAGGGGAAAACTTCAGAAAAATAACTAAACAAAATGGAGGCACACAAACTACCAGATACAGAATTCAAAACACTGGTTATAAGGATGCTTAAGAAACTTAGTAAGAACACCAACAAAAAGACAGTAAGCATGAAAAAGGACATAGAAACCATAAAAAAGAACCAGTTAGAAATGAAGAATACAATAATTGAAATAAAGAATACACTAGAAGGAATAAACAGTAAGTTAGATGAAGAAGAGAGCAATTTGGAAGACAGAAAACACTCAATCTTAACAGAAAAAAAAAAAGAATCCAAAAAAGTGAGGATACTTTAAGAGTCTTCTGAGAAAACATCAAGCATACCAGCGTTCACATCATAGGGATACCGGTAGGAAAAAGAGAGAGCACAGAACTGAAAACCTATTTCTAGAAATAGTAATGGAAAACTTCCTTAACCTGGTGAAGGAAATAGACATACAAGCCCAGGAAGTGCAGAGAGTCCCAAATAAGATGAAGTCAAATAGGACCATGTAAGGCACATCATAATTAAAATATCAAAGTTTAAAAACAAAGAGAGAATCTTAAAAGCAGCAAGAGAAAGGCAGTTAGTTACCTACAATGGAGCTCCCATTAAAGAGTCAGCTGATTTCTCAACAGAAACTATGCAAGCCAGAAGGGATTGGCATGAAATATTCAAAATGATGAAAAGCAAGGACCTATAACCAACACTCTTCTACCCAGTAAGACTATCATTTAGAATCGAAGGACAGATAAAGAGCTTCTCAGACAAGAAAAAGCCAAAGGAGATCATCACCACCAAACCAATATTACAAGAAAAGCTAAAGGTACTTCTTTAAGAAGAAAAAATTGGGAGAGAACATAAATATGAATAATAAAATAGCAGTAACTATGAACCTATTGATAACCACTTTAAATGTAAATGGATTAAATGCTCCAATCCAAATACATGAGGTAGCTGAATATGTAAGAAAATAAGACCAATACATATATTCTCTACAGAAGACTCGCTTCAGATCAAGACACACACAGACTGAATGAAAAAAGATATTTCATACAAATGGAAATTTAAAAAAAAACATCGTTATAACAAGAATTATAACAGACAAAATAGACTTTAAAAGTTATAATAGGAGATAAAGAAAGATGTTTCATAATGATAAACAGATCAATATAATAAGAGGATATAACACCTTGTAAACAGTTATGCACCCAATATAGGATCACCTAAATACATCAAGTAAATATTAACTGACATAAAGAGACAGATGGAAAGTAATACAGTCATAGTAGGGAACTTTAACTATCCATTGACATCAATGGAAAGTTGTTCCACACAGAAAATCAACAAGAAAACAATGGGCTTAAATGTCACATTAGACCAAATGGATTTAATTGATATTTTTAGAGCACTTCACCCTAAAGCAGCAGATTATACAATCTTCTCAAGCGCACTTGAAATATTTTCCAAAATAAACCACACGTTAGGCCAAAAAACAAGTCTCAATACATTTAAGAAGATTGAAATCAAATAAAGTGTTTTCTCCGACCACAATGGTATGAAACTAGAAATCAACTACAAGAAAAAAACTAGAAAATACACAAACACATGAAAACTAAATAGCATGCTACTAAACAATAAATGGTTAACAATGAGATCAAGGAAAAAAATCAAAAGATACCTAGAGACAAATGAAAATGAAAACACAACAACCTAAAATCTATGGGACATAGCAAAAGCAGTCTTAAGAGGGAAATTCAAAGCAATTCAGGCCTACTTTAAGAGACAAAATATTTCAAATAAGCAATGTAACTTTACACCGAAGAGAACTAGAAAAATAATGGCAAACAAAGCCCAAAGTGAATAGAAAGAAGAAAATAATAAAAATCAGAGCAGAAATAAAAAAATAATAATAATAGAGTCTAGGAAAACAATATAAAAGATAAAAACAAAAAAAAAACAAAAAACAAGGGCTTGTTGTTTGAAAAGATAAACAAAATTGATAATTCTTTAACCAGACTCATCAAGTAAAAAGGACAGAGGATACAAATAAATAAAATCAGAAATGAAAGAGAAGTGACAACTGACTCCATAAAAATACGAAGGATTATAAGAAAATACAATGAGCATTTATATGCCAACAAATTGAACAATCCAGAAGAAACTGACACATTCTTAGAAACATGTAATCTTCCAAGACTGAATCTAGAAGAAATAGAAAATCTGAACAGACTGATTACTCCTAATAAAATCCCATTAGTAATGAAAAAACTCACCAAAAAAAAAAAAAAACAGAAGTCTTGGACTAGATGGCCTCACATGTCAATTCTACTAAACCTTCAAGAGAATAATAACATTCATCCTTGTCAAACTTGTCCAAAAATTGCAAGAGGAGAAAAGGCTCCCAAGTTCATTTTACGAGGTCACCATTACCTTGATATCAAAACCAGACAAAGATATTACAAAAAAACTATAGGCCAATATTCCCGATGAACATAAATGCAAAAATATTCAACAAAATATTAGCAAACCAAATTCAGCAAGATGTTAAAAAGATCATACGCCATGATCAAGTGGGATTTATTCCTGGGATGCAAGGTTAGATCAATGTCCACAATTCAATTAACATGATACATCATATAAACAAAATGAAGGATAAAAGTCATATGATCAGCTTTATCTGCCTGTCATATTTTGCTTAGTGTGATAATCTCAAGATCCATCCATATTGTTGCAAATGGCTAGAGTTTTGACTTTGGTTGCTGAACACGCAATGCAATATATAGATAATGCATTATCAAATTGTATACTTGAAACCTATATAATTTTATTAAGCAATATCACTTTGAAAAATTTAATAAAAATAATTAATAAGATATCCATAGATGCAGGAAAAGTGACAAAATCCAGCATCTATTTATGATAAAGACTCTAAGCAAAGTGGGAAAGAGGAAACATCCCTCAACATAATAAAAGCCATATATGACAAACCCACAGCTAACATCATACTCAACAGGGAAAAGCTAAAAGTGCTTTTCTTAAGATCAGGAGAAAGACGAGGATGTCCACTTTCACCACTTTTATTCAGCAGAGTATTGGAATTCCTAGACACAGTAATCAGACAAGAAAAAGAAATAAAAAGCATCCAATTGGAAAGGAAAAAATAAAACGGTTATCATTCACAGATGACGTGATTCTATATAGAGAGAACCCTAATGACTCCACCAAAACACGATTAGAACTGATAAATAAATTCAGTAAACTATTAGGATACAAAATTAATATTCAGATATCAGTTGCATGTTTATACACCAGTAACGAACTATCAGAAAGAGAAATTAAGAAAATCACATTTACAAATTGTCTCAAAAAAAAAAAAAAGTAAAATACTAGGAATAAATTTAACCAAGGAGGTAAAAGAACTGTCCTTGCCATTTTCGACAGCATGGACGGACCTCGAGATAATCATCCTAAGCGAAATAACCCAGACAGAAAAAGTTGAAAAGCACATGATATCACTTATATGTGGGATATAAATCTACAATCAACAAATGAACAGGACAAACAGAGACTCATGGACATAGACAATAGACTAGTGTCTACCAGAGGGTAGGAGGGGAGGAGGGAAGAAGAAGATAGATGGGGAAAGAAGGGGTCGAATACGTGGGGACAGAAATAAATCTAACTATGGGAGGTAAACACATAATGCAATATATATATGCCTTACTGTTAAATTGTACACCTGAAACTTCTTGGATTTTGTTAATCAATGTCACCATAAAAAATAAAAATTAAAAAAAAGAATAAAAAAAGAAAATATATTAAAAAATTATAAGACATTGAAGAAAGAAATTGAAGATACAAATAAATGGAAACATACGCAGTGCTCCTGAACAAGAAGAATCAATACTGTCAAAATGTCCACACTAGCCTAAGTGATAGAGAGATTCGATACAATCTCTGTCAAAATACCAATGGCATTTTTCACAGAAGTAGAACAAACAATCCTAAACTTCATATGGAACCATAAAAAGACCCCAAACAGACATAAAAATCTTAAGAAAGAAGAACAAAGTTGGAGGCATCATGCTACCTGATATCAAACTATACTACAAGCTATAGTATTCAAAACAGCATGGTACTGGCATTAAAAAAAAAAAAAAAAAAAACAGACACATAGATCAATGGAACAGAATAGAGAGCCCAGAAATAAATCCGTACTTATATGGTCATTGAAAGTCTATGACAAAGGAGGCAAGAATATACAATGTGGTAAAAGACAATCTATTCAATAAATGGTGTTGAAAAACTGAACAGATATATGCAAAAAAAAATGAAACTGAGTCACCTCCTTATACCATACACAAGAATAAAATAAAAAAGGATTAAAGACTTAAATATAAGACCCAAAACCATAAAACTCTTAGTAGAAAACATAGGCAGTAAACCCTCTGACATTGTTCTTAGCAATATATTTTTTCCCTGATATATCTTCTTGAGCAAGGGAAATCAAAGAAAAAATAAACAAATAGGACTACATCAAGCTAAAAAGAAATTTGCACAGTAAAGGAAACCACCAACAAAACAAAAAGACAACCTACTGAATGGGAGAAGATATTCACCAATGATATATCTGATAAGGGGTTAGTAAACAAAATCTACTAAGAAATCATACAATTCAATGCCAAAAAATAAACAATCCAATTAAAGAGATATGACTCCACAATGAGATGTGACCTGTCAGAATGGCTATCATCAATAAATCAACAAAGAACAGTGTTGGTGAGGATGCACAGGAAAGGCACTCTTGTGCACTGTTGGTGAGAGTGCAAATTGGTGAAGTCACTATGAAAAACATTTTGGAGTTTCCTCAAAAAATTAAAACTAGAATTACCTTATGACCCAGCAATTCCAATTTTGGGTATTTGTCCAAAGAAATCCAAAACACTAATTCAAATATATATATATGCACCCCTATTCTCATTTCAGAGTTATTAACAATAGGGAAGATACGAAAGCAAACTAAGTACCCATCAATAGACAATTAGATAAAAAAGTTGTGGTACATATATACAATGGAATATTACTTGGTCACAAAAAGAATGTGCAGCAACATGGATGAACCTGGAAGGTATTATGCTAAGTGAAAATAGTCAAACAGAGAAAGACAAATACCATATGATTTCACTTTAAAGTGTAATCTAAAGAATAAATTAAGTGAACAAGCAAAACAGACACAGACTCATAGATACAGAGAATAAACTTATGGTTGTCAAATGGGAGGGGTAAAAAAAAGAAAGTGGGTAATGGTGAACAAGGATGCACATTCAAGCATTGTTTCTAATAGTAAAAAAAGAGCAACAATCCAAATATCTATCAGAAAGGAACTGGTTAAATAATTTATACCATGTTCATACAATAAAAGACTATGCATCTATCAAAATTTGTAATTAAGATATACATTAATTAATCTGAAAAGATGTTCACGATGTATTATTAGGAAAAAAAAGAAATGCATGATTGTTGGAATATTAGGATGGCCTTTGTAAAAGAAAAAAAAACAAGCAAATTAGTAGTCTTTAATTTTGGAGAGCAATTTGGCAATGTCTAACAAAATGGCCAACAAAATGTAATTTGGTTATTGAAATCTTGTTTATTATACTAAAATAAACTGGAAACAGCTTCATATTCAGCAAAAGAAGACTGATTATATACAATGGAAAACTAATGCAGTTATAAAAAAGTCAGAGATAAGATGGCAATCATTCTGATAAAATTTAGGCAAATATTTAATAGGTATTTCAAAAAGGAAAATTATAAATGATCAGTGAGCACATGGAAAGATGTTCAATGTCACTAGTCATCCAAAAATGCAAATTAAAACCCCAATAAGATACATTTACCCACTTACTAGAATGGCTAAAATTTAAAAGACTTAAAATATCACAGTTTGGCAAAGATGTGAAGAGACTGGAACTCTTATGTATTACTGCTGGAAATGGAAAATGCTACAATCACCATGTAAATAGTATGGCAATAACTTACAAAGTTAAGCATATTACCAAGCAATTCCATCCCTTGGTATTTACCAAAGGATTTTATAAATTATATCCACACAACAACCTGTATATGAATGTTCATAGCAGCATAATAGCCAAAAAGTGGAAGCTACCAAAATGAACCTCAACTGGTGAATAAATAACCAAATTGTGGTATATTCATGCCATGGAAAACTACAAAAATACTATGCCACACACAGAAGAAATGGAATGTCAATAGTTGAAATATCATAGATGAATCTCAAAATCATTACACAAAATGAATAAAGTCAAACACAAAAGATTACAATTCCATGTACATGAAATCCTATAAAAGGCAAAACTACAGTGACAGAAAACAAGTCAATTATTAGCAGGGGTGGGGTGGGGAAGAATGTAGCAGAATTGGATGTAGAAGTGAAAAAAGGTATCTGGAACCTTCTTAGGGTTAAGGAAAAGTTATATAGCTTAATCATTATGGTATTTACGCACTTGCATATCATTAACAAAATTCATCAAATTATGTAGTTAAAATTGGTGAATTGTGTAGTAGGTAAATAATAACTTAATAAACCATTAAAGAGTAAAACACAAAACAAAAGTTAGATGTCATTTCCCAAACTTTTGCCCCTACTGAGGGTGAAGGAAGCAAAGGTAAAAATCACTAGGATAAATCCTGTGTCCCTTTTTGATTCAGATGTGAAGGGCAACCACTCCTCTAGTCCTTCTTTCTCCTAGTATCAAAACCTTCCAATGAAGTTGTGTGTTATTTATTTGGCTAAAAGCAATGTTTTTAAAGGACGATTCCTCTAAATACATGGTCCTTCTGAGTTTGTAGCATGTAGACTTTTTTTTTTTTTTTTTTTACGAAATTGAAAATAAAAGAAAGAATTTTTGAATATGTGGATAATTGGGTAAGTCAGCCTAGTGGTTCACTATAAACTGGAGGAATTCCAAGATGATTGCAGCTAAATCATAAGATTAAATATTTAGTTATTTGACCAGATAGAGCAAATCAGTCACTTGATAGTAATTCAATAAGATAACAGCCTTCTGACTATTGATAAAATAACTTGTAAGAATGTAGATCAAAAGGAGTTATTTCTAGGTGCAGTCCATTAAAAGAATTTCCTACATCTATGAAATCTTATCAATGGTAGGTTTTAGCATTAGAACTGTTCTAGGTAGTAAGACATCAAAGAAAGAAACAAAAAAGTTGAAAAACAAATTCTTTCAAAAGAAGCAAGTTAAGAGATTAAAGATAAGCTTCTATTTTGGAAAGTTCTGGAAATCTAATTAGAGTATCTCCAAAGATTGCAAAAGAAATGCCTGGACAATCATATCAATTTCCATCACTCCCAATATTGCAGAGAAACCAACACAAAAGATTTACTTTGTCTTTTGATATAAATGAGTGTGTGTGTGTGTGTGTGTGTGTGTGTGAGAGAGAGAGAGAGAGAGTGTGTGTGTGTGTGTGTGTGTGCGTGCATGTGTTTACTGGAATATTGGGGTTGGGGTAGATAGTGAGAGGGATACTGAAAGGGGTAACAGGCCTGAGGTTTGCTTATTGATCTGTTGGATATTCTCTGGATACGTTCCAATTAGTCTCTAGCAATCTTTTGCCTTCCTGATGTTCTCCTTGGAGCATTCTCAGTATCCCAGGCCTAGGTCATTCTTTCCTCTCTCTCCTTCAAAATAGCCCTCTTGGATCCTTGGAAAAAATGAGTGATTTAAAGCAAATATTTATATATTTAAACCTACTAACTTCCAACCAAGATCAAGTAACAGAGACTGGATTTACCCTCCAGTCTGACATAAATAAAACACAAACAAAAGATATAAAACAATCGTTTTCAATATACTAGATATCAGACGATGACACCATGATAGTGATCACAGAGAGACAGAAAACAAACAAGGTGATCCCTACAAATGTCCATGCTTACTTCCTTCAGTGAATTTCCAGGCCATGTGCAGTGTAGTGAAAACTAGGTGGATCCCAGTGGCCTAGAATTGAGTTAAGGAAGTTTAGAAACTGAGGATACCAAAATAGCTAGTTTCCCCCAATGTGTAACAAAGTACTGGAGAGGAGAGAACTGCATAGAGGGAGAACTCTAGACATATTTAGAGGCCCTCTTCTTTGAGTATCCAGATGAATACTGATCATGCATGCAACAAAATTACTCAGTCTAGGGAACAAACCATCTGATTAGAGGGAACAGTGTTCAATATTCACACACGGTGGGGAATAGTTCATGTTATCACCAGCTAGATTACAAAAACCCCAAGATTTCAGGGCAATGGGTAGAATGTCAGAGGGTCTTACTACAGTTATAGAGAATAATTAGCCTAGACTGAGCTCTAATATGGCCTGATCCAACGAATCTTAACAGCAAAACATACAAGGACCAAACTATTTCCAAGTAAATTCCAGAACAAAGTTCAAAAATATTTGTATAAATATCAACCCCCCCCCAAAAAAAAATTCCAGCACATAACAGGACCAATTTCAAAATGCTTGGCATTTGATCAAAGATTATCAGTCTTGCAAAGATGCCTGAAAATATGACCCATAATGAAGAGAAAAATCAATTGAAACTGAGAACTGACTCAGATCTTAGAATTAGAAGACAAAGACATGAAAACAAGTTATATTCTATTCAATATAATTATGTTAGAAAAGACATAGCACATGTAAAAAGGAGACTCGAATCAATCTTCTAAAGAGAAAGACTACAATATCAGATGAAAAGTACATTGGAGGAGATAAATGATAGATTAGATATTGCAAAAAAAAAATAGAGAACTTGAAGGCATAATGATAGAAACTATCCAAAATAAAACACACAGAGAAAAAAAAGGTAAATAAAGAATCAGCAAACTGTAGAACAATTTCAGGTCATTGGAGTCTCTAAAGTAAAGGGATGGGGAACAGAAAAAAAAATATTTAAGAAAATAAAGGCTGAAGATTTTACAAGTTAAAAAAAAACTATAAATTGACAGATTCAGAATCTTAATGAAACACAAACACAAGAAACAAGAAGAAAACTACACAATAATCACATTGTTCAAATAGGCGATAAAGAGAAAAATCCTTTTCACACAGCTAGAGGAAAGAGACACATATGTAGAGAGAAACGAATGTGAGGGCAATAGCAGATTTTTCATTGCACACAATACAAGGGAGAAGACACTGAAACAACATCTTTAAAGTACTGAAAGTAAACAAAAATCAACCTAAAATTCTGTACCCAGAGAAAATATCTTTCAAAAGCAATGGCAAAATAAAAACCTTTTCAAACAAACAAAAGATAAAAGAATTCATCACCAGCAAACCTGCATTACAAGAAATGATAAAGGGAATCCTTCAGAAAGAAGACAAATGATACCAAAGGGAACCTGCATCTACAAAGGAATGTAAAGAACTAGAAATGATAACTGTATGGATAAATATATGAGATTTTAAAAGTTTATATCTCCTTTTAAAACTTACCAATCATCTTTGAATGATGCAAAAAAATATAATCATTTTAAAGACTGATAAAAAAAAAGAGGAATCAAGCATTTATCCTGACTTTTTTGATGAACTCTACATCAGGTAACCAAATAGTTGATGTGAAAAGTTTTTAAAATAAGTTCTTAAATTTTCTAGAAGAATGCCAATAATAAATGAAGTAATCTTAGACTCATAATACCACCAATTTGAATCCTCCAAAAAATAATGAAAAGCTGATGAGAATTTTTATAATGCAGGGATTAGTTGATGATACCTGATTTCAATGATCAATTCTAACACAACTAAAAGAAAGGAAACTAGACATTATATACTTTCTAATATGATATAATAAGAAGGTTAAAATACCACATATTAGATATTGTTAACAAAGTAACAAAGCTGAATAAGCCTGCATCTAATGAAACTTCTGTATTAAACCCTCAGTTTATAGGCAATATAGTAGATAGATGGACATGTTTGTTTTTAATACCACAGGACTGCAATTAGTAAAATCCAGAATGTCAGGAACTCTACAAGACAAAATCCTGATTTCTCCAACAAATAAACTGAAAAAAAAAGTGGTAAAGGAAATGTATAGACTAAAAGAGATTTAAGAGACATGTAAAACAAATGCAAAATTTGAATGGATTTGTTTGAATCTGGATTCAAACAAATAAATATTTAAAAGCGTCTAAAACATTTGAGGCATTTTAAACAAGGGTACATTCGAAAGCAAGTAATTTACTGATTTTTCCTTCAGCTGTAATAATGGCTTGGATTTTTTTTTATAGACATGGCTCCTTTGTTTAGAGATACATACTGAAAGTTTTAGGGATAAATTGATATGATGGATTTGCTTCAAAATAATATAAAGAGGGAAAGGGTAAAATTACAGATGAAACAAGATTGGCTATTAGTTAATAATGGTTGAAGCTGAGTGAGGTAAACACAGGGATTCATTATACTATACTCTCTACTTTTGCACATGGTGAAATATTCCATAATTTAGAAAAATACCCTGTTTAGTTTGAACACTATATCATTGGTTTCAAAGGGCAATGAGTCTGAGGAAATAAGGAGCAGTAAGACTAGTGTTCCAGTAGAAAATATACTTAACTTATAAACGGTAAAGAGAATAATGAGAAATTCAAGAACAATGGCTTTAGAAACTAGATTAACTTATTTTGAACAATTATGTGATGCATAGTTTATACATGATTAATCTTTAACACTGCAAGGCTTTAGAAATTCATATAAGTTTACTTATGTATAAATACCCACCTTAACCAATTCAGTTCTGAAAGTCCATAAAGAATACTTTTATTTATTTATTTATTTATTTATTTATTTATTTATTTATTTATTTATTTTCTGGCTTTATTGAAACATAACAGACAATTCGTTGCTCGTATTTACACTGTACAATTCAATAAGTTTTTTTTTCAATTATAGTTGGCATACAATAACATATTAGTTTCAGTTGTACAGCACAGTGATTAGAGAGCTATATAATTCACAAAGCGATCACCTCACTATATCTAGTACCTCTCATCCCCCTTACATATACATTACATTGTTCATTATTTTCCTTATGCTACACTTTATATTTCCATGTTTATTTTGTATCTATCCATTTGTACATAGAGCACATTTTGAGGGATACTAGATGAGAGTGGATGGTGAAAAAGGGCAAAGGGATAAAGAAGTACAAATGTCCCATAGGCTTCTTAATTTATTATTATTATAGCCTTGGCTTCTTTTTTCTTGCTGTTCTGAGTGTCTTTGGCTTCCTCATCCTCTATATCAGTGGTTCGATCCTCTTCTTTCTCCACTCTATTGATTCCCTCTAATATACTCTTCATCTTAGATAATGTGTTCTTCATCTCTGACTGATTCTCTTTTATAATTTAAATTTCCATTTTTATGTTTTTTGAATCTCTTTGTTAAAGTTTTCACTGAATTCATCTACATTTCCCCTAAGTTCACTGAATATCTCTATAACCAGTGATTTGAATTCTGCATCTGTTAGATTGCTTGACTCCATTATTCGTGGATCTCTGTTCTGTTCTCTCACATCATTTCTGCTTCTTTGTCTTCCCATTTTGGCTGACTTTCAGTGTCTGTTTTTATGTACTAAGCAAAGCTCCTAAGTCTCCCAGTCTTATTAGCATGGCTTTGTGTAGTAAGTGTCCAGAGGTACAGTCCTGGGAGGGGCTCAGCTACAGGCTAAGTTTAGCCCCATCCTGTGGCCCTCTAGGGCCACCTGTTAAGATTTAGCAAGCAATCCACAGATGCTGTGCTTATAGTGGCCTCAAGAAACTACACGAGAAACCGATGCCAGCTGTCACCAATGTTAGTCTTGGCTCCGCTCAGCAGGAGCACTGGATTTGCCCAGGACACAACTGGACGTGCCTTGGATACGGCCGTGATTTGAGAGAGGCAGAGTTTCAGGAAATCCTCTGGGCAGAGCGACCTCTATTATCCAGTTTGATGACGTCTCAGCTATGCCAGGGCTGCCTCAGCACTCTGGGAGAGGGGAGGGCTCAAAAGAGGAGCAATGAATACCACTGACACTTCTGCTCAGGAAAGAGCCTCGCCTTCGGCCCTCACTCTGACAACTCAATGACCCCGCGTAAGTCTCTGGTGCCCCCCGGCACCTAACCGGTCACTGGTGTTCAGAGCTAGTGAGTCTGCCACTGTGAAAGTCTGGTCACCTACCTGGCCCCTTTAAGAGGAGTCTGCAGTTGCTGCAGCCTTTGTCCCACTCAGCTGCTTGGTCCTAATCCCTTAACCGTCCAGCCCACGTACCCCGTGGAGGGGTGGCTGCAGTCTTGGGTGAAGACTCCCCGTACAGGAGTTGCACAGACCCTTACACTGACCAAGGTGGGGGGTAGGGCATACCTGGAGCAGCAGGCGCAGTTCTCTGCGAGTCCTCTGTCAAGTCAACTGCACTCCCTACTGGGACCACTGCAGTTTGAAGCAGAGCTCCTGGCTGAACCTGCTGAGACGGGGCACTTACCGAATCCCTATGTAGAGGGTCGGGTTCCCATCCCTGAGGATGGCTGGTATACAGACGGCTTATGCTACAGGCAACCCCCAACATGGGCTGTCATGGCATTACAGCTGTCCATAGAAATCTTCTGGTATGAGACTAGTGCTGGGCGATCTAGCCAATAGGTGGAGCTTCATGCTGTGTGGTTGATTCTCATGAATGAAACTGGTCCAGTGCAAGTCTGCACTGACAATTGGGCTGTGTATAAAGGTCTAACTCTGTGGCTGCCCCAATGGGCTGCCCAGGAGTGGATGATAGGCCACCGCCCCCTATGGGGCGAGGGGCTGTGGGAAGACCTATGGAAGTGGGGTCTTCACCAGGGAGCCACTATATACCATGTCCCTGGCCATCGGCCATTACAGGACCCAAGCAATGATGCAGCTGATGCTCTGGCACAAGTCCGCTCTACCCATGTACCACTGGTTCAGGCGGACACTGATTCCTGGCTCCACTGAAAAATGGGGCCCGTACCATGGAACAGGTAGCAAAGCGATGGGGGCTATCATTGATTCAGGCACAAGCACAAGTTACAGTGTCACAATGCCCCTGGTGTGCTGAGCAGAGAGACTGCGGGTAAAGAGTACCCTGGGGGTGGTGCCCCACAGGGCTAAGCCACTCCAGGTATGACAAGCGGACTACATAGAGCCTTTGCCCACAGACCGGGGACACCGCTATGTGTTCATAGGTGTGAACATGGCTACCGATCTAGGGTTTGCATGGCCGGTGGAAGCTGCTGATCAACATCATACTGTGACTGCTTTCGAGCACCTCACAGCGACCTATGGCTGGCCCTTATTAATCTCCAGTGACAGAGGCACTCATTTTACTGGACAGGAGGTACAGGCCTGGGCCAGCACCAATGATGTGCGGTGGCAGTTGCATGTTCCTTATTGCCTACAGGTAGCTGGAATGGTAGAGCAGTTCAACGGCTTGTTGAAGGGCAAACTGCATGCCTTGGGCTGGCGCCGTTGGTACACTAACCTCCCACGGGCTATACGCCTTCTGAATGAGCAGCCCCGGTGAACAGTGAACGGGGTTGTCTCCCCTTGAGAGGGTTGTAGCAGGCTTGCTGTGGGCTATCAAAGTGTGCCGAGGCACCGCTGCTAAACAGCTCTTGCTCCGGGCCTACCAGAGAGCATTGCTCTTGCCAGCCCCAGAATCTTTGGCAGCAAGTAAACAGGCCACCTGGTCGTGGCCCTGGACTACAGGTAACACAAAAGTCATGAGTGGCCCTGGTGGAGCCCTGGGGACAGGGCTTATGCAATGGGTTGCGGGTAGAACCCTAGACTTGCATTTGGCCCACGCCCTTGCAAGTGTCACTCCTAATGACTGTGGAAGGTTCACTGTTAACAGGGAGTTTTGTCCTTAGCCTCTGGCCCATTCCTCTCTATACCATAATGCCAGTGGAGACCCCCGCGCCTGCTACTCTTGAAGAAACTGTCTGGTACCACAGGCCAGGGGCAATTCCTCTCCCGGCCACCATTCTATCTCAAGACGTGCAGGTGGCCTGTGTCCTCCTGTAAGGACGGGACTTGCCCTTTATAGTCCCTTTTTCTGCTATATCCTATTGCCCAGGCGGACAACAGGGAACAGTGTCATGTCCTGGGTTCATGGGTTTGCTGCTATCCACAATGCTTCCCACTGTTTGGTGTGTACTGAACTATCAGTGGAAGCAGCCGAGGGACTACCATTACTAGGGTTACGGCTGAGAATTGGACATGGCTGGATACCTGGAGCACCACAGCCGAATGGAACCAGCAATGGCGAGCCATGGATGCGCTGCTCCACTGCGATCTAATGGATGGAGATGGCTAGCGGGAGAACATGTGGAATTGCAGGAGCAGGCCCCTCACTGCATAGAGCAAGTAACATCTGTGCCCAACTGTATCATGGAGTGGTTACCCCCCGAGCTGTGTGCTAACACCACCCTTGCTAATATCTCCAAGGTCTGCTGGAATAGGCAACGTTATGTCAGTACAGAGCCTACCGACTGGCTACCTTCAGGGTATCTCTGGGTCTGCAGGCACTACAGTTAACCCTACTTGTCCACTGTTTTGACCAGCTGTTGTACCTGAGGACATCCATATTTAGCTGAATGCATATTACCCACCCTGCCCCAATTCCCTCATAATTTGGATCCCGTATATCACCACTGGCACCAGCAGAAACGGGCAGCATGGTGGTTCTACCCACTGGCGTTATTCATTCCAGGGGTAGGATCCATAGATGTAGAACTGCAGGTAGAAGCTTTAGCCCAGCACACTGCACAGGCATTGGATGCTACACGTCAGGCTATAACCCTTTTAATGAGAGAAATCATGCAAATGCGGAAAGTAGTTCTGCAAAACTGCATGGCCCTTGACCTCCTAACTGCTGCCCAGGGTGGCACCTGTGCCCTACTCCATGTAGAATGCTGTGTCTATATTCCTGATCATGCAGACCAAGCACAAGCAGCCCTCCAGGAAATGGATGCTGAAGTCCAAGTCGTCCATGCCCTGGGTGAAGTCTCCTTGACAACTTGGTAGAATTCCTTGAGGTCCTCCTGGCAGTGGACAGTAGCCATCCCAGCCTTTGTAGCCTGTAGCCTGGTAGTATTTTGCTGTTCTGTATATTGTTGATGTGGATTGTGGGCCCAAGGTAGTGCCCTCCCAGCCAGATCCTGTGCCGCGACCCTCGAGTGGTGGAGTGTGGGTCCCAGGTCTGGCTGTGATCCAAGCTTGCGGCTAGGGATAGGACTCCAGATTTAGAATGTTACATTAATGTAGTAGGTCACCTGTGCCTAACATATAAGTGTGATACAGCTTATTGTATCATGCATGTGTGGCAGAATGCCACTATTGTTCTCTGACATATAAAACCCATGCAGTCCCCTAGCACAGAAGTGCACACTCCCTGAATTAAGTTGGTGCCTGCCATTTCATTCTCATGTCAGCTCCTCATGCATTCTTTCAACTGGACATCTCACCACCGAAACCTTCCCTTCCTGATCAGCTCGGCACTGACACTGGGCTGCCTCTCATCTTCACTCCCTCCTACCTTCTACTGTTGCAGGTTGATGTCTTATTTCTCTCCCTAGTTGCAGGGTTTCTGTTCATCTAGATCCCAGACAACTCTGCCTGCTGTTTGCTCCTTGTTTCCATCCCAATTCTGATTTGGTCGCAAGAGGGATAAACAAAGTCTCTATCATCTATGCCATTTTTCCCAGCTCTCAAGAATACTTTTAAAGTTTAGGAATTGCAGTAGTCAGATAGTGTTATTTGATCTTAGAGTTTATGATAAAGATAGGAGGTAAGCTTCTGATCTTTTGCCATACTATATTAAATTAGAAATCAACAAAAATTGGATTGTTTTGAGCTAAGTGTATGTCTTCTTGCTATAGTGGTTTTTTCCTCTTCTGTCTTATTTTATGCTCTTTTCTGATATTTCATTACAGATTTGGAATGTAGTATAGAATTATATAGTTCATGGCCTCAGAATACAGCACAAGAAAAAATGTTAGATAACTAAAAGCAATGGGGAAATATCAGTTAAATTTTAACCCAGTTACCAGAGTCGATCTTTTCCAAATTTGTTTCCATTTGGTCTCCCTGATGCAAGTTTATATTTAGTGAAATTAAAAAATAAAAACCAGGAAATAGCTGTCAGCATCTAAGCTATCTTAAATCAAGCTTAGTTAGCAGCCTGGATAATACCAATCTAGATAAGAGCAGTGGCCTGTATTTGGCCTGGAGAGGGGAGGAGCGAAGAGCACTAAAGCTGATGAGGGCGGTATACACCAAGGCCTCCCTCCTTCAGTCTAGGAACAGTGCTAAATAAACACATTAAAAAAATAAAAATTTCAGTTTGGTCTCACAATGAAAAACATTTAGATATTTTAAAGTCTGCAATTTTCACTTTGCAGGAAGATATTAGGTTTACTCAGCTATAACAATATGATTATAGATAAGTCCATGAGCCTATGATTTCATTCAATTTGTTTAGCTGTCATGCCATGTGCCTAAGTGACAGTTTTTATCATTAGAAATGTCTGTGCCCATGATTATCTTTTGAAAGCAGTGGAGCTTATCAGGGTTTTATAAAGAAGTAGAAAATAGAGCAAGAGAAAAGAGCACTCAAATGGCAGTCAAGACACCTGAAATATCGCCATAATTTTGGCACTTACCAGCTGTAAGATCATGGGCAAGTCACTTCACCTCTTGACCCCAGTTAACACATTCTGAAAATAAACCGGTTGAATTAGATGATATGCATGGCACTTTCCGGTTACAAATTGTTCATTCAACACATATTTATTAATTGCCCACTATAAGAATACAACATAATAGCTAAGAGCATGTTTCTGAAATCACACTACTTAGGTTCAAATTCTGTATCCTTTCTTTACTAGCTGGGTGTGTCAATGGGTATTTTAACTTCTCTGTATTTCAGTATCCTTGCCTATTAAGTGAGGATAATTATAGCAACTACCTCATAGAGTTGGAAGAATTAAAGGGAAATAATGTATTTCAAGAATTTAGAATCATGCCTAGCATTCAATGAATGTTAGTTGTCATTTGTTGTTGTTGTTGTTGTTGTTATTATTATTAGCTAAGCATTGGGGATACAATGGGGAACAAGAAGGAAACAGTCTCTGTCCTCAGGGAGCATCCAGAAAAGGGGGGTGAATGACAAACATGAATAAAGCTATGACAGCAGAAGTACTTGCTGGAGAGAAACATAGCAAGAAGCAGCAGGTGGGGGCCCTTAATGTAACTTGTAGGAGAGGCTTAAACTGTGAAATAAAGATAAATAAGAAGTAGCTAGTTAAGGAGGAATAGGTTCCAGGCAAAGGAAATGACATGTGTAAAGGCTATGTGTCAATAATTCCTATGGGCTAAGACATGATATTTTCATGTAAATGTAATCCATAAAACAATTATCATACATTAAAATGTACCACAACTTTCATTTCATCAAGATACAACATTAAGAGAGTAAAAAGGTAAATGGCTGAGTAGGAGAAAATATATGTAGACATATATCTGTCCTAGGACTCATGCAGAATATACAAAGATGAAAGGAAAGAATAGATGACCCAATAAAAAAAAATAAGCAAAAGACTTGGCCAGCAGATACTTCATAAATAAGCTATCCAAATGGCCAATAAACATACAAAAAAGTGATCGACTTCATTTGTCACTGGAACAACATAAATTAAAATCACAATGCAATACCACCACACATCCATAAGAATGGCTAAATCTTTTTTTTTTTTAATCAAGTGTTTACAAAGTTGTAGAGAATCCTAGACTTTTTTATAAACCTCGGGTGGGAATGTAAATTTCTATAAACACTTTGGTGATATCTATTAAATCTGAACGTATGAATATTTTATGATATTGCTACTGTACTCCAAGATATATACTCAATAGAAATGGGGGCATATGTTCACAAAAAGATATCTATTAGACATTCCTAACAACGCTATGTTTTCAGTTTCAAAAACTGAAAATCTGAGTGTCCATCAACAGTAGAACAGACAAATCAATCATAGTATATTCACACAGTAGGATGCTAAATAGCAATAACAATGAGTGATCTACAACTAAACCCCCAAATATGGATTCTCACAAAGCTAATGCTGAGAAGAAAATGCAGGTACATACGAAAGTATAACACTAGAAAAAGTATTCTATGCTATTGGAAGTCAGAGTAAAGTTTACTCTGAAGGAGAGAGTAATGACTTGAAGGGAATACATGGGTGGCCACTAGATTGCTGGTAATATTTTATTATCTGATGAGAGTGCTAGTAAAGCAACCTAAAAATCATACTTGAGTCTTCTCATTTTAAAGTGTATCAACAATGTCTATTAATTGGAAACAGAATTGACATTCTTCTTGCAGAACTTTCACAATTAAGAGATGATCATAGCAATTCCAAGAAGTGCATGAATTTGCACTTCCCTCTTCCTTATGAATCTAGGATGATGATGTTTGCAAATCCAGAATCATAATTAAAGAGTAATAAAATGCTGAGAGATCACTGACCATGTGTGTAATTTGCAATAATGAAACAAATAGAGCAAGGTGGCAGCTGACATGTCAGGCTCTACAAATTATAGGTTGGGCATTTTAATTATGGATATAACTTTATAATCTATACATCTATTAATTGTATTCACTTATGAAAACATCAATATTAGTGGCATTATCCTCCTGTGACATTCAACTCATGTTCTTTGAAGTATGAGTATCCACTAATTGGATTCCACATCACTTATCTTGCTCCCACCCCTCAGGCCACACTATGTACTCCCAAATCAAGTTTACTCAATCTCAGTTAGAAACAGGGGTCCCCTTATTCTCCATGAGGTAAATGAGAAAATCATGCCAGATTTCTTTTACTTAACTTTGACAGGATGAGTCCCTTAGAAAAGTTTTTGGAGTTCATAAGTTTTCAATCAAATCAAGAGCCCAGTGTAGTAGACTGAATAATAGTCATCCAAAGATATCAGGTCCTAATCCTTGGAACCTAAGGATCTTAACATAATAATATTATTCTGATTATTCAGATGGGGCCCAAATCCAATCACATGTGTCTTTTATGAGTGAGACACAGGTGAGGGAATGAGAGAGACAAACAAGAGAAGGCCCGAGAAGACGGGCAGAGATTAGACTGATAGGGCCAAAAGGCAAAGAACACCAAGTAATAACAGCACCCACAAGAAGCTAGAATTGGCAAGAAATGGATACCCGCCTAGAATCTCCAGAATGATTGCACCACTGCCAACATGACACCTTGATTTCACATTAGTGAAACTGATTTAGACTTTTGGAATGTTGTTTCAAGCAATCAAGTTTGTGATTATTTGTTACAGAAGCCACAGGAAACTAATATACCAACTCTCTCATAAAAATATATATATATATATATATATATATATACATATATACCATATAATAAATATGTGTGCATAAGAGATAGGCAGAAATTCAATATTGGTATAAACCTTTCCTTTCTATCCTTTAGAATATCTGTTAGCTGCCCACATAAATGAAGATGTCCTATATACCACCTACCACCCTGATGCCCAATGCCTAGTACACAGCCAGGTATATAAAATGGTTGGAGTAAATGAATAATCAGAAACAGTATTGTGCATTTATCTGACATCTTTAGGCACATTAATCTCTAAATTGAAATTTCTAACCTATTAAAATTTAGACATAAAGCAAAAAAAAAAAAAAAAAGGCCTTGCTATTTAAAGTGTGAGCTGACAACCAGCAATATTAGCATCACCTGGGAGCTTGTCAGAACTATAGAATCTCAGACTCCTCCTTAGATCCACTTAATCAAAATCTGCCTTTTAAGAGGATCCCCTGATGATTCCTTTGAAGATTAACATTTGAGAAGCACTGATTTGTGAGATAAGGAAGACTGAACTAATTATTTGATAATATTATGAATTACTGTTAACTTTTTTTTATGTGTGATAATGACATTGGGTTAAAAGAGTCCTTTTAACTGAATATAAAACATGAAACAATAAAATGCTAAGAAGAAAACATAGCAACTAAACTCAAAGACCTTGAACTTAAAGAGGATTTTATGAATTTGGCCTCAAAAGCAAGGGAAGTAAAAGCTAATATAAATGAATGGGACTACATCAAACTAAAAAGCCTCTGCACAACAAAAGAAACCATCAACAAGGTAAAGACACAACCATCCGAATGAAAAAAATATTCGCAAACAACACCTCCAATAAGGGCCTAATATCCAAAATATACAAAGAACTCATACAACTCAATAACAACAAAATAACAAACTATTCAATCAAAAAATGGGCATAGAATCTGAACAGACACTTCTCCCTAGAGGACATACAAACGGCCAACAAATACTTGAAAAGATACTCAACATCGCTAGTCATTAGGGAAATGCAAATCAAAACCACAATGAGATACCATCTCACACCTGTTAGAATAGTTATAATCAACAGGACAAGTAGTAACAAATGCTGGAGAGGATGTGGGGAAATAGGAACCCTCATACACTGCTGGTGGGACTGCAAATTGGTACGACCACTATGGAAAACGGTATGGAGGTTTCTCAAAAAACTAAGAATTGATCTACCATATGATCCAGCAATCTCTCTTCTGGGTATTTACCCCAAAGACTTGAAAACCAATATCTGAAAAGATCTGCACACCAATGTTCATAGCAGCATTATTCACAGTGGCCAGGACATGGAAGCATCCCAAGCGTCCTACGATAGATGATTGGCTAAAGAAGCTGTGGTACATATATGGAATACAATGGAATATTACTCAGCCATAAGAAGAGATGAAATACTGCCATTTGCAACAACATGGATGGACCTCGAGATAATTATGCTAAGCGAAATAACCCAGACAGAAAAAGTTGAAAATCACGTATCACTTATATGTGGGATATAAAACTAAAAGCAACAAATGAACAGGACAAACAGAGACTCATGGACATGGACTGGCAGGACTAGTGGTTACCAGAGGGTAGGGGGTTGGGGGAAGGGGGAGATAGATGGGGTAAAGGGAGTCAGATATGTGGCAACTGAAAGAAATCTAACTATGGGAGATGAACACAGAGTGTAAACATAAATATGCCTTAATGTTAAAGTATACAGCTGAAACTTATTGGATTTCGTTAACCAATGTCACCATAAAATAATTAATTAATTAATTTTAAAAATAGTTCCTTTAGAGAAAAATACTGAAATATTTATTGAGGAAATTATATGACATCTAGAGTTTACTTCAAATCATTCTCGAAGTGAGGATAGGAAGTATATGGGGGTATACAAAGAACAAATGTGGCCATGAAGTGATAATTATTGAGGCTTAGTGATATATACATTATACTATTCTCTCTACATTTGGATATGTTTAAAATCTTCCATAATAGAAAGTTTAAAAAATGTTTAAGTATAGGATCAGTCATTTTCTCTTCCATATATTTTATGTGTTCACTAGTATTCTTTCCTAATAGAAACTCTCCAATACCTGAACTATAATTTAGACACTATTGATTCAGGGAAAAATGCACCATAGTGATCTCATATTTCTCTCTACTCCTACTGCAACCTGTAATCTGGGATAGAACATGTAGAAGCAGGGGCAAATACAAATGAGAACATGCTCATACAGGATTCTGAAGAATTATGTGGCCATCCTGGACATGGGAACAGAGCCTTTTCAATGCTAAAAACATGTAATCTGAGCAGACGCTCTTTCAGACACTGTCTACACCAGAATGCTTGATTAGGGAGTAAATAACTCTAACTGGACAATCTTCAAGGGATACATATTATGTTTGAAGGACGAGAAAAAGAATATCCTGGTATTCCTTTAAGGGACAGTGAGTGTGAAATGAAGCTAATGACAAAAAGATCCATTTTGCTGGCATCGCCTCAGCATTATCACAGAGTATTTGTCTGAGTGATAAATACTATACATCTTCCATTTCACAGGCAGAAGTCTGAAAACGTGCTTCAGGTATCTTATTTTAGCTCCATTCCCCTCTTTGGAGTTTTCAACAGTAATTACTATTCATCTGTTTTACTCATCTTCCTCTGTTGCTGCTGCAGGCAAGAATTAGCAGCAGCAACTCCTGTGATGATTGGTCACTAGATGGCTGAATTTCTATCCGGCTGCAGAACTCTTTTGCTAGGCAACAATGTCATCGTCATTACTGGAAGCTTCAATGCATTTACCAGTAAAAATTGAAAAATTAATTCAATTAAAATCAGTTTGCCTACAGAAAATCAGAAGATTTTATCCCTTTCCTAGCTCATTTTTCTTGAATACCTTGGGTTTATTGAGAAGGTGTAAATATTACCATTCTTTAAAAAGGATGCTCAATACTTCTGTCTGATCAGGACTCCCTATTTTTGATAAATAATCGTCACATCCAAATTGAAAGCCTAAAAGTAATGACTGGTAAATTGGGTTGAACAACATGATTGTAACAGAATTTACTTCCATCCTGCTGCTTTAAGAGCCTAGGAATGGATGGGTGGGAGCTCGAGAAGTTAGGTTTTCTATAGCAATGTAAGTATACCGGGTATATCTTTCAATTAAATTGCATTCATTTTTGAAATCAAATTAATAAAACTGGCTTTGTAGTCTTTTGAATATAAAATTCCATTATGTCTTCAATGCACTACAGGTTTTAATATTTGGGCTCAGTATATAGGAACTCCAAGTTCCAATCAGATCTTTATTATTCCGCTATTTATTTAAAGACTGAGATCAATTACTGAAGATCTGTGGATCCTAACACTGATGCCAGGCAAGAAGAGTCAGGTTGAAGCTAAATGAAATCGCTTGGCCAGAATGTCTACATTATCTATCAATTGCTGACTGGTAATGAACTAAAGGGGAAAATCCTGAGAATAATTTCAATCCTGTTCTCACAAGCCTCAAGCTCTCCAATTCTCACAGCAAAAGTGTAAGATATTGTTCTGCTCATTTTACACATAAGGAAATTGAAGCGTAGAGACCAAGTGACCAAAACACCTTCTGAAACTTCTAATCCACTCTGTCGGGCACTCCTACATAATGTATGGCAGTTTTCTTCAAAGTGGAGTATGTACACTCCTGATAATACATGAAGACTTTCCAAGGAGTCCAGAGGCATGGGTCGTTTAAAAACTCCTTTCCCAAATTTCAACTTCCATATGTATTTTTTTTTCTGTTCTAATATTGATCATTTTCCAAGTCCCCTCTCACTTTCTACAGAAGAAAAGCAGACCTCTTACACATCCAGAACCTGATTACGGCAATTCTTTCAGAGCGTACAACCTCCAAAGAATGCTACAATATAAAGGAACCTCAAAAAAACATTTTGCTCAGTTAAAGAAGGTTGACACAATATGCTACTTATTGTATGATTACATTTACATAAAATTTCCAGACAAAGTAATTCAGTATGGGCAGAAAGCAGAACAGTGCTTACATGGGACTGAGGTTAGGAACAATAATTGTTGACATGTAAGCATGAGCAAAAATTTTGGGAATGATGGAAATGTTCTAAAACTAGACTATTGTGATAGTTACACAACTGTATAAATTTACTAAAACAGTACACTGACAATGGGTGAATTTTTGACATGCAAACTATGCCTCAATAAAGCTATTGAGGGAAAATAACTCCAAGGAGATAAACAAATGGAAAATTAGAAACATTGGTGTCTAAGTGGACTATAATGCTTAGGAACAAAATCTCTTTGCAATCCGGGTAATTTCTAATTCTTTGCTTTCAACAAAATTGAAAGCATACTCAATTCAATTATCAGCTGATAGGTCATTAAAAATAATTATTGATGATCGATAACTATGTTATTTTTTTGGCATATGATGCTGAAGGAAGACAAAAAATTGAGTAATATTGCTATAACACATCTCCCTGTATTTTTTCTACTGAGTACATTTCCTCATTATTTACATTTACAAAAACAACAAAAGAGATATAGGTCTGATGATAAACTGTATCATTATACCAATAAGTAATATTAATGAATATATATAAATTAATTTAAAAATCTATTATGTTAGAACTGCATTTTAAATTGAATGTCTAGTTTTAATGTTTAATAATTATTGATCATAAATTATATATTTTAGGTTGTTTTGATCAATGTTCTATGAACAATAATCATGATAATAACCCAGTCTAGAAAAAAATTTAACCTAGAACCTTATGAGAGGATATATAAACAATTAAACATCAACATATTTACATATTTTTGTTGAACAGAAGTATAATAGGGTTATCAACAAAAGACCTTCTAACATAAAAGTATAATGTAATAACATCTGAATAAAATTCTGTGAGGTAAGAGTATGAAAGTAGAAGTTCAAGGAGAAAAAGAAATTATAGAATTTTCAACTGTTAAAAAAGAACTTTAACATGAATTTTAAATGGATAATAATGGGTTTTATACCAGTGTTTAGCTTCCATTTGGTACATCGATACTTATACAATAAGATTGTTGATACACTGTTTATTATACATGTAGTTCAAAAATTGGCAAAACTAATCCTTTGTGATAAAAGTCAAAATAGTGGTTATTTCTGGAATGTTTTCACTGGGAGGCACATGAGAGAGCTTTCAAAGACTATGGAAATACCCTGAATAAGTAGATCTACAGGACTGCACAGCGGTATGCGTATTCATCCAGCAGTACATTTAAGATCTCTGGACTTTATTATATTTATGTATACCTCAACGAATAAATTAAAAGACAATGATCTATTGACAGAACGCTGGAAATCACATCCTTTGCAACTATTTAAACTCACGATGTAAAAAAATCGAGGTCATCTTCTAAACTTGTAGGAAGCACGCGAGTAAAATGTGTGCTTCCATTGAATGAACATTCCTGACCGGAAGAGCTGTAGCCATCTCCTCTACTGTTCAGGTGCAGCTCTCTGTAACAATAATTTTACTCTCACCTCCATAGCTGCCCCCACCTCCACCACTAACCTGGGCCTCTCCAGGCTTCTGTAGCTCACTGTCCACCTTCATTCCGGGACTACACTTCCCAGTAATGCAACCTGGCTCCTGGTGGAAGTTTACATTTCTCACATTGCATTCTGGACTATGAAGTCATCAATTCAATAGCAGGAAGGGGTGGAAACGATTTGGAAGCTTTGCTCTCTGGGAGTTGTAGTTTTCCGTGTGCTATACTGTTTCAGATCTGCAAGGGCGGGGGAAGCCGACCGCGGCCTTCAAGAGAGAACCAGGCACAGCAAGAACAGAGGCATGTTAAGTAAATCTCAGTAGACCCCAGCAATTTGGCCAAGGGCTACGAATGGCAACTGGCATCACCAGATTAAAAACTAAACAGAATTAAAAAATAATAGTAACTATAGTGTTTTTCAGGTTATAATGAAAATGTTTAGTCTGGTCCCAAAAAATACAGAAATGTTTTCAAATTTTGTTTTGTTTTATTCTTCCATCTCTTCCTTTCCTTTAACCTTGGGGAAAGTGGAGTGTCATAGGAGAGAGAAAATGAAACTAACATTTGTTGGACATCTACTGTATCTCAGGCATACTCTTAAGAAATTTACATACTTTACTCACTTTAAGCCTGACACCAATCCTATAAAATATATACCAACTCCAATTTATAGATAAGAAATTTAAGGCTCAGAGAAATTAAGTAAAAGTTACCCAAGCCCTCGTCACTAATAAGTGGTAGGTCGATGCAAACCTAGGTCTTAGAATATACACATGCTTTTTCTACTGAGACATGGTCTTTTCACATGTTAGCTTTGTAGGATTGGATTCATTACTTATGTGTTTCAGTTTGCTTGCCTTTGGAATGGAAATAAAAATATACCTAATCCATAGGGTTGTTGTGAGAATGGAGTGATCTGATCCATGTGATAAGTGCCTGGGACATAATCAGTGTTCAATTTATGATTGCTACTATTATTATTGTTAGTGTTGTTATTACTACCAAAAAGTTATTGGGAATGAAGTCCATTAGTTTTTTCAGATATTTGTCAGTGCTACAGAAGTTGGATAGTTTGTAATTATTTTAACAAATATTAATTGAGCATTTTCTTTTCACCTACATTGTTCCAGGCAGTTTTACGTATGCCATTGCTAAAATATAAAAATCGAAGGAATTGGAGCTAGAGAGAATTTGTATAACTTGATGATTACTATACACCAATAATTTTTTGAAGCTACAAGAAATCTTACCCTATTCACAAGACCATATGTCCAATTAGCACACGAGCTCAAAATTCCTATTTTTTTTTCACTTCCATGTGTAATAATCATTTTATTCATTTGTCTGAAACATTTCACAATCTATCTCCTAAGAAAGTGTTCATCCAAGTGTATGAATTTTTCATATGGAAAACTGAGATTGCTTATGAATTTTTTTCCCATAAAAAAATCTGTAGTAGTTACGTTGTGTTTTCTCTGCTTGCTTCATGAACTGGATTAGGACACTATATCTTATATGCATGAGAAATTTTCTGGCATGTACTTGAATTTTAATTAAAAGCTTTTAGTAATAAGGTCGTAAAGAAAAGGGTCACACAATTGGTTTGGTGAGAACAGTTCATAAACAACGAATAAATCTAAGTTGCAAGAAGAGTGAGTTCAACAAACAGAATTAGAAATCTAGTGATACTGTTATTAATAAATTAGCACCTAGGCAAGCCTTGAATACCTACTATCCCAGAATGTGATTTCAGTGTTTCCTTTTGATCGATTTTAAGAAATATCTGTTAGAGGAACATCAAAACATTATTTATAGTGCAATTATGTTGTTTTTTTATAATTCCAAAAAGATATCACTTTTAAAAATGTCCTCACCTGAGAATTGCAATATACTAAATTGATTTGACTATTCAGAGATCTCTTAGTCATCTAGTTTATATAATTTAATCACCCTCTGTGAGTAAAAAGCTAATTATTTAGTTTATTTTTTGTTTGTTTGGTTATTATCTGTTTGCAAACACCCTCCATGTCCTAGACTATCTTCTTTTAGAGCAGGGTATTTGTTGTGTTCACTACTATATCCTCTGAGCCTAAGATAGTGCCTAACAATAGCAGAAGCTCAATACCTATTTGTTGAAGGAATTAATCCTACTCCAACATATTAGGAATGTTTTACTTTCTAAAATACAATATTTCAACAATACTTGAACTAAATGCCAATACTCAATTATTCCATTATCAGCCTGCATATCATAGTGTTCCAAAATGTTTGGGCACCTTGGATTTTTCCTTGTGACTTATTGAACTTTTTGTATGAGAAGATCTGGTAAAAGACTCATCTTGAAGATAAGCATTGGAAAGAATACAGAACTATGAGTTCACAGATCATAATTTCAGTTCTGATTTCACTCACTGCATGACCTTAGGCAAGTCACTGTCTCTGTGCCTTAGTTTGCTCATCTGTTAAAATCGGCTGAATAAAAGCTTTTCTTACAACTTCTCCTAATGCCTGTGGAAAACAATGAAAATATGAAGTAGTAACCATATGTGGCTATAATTGTCTGACTCTTAAAATTCTCTTCCTTCCATCCTGGGTGAGATATTATTAGTTCTCCATCCTGAGTGAGATATTATTAGTTCTCAGTGCAACGATGTAAACATGTTGGTAATTAATTGTCATTTGCAACATCAGGGCAAGGTTTGTGATCCACCTTTAATTTATCAAGCTGTCACATCCATAGAAAGAAACTTTTTATCATTATGCAAATTTGGAGGAAGAGGAAGGTAAAATGCATTTGAACTCCCTCTTTTGGAGCCATAAAAATACTTGTTCCAGGTCCTCAATAAATAAAATAAAGCCTCGTTGATATTATTATTCTTATTTTCACAATCATACAGCCTTTAGAAATGTAGTACAGTATAGTGAAACATGTACTACATTGGAATCTAAATAATTCTAATTTGACTTTAGTCCGCCATTTACTGGCCAAATGACTGGACAAAGCTGTTAACCTCTCTGAGCTTCTACTTCTTCCTCTGCAAAATGAAGATTGTATTATGTGTCTAGAAACATAATGAGATAATGTATATGAAATCATTAGCGTGCCATATAGATGGAAGACATTAAAAATCTGAATATATCTCTATTCAGCAGTGAATTTATGCTATGTTTTTCTTACTAATGTTAATTTGGATATAATGTCTTTTTGGCTCTCGTCACTGTCTATCCTTCACCTGTATTAAGGACTATACGACTTGGTGGAAGGATTTAATTTTGACTGCATAAACTCACTATATATCCCAGTCTGGCTCTCTGGAAGTACCACAAATAATCAGGTAATTTTTCTACAATGGTAACATTTACCTGTTCTAATATATAATTTTTTAAAACATCGCAACTAATATATGTATCAATAACTCTTATAACAGGTAAATATGGATATATTTATAATATATTTATAGCCTGAATTAAACAAAGTCAGTATTAGGGAATATTCTCTGTTATAAACTGTAGATACTGCTCTTCGAGGTATGATAGCAAGCCATTTGTTTAACAGAAAACATATTTCAAGAAGCAAATATTACCAACGTATATATAAAATATATTTATTTGAAAATATAATCCATTTGAAAATATATCTATCATCATTTTGTTTTAGACGAAAAATATAAATTACACTTACAGTGTCCTGATGCCCATATCACATGCAATTTAATTAAAATCTGTCCAATATTTTAAAATAAAAAGGTCGTAGAACAGGTAATAGCAAAATTTCAAGAAGTTCAATTTAAAAATCACTTCATTTTGATTTAATGAATCCATATTTATCTATTATGACACTTCCTTTCATTTGAATTGTGGATGTTTCTCAGTCATTTTTAATATCACTTTCTAAATTGATAAGCTTTATCTGTAAATCAATGAGCATTACTGTCAAGCTGTCCTTGAGTAAAAAAAATGGAGCCTGAAATACTGGTTTTCAGTCTTTCATTTTCAGGAAAATAATTATGCAAATGTTGCCACATCTTTCTAATATAGTGAATAAAAATCTCATGATCAGTAATTCCACAAAAATCTATTAATATAATTTAGAGTTCAGAGAGATTTTAAGAAGTATATTGAGAAACTATAGAATAATTTTACTGTAGAAAATAACCAGCACATAGCACCACTCCAAACTCCACTTTTCTATTTCATCATCTATTATGGAATTTTTGCTTGTTTGGTGATGAAAGTAAAAGACACTCAGTTATTAGTAATGATTTCCTTAGTTGAAAGTTTTAAAATAAATGACTGAAACATTTGGCAGAGTTTTTAAATAAGAGTCTGCCTATTATTGATTCATTTTATCCTAACACTTTAATGACAAATACACAATTAATATTCAAAGCATGGTTAATTATAATTATATATCACAGATGTTCAGGAAAAAAATTGAGAACTGTAGTGATTTGAGATTGAGTTGCCATGCAGGAATTCTAATCCTTTGACTCTATCTTTCTCTTAAAAATAAATATCTAGTTTAGTATTTAGATGCCCAAATGCTCGGACAATATGAAATTATGCCTAAATAGTAAATACATAAAAAGGATAGATAGACTTGTTGAGATTTGACACTAAATATACAGAGAATATATGTCAAAAACTTATATTTATTTCTACTGAGTGACCATAGCAGTACTCCTCATACAGTAATATATATATATATATATATATATATATATATATATATTTATATTTATATTTATATTTATATGAATCAACTGGATCTTGTTAAATTTCAGTTCAGTATGGGGTGAGAAATGGGATCCTGTATTTCTTACAAGTTCCCCAGTGATGCTGATGCTGCTGGTCTTGACTATACTTTGACAATGGACTAGAGGGTCCTATTATATCAAGTGTTGTAAAGGCAAATGTAGGCCATCACACAAGCTTCTGGACAAAAAGTGAGACAATTATCCATATACTCAGTGTATTTTACATCATAAATAATACACTTCTATGTTATCTATGTTACTTCTATGTTATCTTTGTGTTTGGCTTGCTCCTAAGTGGACTGGATGTTTTTGTTTCATGCCTTTGCTCTAGGAAAGTAATGAAATACAATCTCCAAAACAAGATGGGTGACCTAAGCTTTCCCAAGAGGACACACAGGTATAGGAAACTGTGGGGGAGTTTTGAAACCCAAAGGTCCTGGGTTAGAATTCTGGTTCTGGTTACTAGCCAGGTGGCTTTGGGCAAGCCACATGTTTTCTGAACCTCTAATTTTTATCTCTCAAGTAGAGATAGTAATAACAGCTAACAGAGAGTTTCTAAGTTCCAATCACAGATCTGAGTGTTTTAAATGTATTATCTCATTACAGCTTTATGATTATCTGAGATAGGCACTACTATCTCCATTTTATTAATTAGAAAATTAAAGAACATAGAAGTGAAGTAAAATGCTCAAAATCACAATGCTAGTGTATGGTATAAGTGGCATTTGAAGTCTGGCAGTTTAACTCCATAGCCCACTCTTAACCACTATGCCATGTTCCCCTTGCAAGGCTACTATCGGCAAGAGCTAATTAAGAAATAGAGGCAGAGAGGTGAAGCAGATAGACATCAAAATAGCCCCTTTATGATTTATAAAACTGATATAGGAGAATATGGGCTCTGTAAGAGGAGAAGTATGGTTCTTAACACTGAACCCCCAAATTAAGCAGACTTATCTGTCCAGGTTCAGGTAGCCATGGAACACCTACACTAGGTTCGTTCTCCCAACTGTCATTCAGAAAAGTCACTAATGGAGCTTCCCCAACATGGAAGAAAGCAAACATGGTAGAGAATAAATATTTTTCCACCTACAGTAAGATTGTCTTTAATCTATATCTAAAAATTGCAATGACAATTATTATATATTTATCTTTTAAAATATTTGAGACTCTCAAATGAGACTTGCTACATACCTTTCTCCTACTAATTAGACAGCCATTAATCATGAGAGGTAATTGATACTGAGCAGGGTACAAATGCTAAGAAACCTGTTCAATGTTATATAAAATAAACATCTGCTCAATTTTAAATTCAGAAAGGAAGATCTATTAGCAAAATCTTTTACACATAGGGACAACTAAAAATGGCATTTGATATCATTAAGCAGCATTCCTCCAACATGTTTCTAAGTTTTTATAAATAGCTCTGAATTTGAGGAAAAATATTTCTGATTAATAGCATTCGTATAAATATCCAATTAGAAAATACTAAAAATATATGAATTTGTAAATAGGAGTCTCAAAACAATGTGAAGACACCAAGAAAGTGTATGGTAACATAATAATAAATTTTACGTTTTGTAAATCAAGTTCATTTACTTATTGGTTGCCTTGCATTGGATCATATCATTGTTCAGTGCTGCCTCACTGAAAACTAACCTACCAGCATCACTTTGGGTTATTTTCTTATTCCCACTAGGTTTGTTCTTTAGCTTGCCTAGCTCTTCATCCTTTCCTTTTTCCTCAAGTCATCAGCCACCATCTAATCTCACTTTCTTCCCTATTTAACTCTGACCCTAGAGTTGTCTCTTCAACTACTCTCAAAGTTAGCACCCTCAGCTTTCTTGTCTATCTGTATTTGCACGGATATTGACCTGCAAATTCTAAAACCTGGGTCAATCCAACCTATTAACTCTTTCAATCCCACCTTAGGTCACTGAGATTGGCCATCTCCCCATAAATATGAATATCGGTACAACCATAAATTAATGGATTACAATCATAGCTGCACTCTCAGCAAAGTAGGGTAATTTGCTCAAGTGCCCCTGGGAAGATCCTTCTTCCATTTCCCACATCATCTATACTTCATAATTCTCCACTCATCTCAGAGGAGTATAAAAATCATCACAATTCTCTATTCGCTTAGAGAATAGATGTCTTTAGGGAAGAACTACTACAATTTCCTATTCCCAACCTGCAAACTTATCTCTATATAACCATATTTCTATTGGTTCAGTCTCTTTCCAAAAGGAAGTTTTCTGCCCGTGTTCTGGGTTACATTCTTTTTTTGTCTCCTCTAAAATCTTGCTCTAATATTAGTTTTCCCTTTACTATATCTTCAATCTATCTTTATTATCCAGCAAGTTCAGTGTGGCCTATAAATATTTTAGTCTCCTGCACATTAAAATATATCAAGCCCTTGACTCCTCTATGTCCCTTTCTGGCTACTAGTCCCTGTCTTTACTTTTCTAAACTATTAATCTTAAAAGGGTTTTCTACACTCATTATTTCCATTCTCTGGCCTTCTGTTTGCTTCACATTTTCATCTAGTCTAGTTTTTGTCTCCACTATTACATCAAAACTGCACCAACCAATTCAGCCAAGGTACCAACAGGAAAGAGATGGCATCCTAAAATTTGTTAATTTAATGATAACTTAATAAAGGCATTATTTATAAAGATGTAGGCAGGATGTAGGTAAACAACTGCCAAATCCTAGGGGTTGCTTTATCACCCTTCAACCCGAACAGGCAAAAGAAGGAAACAGTTCCTAGATTACAACCTGGAAATAGAGAATGCTGCCTAAAGATGGACACTGGACAAAAACTGTGATTTTCTGTTATGGGAAAATAATCTAGCATATGCTGACCACAAAGAGAGTATAAAGTGAATAAATATCCAAACTATACTCTTTTCCTTCCCTTAGATCTGCATCAAGTGCTCCCCAACATTTGAACTTAATAAAAGTCAATTGATGAAGTTCATACACATCACCTGTCCAGGCACAGATCATAATGGAATGCATAAGAGTGAAGAGTGGACCTAGAGAGGCCTACAGAAGATAGCACATCAGTGTTGCCAGATCCAATGACCACCTTTCAATTCTTAATTTATTTGACCTCTGCAACATTCGACATTGTGAGTCCCTCTGATCATCTTAAAATTCTCTCCTCCAACAATTTTTGAACTTGATATTTTTTCACCTTCTCTTCTTCTCCTTGCCTACCTCTTACATATAGGTGTGTTCCAGGATTTGGCCCTCAGCCTATTCATCTCAAAATGTCATCCTTAGTTTGATCCCAGTCACATCTAATATTTCAACCCATGTGCTGAAAAATCCCAAATCAATTTCTCCAGGTAATATATTTTTTTTTTTTCCCAGAGCAACCACCTATATTTTCCTTTGTATATTGGATATTTTTTTTCAGATATCTCCCAGATAACTCTATTTCGGCATGTCCAAAATATAACTTTTATCTTTACCCAAGTAAAGCTATTCTTTTACAAACCTACTCCTCTTTATATGTTCCCTATTTCAGACAATGAAAACAAGTATCCCACTATCTGTTCAAGCCAGGAATTTGGGTGATGTCCTTGTCAGTTTCATCTGCCTTACCTCAGATATCCAAGCAATTCTCAGATCATTTCAATACTACCTCTTTGAAATACTTCATATCTACTTTCTCATCTCTATTCTACTATGACTTTCTTACATTAAGTCCTTATTTCTCCCCTAGACTATTGTTATAGTATCCTAACAGATTTTCTTGGCCTAAAAGGTCAGTCTCCATTTATTATGCTGAAGAATTATCTTTTAAAAAGGCAAATATATTCATAAGGTTACTCTTTGAGAGCAAAGAGAATAAGGCTTTCTCTAATTTGGCCATCGCCTATCAAGATAACCTCATCATCATTCTTTATGAAGATGTTCAATAAAGATTTATGTAATAAATATATAATCAACTGCACTCAGTTGCTGATAATAATTGTTACCATGTATAGAGGAATTACTAGGTGTTAAACACTGTGAAAAATGCTAAGTGGTTAATTTCACTTAAACTTCATTACAATGCTGTGATCCAGATATCATTTTCCTTGTTTTACAGATGAGGAAATGCAGCTCAATAAGATTATCTGACTAAAGTAACAAGATTGGCAATTGACAAAGGCCGAGTTTTCTTCAAAAGTTATCTGAACCCAAAGCTTACGAATCTGACAGACACACAAGGCTTTAGACCCAGATCTCTGGAGTCAGACTACCTAAATTTGGTTCTCCGTTTGGAAACTTATTAGTAGTTATGATGATAAAAAAGAAACTCTCTATGCTGAACACTCAGAAAAGTTCCTGGTACTTGGTAAGTACACAAAAATGTTAGCAACTATTATTAGACACTTGGCTTTTAGGCTTTCTAGGACCTGAAAGAGTTAAATGGTTTTTTAAAACTTCTACATTGATTGCTCTTCTCTCACCCACAATTGCTTTTCTATAGGAAACTTGAACAAGGAATCCTGCTAATCCTCATTCTGCATACAAGGCAGGTTTTGCCTGAAAAAAAGGACTGCAGCGTTTTCTCATTAGGAATTCAAGACCACAATCGCCTGCAGCCTCACAGTGAGCTTTTTTTTTTTTTTTGAGTAATCATTTTAGAGATTAACTTGAGCATCTCCAGATATTGTTATTTATTTTAGGCAGGGTATTATTAGGAGCCGAGTTCAGGGAAGAAAGAAAGAACCACAAACTGGTTTTCTTATGGAGTTTGAGAAAAGAGACCAATATTAAATAAATGTGGAGTAGTATTGGATTGTGGTAACATAACCTTGTTCTCTCCTTTAGCCTTTATAGCATGATGGACCATCTATGGACTGTTTCAGACACAAGAAACAGTGCAGTAGCTCTGGTTTTGGTCACTGCCAGCGGCCCTAAAACTCCATGGCTTCTGTCTGCTGCCTGAGTAGGCAACAGAGTTGAATGACCCTGTCATTTGCTTTTTACCATAAGTGCATGTTCCTTTTCAACATCTTGCCTCAGAGCCTCCTGAAAAACAGTGCACTTCGGTTTGTAGTGATGAAATATATTAACCATGCACATTCTGCTCTTGCTTTCACTCCCTGTTTTTGGCTTAAGAATTAAAATAGTCCTCCTTTTCTTGACAGATTTTCACTAAAAACTACTTCCTTGGCCTTAACTCACTTTTCAGATATCATCATTCCCTTTTATCCCTTTCTCCCTTTGTAAGCTTATATACAGTAGTTAAAACAGTTAATTCAAAAACATTTCTCACTCTCTTCCACTGTGCCAGACACTGCACTGGGCACTGAGAATTCAGGGAATGATCAAACCTATTCCCTGTCCTGAGGAACTTACACATGAGGAAAACCGGCTGTCATCTCTTAGGTAGCTTAATGCCATGGGGTCAGTGAAATTTGTAATCTGAAGTCACTTAGAGGTAGACACATCAAAAAGAACACATTATCAGAATGCTTTACTTTTAATTCAGGAGATAAACATCGACCCAATCTAATAACATTAAGTTTTCATAAATTGAATCACTATCACTATAAGATAAACCAGAAATAGTCAAGTTTTTTGTTTGTTTGCTTAACTAGAATTTCAAACAATTCTTATTCCATGCCAGTGTAATGGTTAGTTTCACTAATCTCAATATTATAGTGCCCATCAGAAAATTTTGACCCAATTCAATGTTTAATAATTAGGAACTTGTTCTTCCCCCGTAAATAGGAATATGTTCTTTTTCACATATATAACATTATATAATATAATATTATATTATATATTATTATACAATATAATATATATATTATTATATAATAATATATATTTCACCTATATAACATATCATACATAATACATAATATACAAAATATAATATAATATATTATGTATTATGTATGATATAATGTTATGTGGGTGAAATATATATTATTATATTATATTTAATATATATTATTATAATATATTATTATAATATATTTATTATAATAATAAATATATATTATTATATATTATTATAATATATTTATTTATTATTATATACTAATATATAATATTATATATATTACATATGTATTATTATAATATATTATTATAATATATAATATTATAGGTTATATTAATATATATGTATTGGTTGCACATATTTCTACATATTATATATTAGCCATATTATTTGCTATATATTATTATATATAAATATATATTATTATTTTTATATATTTATATATAATAATATATTATTATAATATATTTATTATATTATATAATGATATATAATATAATATTATATTATATATACATATAATATATATATATATATTGTAGATGGTTCAGAGTGGATGGAGGTTAGGTAAAGGTACATGGATACAATACTCTTGCACAATTTCCCTTGTAATAAAAAACAAATATTTTTGTCTAAAGATGGCTAAGTAGTATGACTATGAGCCACAGCAAAGGTCACTAGGTTATCAGGAAAATAAATTGAACAGCCTTTAAAGATGGCTCTGGATAAAAATAGAAATTATGTGGCAGTGACCTTCGATGCAGCCAATCTCAACCATCTTTTAAAATATTTGCCAGACTTTTTATTTCTTTTATCTCTTAGATATCAAATACTTTCCTGCTACACTTCATGCTCTTCCATTACAGAAAAATAAAGCATTGTTTATACTAATAATTATCAATAAAGAAGTCCTATATATCAAGTATTCTTAGTCGCCACTTTCTATAAATAATTGCATTTCAAAAGACCTTTGAGGAGGCACAATTTTCTAACTTTGTGTCTTTCATATTACATCGCGAAGCTGGCTATTTGTCCTTAGGTTAGTCCTTGTGAACTCATTTGCTCTGGGTTCTGACTAACAGTTGTTTGAGAAGAAAATTTCTTGGCTGCTGGGCTGCAAAGCACTTACTAGTCCCTAGTGAGGTAGTCCCGAGTAATATACAAATTAGTTGGTTGACGTAAGTCCCCCTTGACTTACTAGTTCCTAATAGAAGCACATCATATATTTGATGGTCATGCAGAATGAGCACCTGACCATGTCAGAGGAGTCTGAAACACAGACTCTCAGCCTTTTTTCTATTATATTTAAGAGAAGACATATCAACCCTCAAAGATATATTGCCATATATAAGGCACTGATGTTCCAACTTTCAAGTTTTTTTAATTGAAATCTTTAGTAAGAAATGTATTTTATATCTTGAATCATTAAACACACACGTATATGTATGCATTTTCATACATGTATGTGTATATGTATATGTGTATATATATATACATATAAATATGTATATACACATACATAAACCAAAAATTTCACAAAGCGATACCCTTATTACTTGAGATATACTCTTAGATCTTCAATTCTCTTTTATTCTATTTTAAAATTAAAAGAAATAATTGTCATAATCTACTAAATTGATCACAACTTACTAACAATAGCAATCTCAATCCACATTTGTAAAAAAAACACTGATATTACTCATATAAGGTAATTCTGTTCCATACAAGAAGCACAAGTTTCCTTGTTCTTACGGAGTCATGAAGCCTCCAGCAGACCTGCTCACTGCTACCAAATGATCTGAGTAGAAACTGGAGGTACCTCCTAACTACCTGACTTATTTCTAGGGAATGTGAAGAAAGAAAAAGGCAGAGGTATTAATTATAAGATTAAATGTTACAGTTTAATTTCACCCCACCTTCAATAGCTTTATTAGGAACTGTGATTCTATTTTTTTTTTTACAGATAATCTTAGATAGTAAGAAAATATACACTTCAAAGCTGTTGTCTATATTTTTAAATTTTTAAGTATAATTAATATAAAATAAAATGTGTCCTTTTTAAATGCACAGTTTGAAGTGTTTTGACAAATGTATACAATCATGTAATCAACATCATACTCAAGATATAGACTATTTCAAACATCTCAAATTTTTTTTTGTGCTCCGTTGTATTAAAATTCACTCTACGAACCCCCAGGCTCTGGAAACTACTGATTTGCTTTTTGTCTCTATAGTTTTGCCTTTTCTAGACTGTCATATACTTGGAATCATAAAGTATGCAGTGTTTCATATCTGGCTTTTTGTCACTTAAGATGATACTTTTAAGATTAATTTCTGTTGTCGCATGTGTCATTGCTGACAAGCAGTACCTTGTATGGATATAACATAATTTTTTATTCGTTATTTGTTTTTTATTGATGAACAGCTGGGCTGTTTCCAGTTTGTGGCTGTTCTAAATAATGCTGCTATAAACATTCACATAAGGTCTCAGTTTGGACATACATTTCTTTTTCTCTTGTGTAATAATCTGGGAGTACAATGGCTGGATTGTATGAAAGGTGCATGCTTCACAAATTAAGAAACCGCTAAGGTGTTTATCACAGTGGGTGTACCATTTTTCATACCCACTAGCAATAAATGAGGGATCTAATTGTCCTATATTTTTGCTCAAACTTGGCATTTCCAGTCTTTTTAATTTTAGTTGTTCTAGTTGTGCATAGTGCTATCTCATTGGGATTTCTGTCTTACTTTAACAACAGTAATTGAGAAAGAAAAAAATAATTAAGCAGATATACTACAATCGTCATATTTAAGTTATTGAAGGCACTCATTTCAGCACAAGAGCCAGCCAGATGACAGAACACACTGCTAAAAAATATCCTTCCAAATCTCTCTCTCCTTATGATACAATGACTCTGAAGCCTCAAATATATATTAATTTTAAATATATCTTTTTTGGAACACTGCAATGTTATATGCAAAACATGTACAGGTGTACAATTAAAATCTTCAATATGCTATTTCAGAATGTGAGGATTTTTTTTTTAATATTTGATGGGTTTAAGCATTAAGAGGGAATAGCTCACAGACTTTAGTTTCCCAAAATTAAAGCAAAGCCACAATAACAAAACACAAAAGCAAAATTAGTAGCCAATAGTTCTATTTTCTGATAAAAATAGTGTCTAAATTGAGATTTATGATTGGAGGCATTATAAAAATGAGATTGGGAAGGAAGCTTAAGGCTAAAATGGTGCTTGATCTTTAATGCTATGCCAAGAAACCAAAATATTGAATGACTTTTACTTGTTTGCATGCGTGTGTATGCATAACACTTCATGTGTTGCTCTCCATTTGTCTGTTACTTCTTTTACACATATAACAAATAATTTATTTAGTAAAATTTTCTATTGAAAATTTCCCTCTATCTCTAATTTCTTTATGTATTTAACTCCTACTCACTATTTCTACCTTATCTGTGCTATTTGTCTCAGCTCAGACATTATTTTCTCACAGAAGCCATTCTTGACCCAACTCTCATTTTGAGTTAGGTGGTCCTCCTCTGTGATCCTAATGGCCAACCTATACTTAGCCCATCACCCCTAGCCACACTATTCACCTCGTATCGTAATGGCATATTTACTTGTCTATTTCTCCTACTAGACTAGAAATTTCTTGAAGTCAGAGACACAGTCTATTCATTGTTGCAACAACCACACCAGGCACAACACTTAGTACTCAATAAATATTTGGTTAATTAATTAATAATTTCTACTTTTATCTGAATCATGCATTTCAACAGGAGTCTTCAATGTCTTGAAAAGATGTAGCTAATACTGAAATTTCAATTAAGCCATATGTTGAGAAAAAGTTTGGGTAGGACATCAACAACCTTCTAATTGAAGAATAGTCTTGCCTCCACATCCTATCCCACTCTCTGTAATGTGTGCTTTCATGTTTTAAGTATATGTGGAATAACTTCAATAATGTCCTTAACTCAGTCTCAGAAAGAGAGGAGATTGATCCAAGAATTTTGTAAACCTGGCACCAGGTACCCTCAGAGGCTCTAGAATACCTTCCTTGACTAAGATCTTTCTTTTCTTCATATTAATTTGTGCCCCAGGTGCTATTTTTAAGATGTGTTCACCATCCTTTCTGTCTCCAAATTGATTTTATCTGTGTGTACGTCTCTCCAACATGTTGTTAGCAGCTTGAAATGAAGGAATGCACATTTTTTAGTCTCCTCATGCCTGCATATTTGGCACACAACAAAAGCCCTTGTCTAATTTTGTGAACTCTCCTTGAGAACTGCTCCTCTCATTTCAGGAGAATCTCTCTTCCTGCAGTGTCCCGCTTGCCCAAATATGTCGGAGCTGAGAGAATTTACATAAATGTGTTATTACAAAGGTGAGACAAATAAGAAAAAAGGCAAAACAAAACTCTAAAATTGAGTTAATTAAGGAGAAAATTTAAAGCATCATCTTTTCCTTTTAAAATGGTCAAACAGAATCACATCCATTCATTCAGGGAACTGATATGATAAATTTCCAGAAAGAAAATTTGTCATTCTAAGCCTCAGTCAATTGCAGCTAGCTATTGGTTCTAACAAGTACCTTTCATTACTTGTTGCTTTTAAAACACATTTTTCTTTATGTTAACATAGCTACATAAGAAGCAGAACTGATTTCTTCTCTTCATGTGATTACATTTTGAAGCAGGATTTGCTGTTAATATGAACGTAGTTAAGAAACTGTTCTTGTTATAGCTCTCAGTACTCCAGGTAGTTGCATTCTAAAGTACCACTAAGAAAAATAAGGAAATAGTTGGTAAGCTAAGTGGAAAGCTGATAAATGACTAAGATGAGGATTTTTTAAAATTTGTATGACATAATGAGCAAAAAAATAAATATTTCAGCAACGGTGTATGTAAAACAAACTTAGAGAAAGCTGGAGTCCAATGGAGCAAAAGGTGTGTGTGTGCGTGCGTGCGCACGCGTGTGTGTGTGTGTGTGTGTGTGTGTGTGTGTAAATACTGTTGTCAAGGGCAAGAAAAGAAGAGCTAAAGAAAAGCCCATAGGTGGACACTAAGAAGAAATGGTCTAATGAAAAGAATGTCAGGGTATCAAGAGGGGAGACTCAGAACAGAGCTTAGATAGGATAATCCAGTACAGTACCCTATTGTTATCAAGATAAAAGGTTATATTCGAGTAAAGGACTGTGGGGCGAAAGTCATTTAAATTGCCCCCCCTTACCTTGTCCAGGTGTAGATGTGAGTTATTCCTACATACAGAAGGATAAATCCAAAAGCAAAGCACAACACAATGGAAGATGATAAACATGTGGGACTTTTCACCCAAATGAAAATTTATAATTTTAGAAAATGTCTTCTAGTTCTTCACCCTCAATAGGCTCAGATGAAAAATAATTGTAAAAGACAACAGAGTGGCATAACTTGGGATGCCACCAGGTCTGACTCAAAGTTTACAAAGTTGGTTCACTTTACATTGTTGCCTCTTGCAAAGTACAGAAATGTTTTTATTTTTTTCCCCTATGGCATAATAATAAATTTTATGTGTTTGCTTATATTTATTTTAAGAAAGAAGAACTGAGGCCGTGAATTGAATAGTATGTGATGGAGAAACCATAACCAAGGGTTGACTCAAAGAAGGGATAAAACTGAGACATAAAAAGGAAAATCTGAGGGAGAGACATCCACACTGAGACAAGAGGAAAACTACATTTTAACATAGCATACTCGACTAGCATTCATTCTCTTCTTAGAAGAGGTCTAGGAGTCTGTCTTTGTCAAGAATTCTGAGGAACCACATGAGGAAGGCTGTTGTTTTTGAGTCCTTCGAAATATTAAAGATCTACTTGAATAGCCTGGTTTTCTTGTATAATGAAGGTCATGTCTGACACTTTTAGAACCCCTTCCTTGATACTCAGTGAGAACCATTATCATTGCCCCCTAGAAATATAGGGAATGACATGTCTTAAAAACATAGGGGAAATGTGCTTTAGTTTTGTTTTGAACAGATAAAATGTTAAATATTTTATCTAGCTGCTAATTATCTTAGATTTTAAAGAGCTGACACAAAACCTCTATTTTTGAAATAGCAGCGATTTATGAAATACAATATTAATAATCAAAAGGAGAACCAGTGTGAATTCCAGTTATTTAAAGAAGTTCTTACCTCCCCCATTAACTCAAATTCATTAAAGTGTCAGCTTAAACGTCACTTAGCAAAGAGATTTTTCCTGACTACCCTGTCTATAAAAGCACCCCATCACTTTCTATATCCTTAGCCTAATTTTCTTTTCTTTTTTATTTATTTTTATTAAATTTATCAGGATAACATTTGTTAATAAATTTATATAGACTTCAAGTGTACAATTCAATAACACATCATCTGTATATTGCATTGTCCGTTCACCACCAAATCTCTTTCTGTCATATATTTGACCCCCTTTACTTCTATCTACCTTCCTCCTCTCCTTTTTTTCCCCTCTGGTAACCACTAAACTTGTAATTGTTTGTTTGTTGTGTTTTTTTGCTGCTTTAAGTTTTATATTTCACATATGAGTGAAATCATATGGTTCTCAACTTTTTCTGTCTGACTTATTTCACTTAGCATGATAATCTCAAGATCCACCCATGCTGTCACAAATGGAAATATTTCATCTCTTTTTTTATGGCTGAGTAATATTTTATTTTCTTCATGGCACTCTTCATACCTGATATTATATTTTTGTCTATTTTCCACATTATACTATAATCTGCATGATGGCACATACCTTATTTTTGTTTACCACTATATCTCCAACACCCAGGGCAGTTCCTTTGAACATAGATACGTTTGAAGAGGAATACAAATTAAAATTGAAGAGCTTCATGCCTAAAAGTGTAACTGACAATATGTTTAGGCTAGAAAGAGAATGTAGTGAAATTTGAAGGAGCCTAACAGAATAGGAAGATTAGGAGGCATCAAAGGTCTGTATGGAAGACTGAAGAGTGGAAAATGAGAAAGTAGATGAAGTGGAAAGATATAAGAATGTGATAAGAGAGAATAGTTTCAGGATTCAAGATTTCAGAGCTTGCACTCTTCCAGATTTGCAAGGCCCATGGCAATGAGAGGGAATCGCAAGCATGTTGGTCAGAATCTTTGATGGAATATAAAATAGGTATCAGCACTGTGAAGCTAGGTTCTTGGACAGGTCATCACAATAATTTTGAATTTGCCAAGAACAAATTTTCTCAGGATGACAGAAGAATAAGTAAACGGGAAACTGTTAGTGAACTGCCAAATCTCCCACTAGAGATGAGTAGTGCCCAAGATATTAACTAAAAAAATAAGTCTAGGAAATGTTTGGGGAAAAGGTAGCAGCTTCAAAGAAGCAACGGTTGGAGAGCAAAGTGGTAGAAAAATTGTATAGAATTTGTAAGGCTTTCAGCTTCACTCTTCTACAAGTCATACATTCCCCAACATTTTCCATCTGTCACTTTGGTTTGGAATGCATGTAGCTCAAACATCTCTCCCTCCACGGAGTCACCCTTTACCTATTCTTTAGGATTCAGCTCAGGTGTCACCATTTCCAAAAGATCCTATTGACTTCCTCAGTATGACTAGGTTATGTGTCCCTTTTTTGTGCCTATCACTAAAATCCACTAACCACAATTTATTTTAATGATCAGTTTGCATGTATATTTCCTCCACTAGGACCATGTCATAATAACCATTCTATCCTTAGTTCCTAGTAGTCTGTGACACATAGTAGGCACTCTATAAATGTGCATTGAATGAGTGTTCTATCTAATTAAGTTCAATTTTATTAAGGTTTTGCTTCACTGAATCTCATGTAAAAACTCTAATACATAGCAAAAATTGCCACTAAGTTTTATTTCATAAACTACTTCTAAGTTAGAATTTTGGCCTATAACTTGGTTTAAAAAGAAAAATCTCAGATCTACACCTAGAAAGTTTGATTAGATGGTTTAGCATGGATCTCCAAATTTATTTTTAACAAGTACTCATGTAATCTTATAATCGTAATCTGAACACCAAATTTTGAAAAACATTCGCTTAAACAAAATGTTTGAGATAAGGCTAGGTTAATGATGTATAAAGAATGTTTTGAAGGACATATTTGGTATGACTGTTTTAGCATTTTTCATTTCAGACGTGGATTTTTTTCATAACCATGGTCCAGTCATGTCAAAGTTAGTTTTATAAGAATGTTTTATAAATATCTATAAATACTAGTTGAATGGTTGATATAGTGTGTCATGCACAAAATTAAAATATTTGTAGCCATAATTCAAAACAAAAGTCCAACATGACTGGATTTAGATTTTTTTCAACAGCGTTATTCAAGCATCAGTAGTGAAAACAGCAAAATATCAGAAATTTTGTTCAAATAGTTCATAAAAACATAATTATTTGATTAAATAAAACAAATGAAGTTTTCATGACCAGTTATTTTTTATTATTATGTAATATGATAGATATATAAAAAGGCAAGGAAAACATGTATAGTCATGTATCACCACCCAGCTTAAGAAATAAACCATTATAAGTATAATCATACTCTAGGATAATACTCTTTAATCAATTTTCCCTCAGAAGTAGTCAATACCCTGAAGCTGGTGGTCATTCCCATTCATAACTTTCTATTTTTGTCAGTAATGTGTTCATCCATAAACAAAACATGAAATTGTTTATACTATTTCATTGTACATCTATACGGGACTATAATTTTTTCTCTTTCTCCTGTTAATGTTGCAGCTTCTTTTTTCAACCTAGAGTTTTAAGTTCACCAGTTTCAATCTCCCAGCTCCAACGTCTTTTACATGCTCCTAATTTGTCTAGTTTCCTTTTAACAAACTTGAGAATTTCCCCACTCTATCGCCAGCATCAATTTTTCTCTTTCTACATTCTAATTTACATAAAGCCTTTTTGACAATTGAGTGTTCAAAGTAGACATGCAAATGATTTTTCTATATATAAAAAATGAGATTCTTAATTTTTATTTATGGAAACTTTTTTAATACACCTGGAATTAAAAGGATCATCTGCTTTGGTATGCAGCCATAGTAACTGCACTTCAAGAAGTTAAAACAAGTGAAATATTATCATGTGCTTGGGAGGAGAACCATAAATATCTATTAAATAACACTAATGACTACCACACCAAGAAAAGTTTATTAAACAACTAGGTAGTTGAAATATTTTATAGAATCAATCAAGTTATGAAGGGATAATCTGTCAAGTAGGATTCAGGACCTAGCCCACAAGATGGACAAGATTTCAGAGCAGACTGGTGAGGAAGCCAATTAAGGCTCAATGTTTTATAAGATCGGATCCATCACCCGTAGATGGATTCCTGTGCTCAATATCTTTTTGCCCCACCAACTCCACTCTCTATACTTCTCTACACTTTGCTTTCTGTCCTGGGAGTCTAGTTTTTATGGCTTACATCAATAGACCCCCATGCCCTCTGACTTCCAGTTGAGTTTGCCAAAAGGGAGCCCTGGAAAGAAATAACAGATTAGGAGATGAATGAGCCCCTAGTATTTATTCTTCTGGCTCTTTCCCTGTGAGATCAGTTCAGGCTTACTGTGTCCCTTAAACTCTCTTGCCAGCAGAGGCAATCCCTCTACACAAAACACTTCCAGTTGTAGCACCAGGAATGGTTGCTTCACAAACTGGAATTATTCCTCCTTGTGAGTCACCACCTATCAGTGTCTTCGGGCCCATAAAAGTATGTGGAGAGCACATATGAGGATGAATTATAAGGATGCTAAACCAAGGTGAATTAAATTTAAGACTCGCAAAGGGCTAAATGCATTAACATGGGTACATTCACTTAGGATTCAGCATGTGATATACTCACTCAAGAACCTGAGGGTAGCATTGGCAGTGCTAGATTGGCTAATTGAATTCGGGACCCAAGGATGTCCTACGATTAACGAGGTAAAAATGCTAATATTTTCCTGTTATACACTGGAGCAGTTGTTCTCAAAAAGTAATCTGTAGACCAGCATCATCAGCCTAATCTGGAAACATGTTAGAGTTGAAAATTCTTGGGGACTACCCCAGAATTATTTACTCAGAAACTCTTGGCATAGGACCTAGTAATGTATGGTTTAACAAACCCTCCAGGTGGTTCTGATGCACACTGATGTTTGAGAACACTGTACTTGGAGGAAAGAGGGCAAAGGCCCAGAGAAATGGGAATGTTAGGATGGATTCATTATAAGTGATCTTCTCAACTCTGTTGTAGCTGAACTCTGTAAGTCAGAGATAACAACAGGGGGTGTCGTGGTAGATTTTTGGTTTCCTGATGTCAATGGGATTAATGGGATCCTGGTATGTTAGAGGTCAAGTAGTAGTATTTTACTATCAGAAATAAGGTACATGCTGCTTCATAATAAGCCAAGGAATATAATAATAATCACAGTATTTTGACCTAAAGCAAACTGTGGCAATGGCCAACTGATCACAGAGTACCTAGAAATTAAATACACTGACAGCCTACTAAGTTGCTAGTGGATAATAAAGGTGGAAAGATTTCAAATCAAGTTAGAAGCCTAACTTGAGTCACCGTATTAGAGACCTAGGGCTTCTTCTCTAAATCCTCAACTTCAATCGAATCAAAGCTCTTCAACTGCGGGGCAAACTGTGAACCTGTGAAGAGAAACCCAGCAATGTGTCCATAGTCTTACACCATGACCCCTCCTTCAATCCTTCTCCAGTGAGACCTGTACCCATTAACCCAAGTAACTGTGCACTGGGGGAAGAAAAATACCCTGACTTTCTGGGGATTAATAGCTACTTATCTGAAATTTAGGTCGATGCCTAGAGAAAAAAAAAATACCACTGTAGTCCACTGGTCAAAATAAGGGCTTAGTGAAATCAGGCGAGAGTTGGAGTCTTGACCCACATCCATTTTTATAATACATCTATTTGTAATGTAGACCTGTTCTGTTATTTCCCTGGTTGCAGAGTATATAGCAGGAATAGATACATTAAGTAACTGGAAGAATTTCACAATGGCTCCTTGTCTCATGGAGTTAAGTTGAAATACTTTATAGAATTGATCAAGTTGCAAAGTAACAATGTATCAAGCAGGAGGGCTATTATGGTAGAAAAATAGCCTCACGGAAGGTTATTATGGTAGAAAAAGTGAAGTGAGGGCCTTTTCCAAGATAAAAAACCAAAAGCCCTTGGAGAATTTCAGAGATTAGTGCTACTATCAAAGACTTTAGAAATGAAGGGGAAATGATTCCTGTAACACTCCCATTCATTGTATTTGTTTGGCTGGTGAAAAAGCCAGAATAATCAGGAGTTGATGCCAAATGTAGCTGTGGTTTCAAATATGGTATATTCGCTGAAACAAATCAACACAGCCCTTGGAATCTAGTATGCAGATACTTGTAAAATATTTTTTTCTTTATATTCTAATAAGTAAGGAATATCAGAAACAGTTTACATTTACATGTCATGGACAATGATATACTATTTATCGTATCACATCAGGACTGTGAACTCTACTGCTTTCAGTCATAAAATAAATAGTCCAGAGGGACTTTGATCATCTTGACATCTCGTAGAATATCATTTTGGCCCATTAGATTAATAATATTATACTAATTGGACCTACTGAGTAGGAAGTAGAAAGCACTTCCTACTAGATCATTTCCTATCAAACTTCACTAGTGAAGAATCATTTTTTAATTTACAATTTTTAAAATTTTAAAATAATTTAATTTTTTAATTTCATTAAAGATCAATACTTTTGTAAAATAATATAAACATAAACCACTAGAAAATATTCATGTGATTGGATGTTGAAAATACGTCAAATTGCTATACAATTTTTTTAAACATTATAATCAATTTCCATATTTATTCTGTTACAGATCAATAGTAAATAGTTTAGGAATTGACACAAGCCCATGGACTATACTTTAAGTAGCACTGTCAGAGAGTAGGAGATAAACTATGCAAAAGTTCAAGACCTGCCATATTAATGAAGCTTCTAGGAGTCCAGTGGTTTGGGGTATATTGGGATATTTTCTCCCAAAATGAGAGACAAGTTGCTTTATCTTTTACCACTCACTACACACACAAAACAAATTAGCATAATGCTTTGTGGTCCTTTTTGGTTTGGGAAGCAATGTAAAACACATGTGTGCTGCTCTGACAGAGTCATTGGTAATCTGTAAATCTTCTAATTTTAACTGCGTTCTAGAAAAGAATGGACAGTCCAACAATTCCAGGTTGCAGTGCAACATACTTCACTACTAAGGCTTATGAATCAGAGGTGCTAAAGGTATGGAAAGTTTCTGTCAAAGAAAGAGATGTTATGTGGACCTCTGGCAAACCCTAATGGGAAGATAATAGCACAGAATCTTTGGGTTTAGGAGAAAGGTCTTACTCTATTCTGTTCTCCATTTTAGAAGCAGTTCTTAGCTTAAGCATGAGCCTTAGAAGAGACTTCTTGTTCATCATACACTAGTGCTGATTCACACAGTCATGATTTTGGATGTGCACAGAAGCATTTCATTATAAAATGGAAGTGGTAGAAGCCTGGCCTAAACAAATCTGGAAAGAAATGTAAAAATTATGAGCAGATGATTCAATCTGCTTGATATTTATCCAAATGAATTGAAAACATGTCTACACAAAAACTTGCACATGGATTTTTATAGCAGCTTTATTCATAATTGACAAAACTTGGAAGCAACCAAAATGTCCTTTAGTAGGTGAATGAATAAATAAACTGGTACATCAGACAATGGAATATCATTTAGTGCTAAATTAAATGATCTAGCAAAGCATAAAAAAACATGGAGGAAACTTAAATGTATGCTACTAAGTGAAAGAAGCCCATCTGAAAAGTCTCTACATATATGATTCCAACTATATGGTATTCTGAATAAAAACAAAACTATGGAGACAGTAAAATATCAATGGTTTCCAGGGATTAGATGTGAGGGAAGAATAAATAGGCAGAACATGGAGGATTTTTAGAGCAGTGAAACTATTATGTATAACATAATGGTGGATACATTTGTCCAAACCCACAGACTGTACAACACAGAGTGTACTCTAATATAAACTATAGGTAATAAAAATGTGTCAGTGTAGGCTCATTAATTGTAACAAAAGTACCCCTCTGGTGCTAGATGTTAATAGTGAGAGAGGCTATGTGTGTGGGGAGAAAGGGGATATATGTGAATTCTTTCTTCTTCTTTCTACTCGATTTTGCTGTGAACTTAAAACTGATTTATAAATGAAGTCTATTAAACTTATAAGCGGATATCTCAGATGCTCATGGTACCTGGTTATACTGCTTTACCACCTCTCCCTCAAACATATCTGTTACCTAATGTGGAATTTCTTACAAGTAGTTAATGAGGAGGAAAAGCATGGGCCTAATTTACAGATGTATCTGAATGGTAAGCGAATACCACCTAGAAGGAATGTCTGTGAAAGTCACTGGTAAAGGGGAATCCTTCCAGTGGGCAGAATATTCCTCAGTATATCTGACTTTGCACAACAGTGGAAGGAAAGATGGCCTGTAGTATGAATATACATCAATTTGAGCAAAGTCTAACAGGTTGGTTAGGGATTAGAGAGATCAGAATTGGGAAATCAGTAATAAGGAATTCATGTTGGGTAGGGAGGAGATATTTAGATAGATCTCTTTGAACGAGCTAAGTGTGTGAATAAATTCATAGTTTATGAAATACTGACAACCAGAGGGCATCAATATAAGAGGCAACTCAATAATTAGATGGGCAGGATGACCTGCTCTTTTAGTTCAACAAGCTCTTTCCCTGGTCTTCCTGATGCTTATTCAGTCAGCTCTTGTACAAAGTATACGTGATGGCTGAGACAGTGGCTATGCATGCGTTCAACAGTATGGTACTTTTATTGCCAGAGCTGACTTGGCTACCACCACTTCTGAGTGTCCAACCCGATCACAGCAGAGGCTAATGTTTAGCGCCTAATATGGTATCATTTCCAATGGACCAGCAGGCTATATGGTATCAGAGTGATTATACTAGACACTTCCTCTTATGGAGGAGGCAACACTGTCCTTGATGAAACGGACACATATTTTGGATATGGATTTTCTTTCTCTGCCTGGAAAGATTGTGCCAGCACCACTGTTCATGGACTTATAGAATACTTTTATTGATTGACATGGTATCTTACACAATATTATCTCTAATCAAGGGATACATTTTAAAGCAACAGTCTCACACCCACAGAATTCATTGGTTTTATTATGTGCCTTTTGTGCTTTACTGAAGATTCATTTGTATGACAAATAGGGGAAAACAACATACTGTCCTAAATGATGCCATATATGCTTTAAACCAGTGGCCAATAAATTATGCAATTTCTCCCATAGCCAGGAACTAAGTGGTGGGTGGGAGTGTCCCTTCTCACCATTAAAGCTCATAATATACTTGAAAGAAATTTATCCTAGCGTAAAATGGAGGATACTTCCACCAGGAAACAAGGTCAACAGTTTGATGGATGGGAAGCTGAGAACACTTCATGACCTTTCTTAAGCTCTTCATGCCACAAAACCAATAGGCAAAGAAGGGAGTCATTGTAGTGGACTAGGTAATTGATTCTAATTTTAAGAGGAAATTTCTTTGTTGCTACACAATGGGAAAGGAGGATTGTGTTTAGAAACCAGAGGCCTCACAGTTGTTACTCCCTTGCCCAATTGTCCTCATCAACTGAAAATTGCAACCACCCCCCAAAAAAGGACCACAGGACTCAGATCCTTCAGCAATAAACATTTGTTGCACGCAACCAGATAAAGAACCTCATCAATCCAGGTGCTGGCAGAAGATAAGGGGAGCATGGAATAGGAGAGGAAAGGTAGCTATGGTTACCAATTCAGCCTTTTAAATAGTTACAGAGGAGAAAAATATAGCACTATGCTTTGTGTTCCTTTTTTCTCCTCTCCCACATGCCACCAGTCTTTAATAAATAATGTCAGTAGTGGCTGACATGTTAGGTGGTGTATGCTCAAAATGACATCATCCTGCAATGATATGGTAACTTGTGTGACTTCATGCACCTGTTGTGGTGGAGGCATGAAATTTTCACTCAGATGAAGGACCAGAATGAATACTGAGGTGCAAAAGAGGTAGACAGTGCTAGTTGTCTTTCATTTGCCCCTCTAACTGCACTCTCCACCCTTCTTCAGCCTATTCTGGGCCCCAGGAAGCTGGCCTATATGCACTGTATTGACAAGATCCCATGACTTCTGAATTCCAGTTGGATTCAGCTAATGGAGAACCAGGATCGATCAGAAGAAAGGAAAGAAATGAGATCAGGGCATTTGTTCTCTGAAATGTCAGCTCAGGCTGACTATGACCATATTTAAATGTTTTCTTTAATACATAACTCTCACCTTCATAATTCTAATCCCTACAGGCCTAGAACAGCTCATTGTTACTAACCCCAGGTTACTGCATTCTCCCATGTGGTTCTCCTACACTCTGCCAACACCTTTGTAAATAGCCCTTTTGTAAATAAGCCCTTTCAAATGACCCTAATTTGTGTGTGCTATCTGTTAAATGATTGAATCTCTTATCGATACAATCCCCTGGGCAATGCCCTTAGTACAGGCGGTGTATGATCAAACTATATATGGCAGGGTGGATATGTGCCAGATACCTATATGTAATTTTCTAAAGGGTTGTTCTGTACATGTGCATATCTGGATATATATTGCAAGCAATCAAATTTTGTTCTGCTACTTGATTGCAATTGTCTTTTAGAATTTGATTATTAAAGATTTATTCAAAATTACAAAGGACTATTGGACATATAGAAACCATTCATACGGGATTCTTGATTAGGTCCAGAAATATGTGGCCAACAGGCAGGAGCAGTGACTGCTTAATAGCCATACAATACCTTTTTTTAAGTTTCAAATTTTTTGGTTGATATTCATTTTTCTATTTTTATTTTGTTTTTATGTACTGAAATATTATTGTTTTGAGTTATACTAGGCCATGGATTTTATTCACTGCTTTCCCTACTGTTTATTTGTAATAGACGTAATGGGGTTTTAACTATCGTTCTGTTGTACTGGTAAAACCTTTATCTGAGTAAAGAGGCTATAATAAGAGAAAACATGTTCTTGTGGATTGTATCTGAAGAAGATCAAGATAAATTAATCCTGTGAAAGTTGAGGTAGGGAGTAAATGTGATACATCTTAAAATCAAATTTAGGTAAACTAGTTGAATAAAGATTAGAATGTAAGGTAGATGCGTTGAGAATGAGATATACTGATACTTAAATAACTAAGGATTTTTTTTTTTTGGAGGAGCATTGAATAAGAGAATTACAATTACCTTTGTAAAAGGAGACAATCTGTACCATGAAGAGAAGACAGGAGGAAATGAAGTCTTAAAAAATATAGGGAACTTATTTTATTATTTGTACTTTGGTGATAGATCCATATGAATATATATACACATATGTAATACAAAGGAGTATTAAGAACTGGGAGTGGGATGAGATATTGAGATGCAAGAGATATCTGTTGCTTTTGTAATGGAATAGGTGGGAATGTTTAAAAGGTGGAGAGTTTTAAAACCTAAGTCTTATTAATTTGGGGTTACTGTTTCTAAGGCCTGCACATTGACTCTAAATTTGGCATTAAATTTCTGCACCTAAGTTTGCAAATAAAGTTGACAGCAGCAGCTGAATCATAGACTAGATCAAAACCAAGTAATTTATGCCAAGCCTGTTTCACAGCATTTAATGTCAGCTATATAATAACTGTGTTTCGGTAAAATGATTGGCAGCTAAGATCTGGCCTGGGTTCTGAGCTGGGTTGGGAGGGAGATAACTTCATGGCTATCGATAGACAACTGCAACTGTCTATGTATAGAGAAAGCGTGGTAATATTCATATGAAAAGGGACTTTGAAGTCCAGAGACAAAGATATAAATATTTATTTTACATATATGCACCAACAATCCTACCATGAGATTGGGGAAATATCTTTGTTCGGTGTGAGACCTGAGTGTCTACAGCAGTTATTCAGAGAATGGAGGGAGTGTTTTTTGGTCACACTATGTATTTGAATCCTCTAGGTTCATATAATGCTGTCAAAAGAAGGGATGGACAACAGGTGCAAAACTGTTGATTTTTAGTTTAAACTAAAAGGTTTCGGAGATATCCTTTAAAACTATTCCTGTTTTTTCATGAAATATTATGTAGTCAGACTCTTTAAGTAAAAAAAAAAAAAAAAATTAAACACTTTCCTGAGTTGTCAGAATTATTATCTAAAGATCTTTGATGCAATTTTAGAGTCTAAAACTATCACAAGATAGTCTGAATGGTGGGAACACTAACCTCATAGTCTGCAGGCCTGTCACACAGCACAATGTACAAACCAAATGCAGAGACTCTCAAACTTTCAGGCTTTCCTCCTGTGTGGAGAATAACCAGGCTTTTACAAGATCATATTTCACTGGCTATTCTTAGATAGTATTCTTATTAAAAATATTTGATCAAGATTGTTTGAAAAATAGAGTCCATGGAAATATTTGGTGACTTAACATAAACACTTTGATACAAACGGTTATTTTAATGGTTAAAAAGTTGGTTTGCATTTATATTTCACAAGTTTCCATAAGCTATGGCATTTTGAGTTCTAAGATAGCAGAATGGGTAATCATTTTACAGTATGTAAAATAATTCTATAAACTTTATTTCAGCTTGAATACAAGGAACAAATAAAAGATTTACTATCCCCACACAGGCAACAAGATGCTAAAAATAACTAGCAATAAGGTCATTTATAATAACATTATTAATCATATAAATCATTTGATTTTAGTAAACAGCTTCTGGAAAAAGATATCTGAAAACAGCATATAGAGTTCTTAATTATGCCATTCAATGCAGTAGTATATTGGAGGGGATATTAGCATATCCATAGTCCTCTTTAAACACTTCTACTCTTGCCAAATTTCTCAGTGCAAAATCATACTCAACTTGTGTTAGTTATCAGCCCCCGTCATAAAAATTGGTTCAATTGCTCTCTCATGAATCCTTATTTGAACATTTTTATGTCCAGAAAATATAATCTCTCAAATAGTCTGCAATATTTGAAGCAGTACAAGTCAGATTAATGATGCTCAACATAAGTATGGAGGTGGTGTTTTTCCTGGTTCCAGCAGAAATTTTGTATGTACTAGATTTTCTTTCATATTTTCTTGGTATATAGTTCTTGATACATGCTACAAAATGGATGGACCTTGAAAATATTATAGTAAGTGAAAGAAGGCAGCCACAAAAGACCACATATTGTATAATTACATTTATAGGAAATGTCCAGAACAGGGAAAACTATAGAGACAGAAAGCATGTCAGCAGTGTTTCAGGGCTGGGAGGCTGGGAGGTAGTAGGAATGAGAAAATATGGAATTTATTTTTGAGATGATTAAAATGTCCTAACATTGATTGTGGTTTTGCTTACATATTTATGAGTATATTAAAAAACATTGAAATGTATATTTTTAAAAGTTAAATCATATGCCATGCAAATTATATTTCAGTAAGGTGATTAAAAACTGAGGTTGGGAGCTTATACATAGCATCTAATACATTGCATTTATTCAGATTTTCTTTTCTTCCAGGGCCTGACCAACTAATACGATTTACTGAAAATCATGAGACACCTATCGTATGCAGAACATTGTGTACCATTATTCTAAGAGATCAAAGATGAAACAGCTTCTACCTTTGAGGAGGTTAAAATACAGTAGTGGGGATAATGATATAATGATGCTGATGATGAAGATAGGAATAGATAAAAGAATAACATTTATTGAGCATTTACTATGTGCCAGGGACTGTATTAGATGCTTTAAATGTTATTTTGTCTTCTTCGCGTAATAATTCTAGAGATAGATACTATTTTTTTCTGATTTTTCCCCTCAATCTGAGGAAATTGAGGCACATTGAGGTAAACTAACTTACTTAGGGTCACATATCAAGAAATGGCACACTAAGAATTTCAACCTAGTGCTTAGTTAAGAGCAAGTACTCTTAATAAGTAGAGTACATAAGTACACAAAATATATAATACAAAGTAAATTAAGGTAAGTGTCATGAAAGAGACAAGTAAAAGTGATGGAGTAATTTGAAGAAAGAACACATTTTGTTTGGAACTCAGGAAGGACTAGGAAAGTCAGTTCAGCTCTGAAGTACATAGACATGTTTTGTTTGGCTACAATTTTCATGAGTCATAAAGTAGCTATAAATCTACATCAGAATATTGCTTTTTGTAAAATAAAAATGGTCAAAAAGGAAATGACTATAGAGTTACAATGTCAAAGGTACAACTTTCTCAAGATAAATTTATAATCAAAGGAATTATCACAAAATACAAAACCAGAACCCCAAATTTTATTCATTCTCCTTACCTCCAATCTAATCTTTCATCTTCAGGCTGAGATCTTTCAAATTCTTCTTCTTGTGATTGCAGCTACATTCCTAATCTAGATTGTATTGTTTTTCCTCTCTCCCATCTACTTTCTTATTGACTTCATCACTGCTTCCCTTTCTACAGTCAACATTTGTTGAATGTTATGGCTAAAGCTATTATTCTTAGAGTTACATAAAGCAAATTACTAATAATAACTTTAGTAGTTTTCACATAAGGGATATATTTTTCACTCAGTCTGGAGGCTACATATTAAATGTTCACCTAAATCTACTTAGCTCATTGTCCACATATTCCCATATCACTTTTCTTTACCATATCATCTATATTTATATGTATAAAATAGCATTCCTCTTATCAGGACCCCATGAGTGCTTTTTAAATTTCCTTCACAAATCACTTATCGGAAGATTGTTTTGGCTACAATCAGAGGAATAATGAAACTTTATTTCTTATTTTGTCAGCATTGCTGATAAGCATGAAATACTATGTTAGACTACTCTCTTCTTTAGTTATTACATAAAAATCGTTGTAAATGAACTAACATTTCCTTCTACTATGCATAAAAAAATCCCTCTGAAACTGCAGACTACTTAGATGTGATAGAAGATATGTGAGTTATTTTATGTAAAAACTGAAACAAACATTCTAGAGCCCTATGTTATTAGTCAGATTAGGTTAGGTGATACTGTAGTAACAAAGAAGACCCCGAATCTCAGTGGCTTAACACGTAACAGTTTATTTCTTACTCTGAAAACATTCACCGCGAATTCATCAGCTCTCCAGGGGAGGTTCTTTACAGACAGTGACTTAGAGATCCAGGTTGCATCCATCTTGTATGTATGCCATGTGGAGTACATTGCTTTCAGGTCACTGTGGCAGGTAATGAGAGAGCTGGAGGATCCACACAGGACTTTTATCGCTCCAATATCAAAACAACACATCACTTCTGTTCACAATCTCTCTGCAATCCTTCTGCTAGAAGTAGTCAAATGGCATAGCCTAACTACAAGGGGCTGGGAAGTGATGGGAGCACATAGATATTTAATAATCTTTGCCACATTCTACAAATAATATAAGCTTTTTTCATATTTTATTGAACAACAATTTTGAAAAACTCTATATGGATACAAAATACCCCTTAAATATAATAATTTTATATAGATATAGATATATTCTTAGGAAACAGATAATGTTATGAAGCTTACATTTGGCATTACATTTATACTTTTCCATGATCCTTACTGAGAAATTTTGTTATTTCCATTTCAAAACTTTTGGGAGCCAATATATTATTTATCTACTAGATGTTTTGTATAATTATAATTGCTTGTGATCCAAGGGAGCTGACATGAAATCTATTTAAAAAAATAGCTATTGACTCTCTCATCATGCCAAAATATTTTGTACATATGACATTACAATGAACATATCCTCTGTAATAGGTGTTTTTTGAGGCATCAATTTATAATCCACATTACTTAATATATAAAAATGTAAAGTAAAAATAATTTTCAACTCATTTCAGCATTAGTGATAAACGTGAATCAGCAACAGAAATGAGGTACCAAATATTAGTAAAACATGACATAGGAAGATCAATGATATCATTATCTCCTAAATTTAACTTCTATTTTAATTCAATATTAATGCTTAAGACAACAAACTTTTAAACAGCACATTTACTAAGAGTGTGGCAGTAGTTTTATGTTACAAGACACACAGCATACAAGATACCTGGCACTCAACTTGCTTACAGTAAACCAGCTTCAATATGAAGGCATTAAATATTTTTTAAAAACCTTCTTTTTACATGCTAAGTATTTTGGCAAGTGTGCAATTAAACACGGTAATTAAATTAATATGGTAAGATTAAGAAATTACAAACTTGAAACTTGTATCTTAAGCATAAATCATATAAAAAAAAGGATTACTGGTTATACAGAACATCCCTGGATAATCAAAACTGAATAGTATAAAACATGCAAAATATTTCAGAATCTTTATTAATCAAAAAATACCAGGGTCTATTTAAAATTATTCCCCTCCAAAGGGTATCAAAGTTAATTCAAATCATGTAATACTCTAATGCTAAATACTATTCAGTACTTTGAAGTAGAGGTAAATTTCATAGAATTGGGGGCTTACTTATACTACTAAGTTGCTGTCTTTCTTGTTCACTTGAAACAGCATACAACAATATCTCAGAATTTCACTAAGAAAAGAATGGCTGCTGCACTGGCAAAAATAGAATGTGTAAGGATCAAAGGCACACTATTCAGCTAGCCAAAGTGATAGCAAACTCTTTTTTCCCCCACAAGCCCTTTCCCCATGTAAACAAAAGTTTCTTAAGGAGAAAAGTAAACTAAACTAAACTAATCTTCAAAAGTATTTTAAGACATCAATGTTAAGTCCATGCTTCAAAAATGTCAACTATCGTTGTCTGGATATTTCAGATTGTATTTTAAAGATGTATCCAAATTAGATAATTTTAATATTAGATATACTTTGTCAAAATTTATTGTCTAAAACATTTTACTTTAATTGAAAACGTTTTAACCACTAGTGTGACAACAGCATTTTAGTTCTCAGAGTAATTAATACACTGGAAGGAAAAACACACAAACAAAATCCTATATTTAAGCTGCAGGCAACAATTATGGCCCTTTTTGGCACAGTGGCATTTGACTGGCAACTCAAAGTCCAATAATAATTCTATTAACACAGGGAAACTCATGCATTTTGGTAAATGTGCCCTAACATTCACAGTTGAAGTTCACTTTAGATCTTGCTTTTTTTTAAATAGGGAAATTTTGCCTTTTTTCTTGATGTTATCCTGACTTGTGACTTAATTCGACTTCTTTTTCTTCTTCTTACTGTGTTTTTTGTGCTGCTTCTTCTTCTTCTTCTTTGCTTTTTCCACTGCTTTTTCTCGTTCTTCACATCTTCTCTTCTTTTTGGCTTGAAATTCTTCTTCATAATCTGATTCTGATGAGGACTCCGATGATAAAGGCTTATCTTCAGGATAAATCTTCTTTCTTTTTTTGCTGACACTTCTAATATATTTTTCTTTCTCTGTTTCGTCCTTTGACTTCTTTTTCTTTTTCCCAGATTCCTTGCTCTCTGATTCAGATTCATATGTAGAGCTTTCTGATGACTTGTGTGAATGGCTCTTCTTTTTCTTTCTCTTTTTTACTTGTTTCTTTTCTTCATTTTCAGAATCTGAAGAGCTGCTTGAAGAATCAGAGCTTGATGAAGACGAAGACCGACAAGATTTCTTCTTTTTCTTTTTCTTTCTTTCTCTTTTTTTGGATGAACTTTCATTTCCACTTAAGACTTTCTCTCTGCTTTTTTCTAGTTCTTTCTTCCAATTCTCGTTCATTTTTTCTTCAAATTCAGCTAAAGCCTTAGAGCCTTTCTTTTTATTTTCTAATTGTTTCTTCACTTCTTCCCATGTGGGCCTTGGTCGATTGAGATAATCTTGTATTGTTGGGCCTGCAGACTGACTTGGGCCCCTCCATCTGGCCATTGCTATAGGATTCATATAGGCTACCCTATTATCCCGCTTTCCCATGGTGCCTAATGGTTCCCAGAGCAGACTCTCAGTTGCTAAGGAGATTACAGTTAGACACCCTCTTTAAGTTCTTCAACTGCTGGTATACCAACTGGGCTCCATCCTGTGAGAGAAGCAGATGAAATGATTACTAAACAACTTTAATGTAAGACAAAATAAACACATAAGTTTAATGGTTCACCATCTATCACACAGTACAGTAGAAAATTTCAAAATCTTAGATCTTGGGAACAAAGAATATACATATTTAATATTTTTGCATATTTTAGACATTGTGCATAAATACAACAAAGTGTCTGATATACCTCATATACTTTTGTTATCTAAAATTTTTAATAAGCATTCCCTTTATATTGTATAACATGTATTTTTTTTCTTTCATTCTGCTTTATATGGTATAAAGAGAGAGAAAACTTTTATTGCTAAATTTTATACCAGGCAGACCTCTCTAACTTACAAAAGTGCAGGACAATCCACTCCATTCTTTGAAAGAAATCTAGAAATTCAGAAACACCTGAAAAAGATCCTTCAAAAAATCTCCCTCAGCACTCACATTTAATCCTTTACTAAGTCCCGCTGTTTAAACCTCCACAATAAGTCTCGTATCCATTCACTTCTCTCCAAGTATACTGTCACTAAGTTAGTCCAGGCACTATCATCTCTCACATGGACTATTAATCTCTAGTTACTACTGCTGTTTATTTTTTTTTACCAGGGAATGCTTAGTGTTTTGTAATGGATTATGTCATTCAATCTCTAGATTTATACTATGAGACTGATTCTATTATTCTCCCTAATTCACAGAGAGAGAAATTGAGGCTTCAAGAATTTGAGTAACTTACATAAAGTAATAGTTAATAAATGTCAGAACCAGAATTAATTAATTAATTAATTAATTATGACATTGGTTAATGAAATCTCGTTAAGTTTCGGGTGTACAATTGAACAGTAAGACAGATATGTATATATATATATGTATGTATATATATATATGTATATGTATGTATATATATATACGTATGTATGTGTGTGTGTGTGTGTGTGTATATATATATATATATATATATATATATATATATACTATATATATGCATTGTGTGTTCCCCTCCCATAGTTAGATTTCTTTCTGTCACCACATATTTAAAACAAGGTGGCCTGACTCCAAACCCTTCATACCTAACACAACACTATATTGCCTCCTTATATCAACTCCTAAATTGATTGCCCTATTTCTACTCCTTTTTCCATTCTGGTCCTACGCTGCAATAAGAAGGGCCTTAAAATACTCCAGCGGCTTCACACTTTAGTAAGAATCAAATCCAAACTCCTATAAAGGTCCTGTATGATCTCCCTTACTTCCATCTAAAGTCACTCATCCCTCTTCTCAATTCTATCTTCTCCAGTCTTCTCTTGGTTTGTGGAATATACTAAGCTCCAAGCTTAGCCATCACGGCCAGTTTCATATCATCCTTCATGTCTAAGTTTAAATGTCAATTCATCAGAAAGGCAAATATTACATTGAACCACATCAAACTGCCAATTATATAATACAAAACAGTCAAATACAAGCAATTTCATATGGCACAACCTCATACTAATGTAGGTTGCCTCTATGTCTACCACTCCTCTTTATTATACTGTATCCCAGTTCCTTGTTTCTTTTATTCATAGCACTTTGTAAATTAGTGATTATTTCATTTGTATAATTTGTTGGATATGTGTATATTGTGTTTGTGTGTGTGTACCCACTGCTAAATATAAAGCCAAGAAGGGTAAAAGGCCATGTTTGATCTTTCTTATTGACCATTGTGCTCTCAGTACCTAACATGGCATTTGGACTACACTAAGTACTCAATAAATATTTGCCCAATAATAAAGAAACGAATGAATGGATAGGATGGGTAACTCTGGGGGAGAAGGACATTCAGAAAAGCTACCTGGAGTTTATGATGTCTGTACAGGATTTTGAAGGATAAACAGGAGTTTACCCAGGAAGTGAGAAGTGAAAGACATTTTAGGCATAGGAAACAATATGTAAAACACACACACACACGCGCACACACACACACACACACAGGATTCTGAAAGTATCATGTATTTAGTGCTGATGAAGCCTAAAGTGCAAGAGGGCAATGGCAGCAGGTGAAGAGGCATAGACAGGAAATAGCTCAATCATGGAGGCCCTCTTAGGTCATTTAAAAATTTTTGATATTGCCCACCTGGCACTATACATAGTTAATACAATATTATTGATTATATTTCCTATATAGTACTGCTACATAATTGGTATAAAATATAAAAATGAAATAACGCTCTCAATGTTAAAAAATAAAATCAAATCTTGGATACTGTCTTATAAGTTTTAGAAAGCCAATAAAGTATTTTAAATAGAATAAAAAGATGATCAGCCATATCATAGATTTTTTGTCAGTATCAATCTTGATTTTGACTCTCTAAGTCAACCAAACGCATGTACCTATCATAAACTTAATGCAACAGATGTTACGGACTCTTGGCGATAGTTTCCTGCATTTCATTTGCTGTGTTCTTGCTTGTGTTAACCAATTGACAGTAGGTTAAAAACTAATTGAGAGGTGAGAAAGTAGAGACATAGGGTAGACAGACTCATATGAGATGAAAAGTAAAGGAATACAAAGGTAACTATAATGAGGGATGCAGAATTAAAGAAAAGGATGTTTTTCATTAATTTTTATAGAATGAATGAACATATTCATAGTTTGATAAAAAGGATAAAATATAAACAAGTTTTAAGAAGATAGAAAAGAAAGGAGATAGATACAGCAAAACCATAGAGGAAACAGAGAAGAACCAAATTAAAGTCACAGGTGGAAAATGCTTCTTGTAAGAGAAAAAATTAAAAAAATTAAAAAGCATATGGCTGCCGGCTTTTTGTGGGAGGAGTAGGGGTGGAGAGAGATGAAAGGGAGAAAGTTGAAGTATTTCTCACTTTATAGCCTTTATTTTCACTCAAATGTAGGTGTCAAGATTATCTACTAAGATTAAGGCAGGGTGAGGTAGCATAGGAGTTTTGAGACCAATAATTAAAATCACAGATCCATGTAAAAAATGAAATTGGACCACTTTCTTAAACCATATACAAAAATAAACTCGAAATGGATTAAAGACTTAAATGTTAGACCTGAAACCATAAAACTCCTAGAAGAATACATAGGTAGTAAACTCTTTGACATGGCTCTTGGCAGTATCTTTTTGGATATATCTCCTCAAGTGAGAGAAACAAAAGAAAAAAAAAATCAACAAATGAGACTACATTACACTAAAAGTTTTTGTACAGAAAGGAAATCAACAACAAGTTAAAAAGATATCCTACTTAATGGGAGAAGACATTTTCAAGTGATACATCTGATAAAGGGTTCATATACAAAATATATAAAGAACTCATGCAACTTAATACCAAAAAGGTAAACAAGCCAGTTAAAAAATGGGCAGAGGATCTGAATAGAAATTACTCCCAATAGGACATACAGATAGCCAACAGACATATGAAAAGATTTTCACTATCACTAATCACTAGGGAAACACAAATTAAAACCACAGTGTACTATCCCTTCACGCCTGTCAGAATGTCTATCATCAATAAATCAACAAATAACAAGTGCTGGTAAGGATTTGGAGAAAGGGAACCCTTGTACACTCTTGGAGGAATTGTAAATTAGTATAGCCATAATGGGAAACAATAGAGATTCCTCAAAAAAAAATTAAAATGAGAACTGCCATATGATACAGCAATTCCAATTCTGGGTACCTATCTAAAGAAAATAAAAATACTAATTCAAAAAGATAGATGCACCCTTATGTTCATGGCGGCATTATTCAGCAATAACCAAGATGTAAAAGCAACCTAGATGTGCATCAACAGATGAATGGATAAAGAAGATGTGATATATTTGTATATACACACACATAGACACACACATATACACAATGGAATATTACTCAGCAATAAAAAAGAATGAACTCTTGCTATTTGTAACAACATGGATGGACCTAGAGGTTATTATGCTAAGTGAAATAAGTCAGAGAAAGACAAATACCATATGATCTCATGTATGAAATCTAAAAAAATGAATAAACAAAACAGAAACAAACCCAGAGATATAGAGAACAAGCTGATGGTTGCCAAAGGGGAGGGGTGGAGAAAATTTTAAAAATTAAAATTTAACTTTAAAAAGGAATTATTGTGATAATGGTCACAGTTATGTAAAAAAAAGTCAGAAATTTAAAAGTAAAAATATAAGGTTTCGAATAACTTCACAGGGGAATTGGAAGAAGGTACTGACATAAGACAATTGATGTCAGAGGCCTTCAGAATTGCAGAATCTGTGTTCTTTTCTCAAAAGATAAAGAACACTGAGAAAATAGAATAAGTAACACCAACAAAGTCTCTTGCTCAAATACTCTTTGTTTAAAAGTATTGTGGCTTACCTTCTGTTTCTATTATAGAAGATACACCTGATTCTCTGTATCTCTACTTGTATAAAGTCTGCTAATTTTGTATAAAGATTAGATATAAATTGTGACAACCCTGTTGGTAATCTTATGTGTTCATTCATTCTTAAAAAAAAAAATCAGCTCCCCTTTGATCACGTTATGTGCCCAACACCATGTTATATGCCATGGAGATTATGGTCTAGTAAAGATAACAGTTATTACACAAATATCAAACAAGTGAGTATATAATTATAATTGGAATATTGAAGGAAAAGTACAGGATGCTATGAAAGGTATAATGAAGGACCTAATTCAGAATGGAAAGTCGACTTTGAGATACCAATAGATAATCTGAGACCTAATGGATAAATCAGAGCTAGCCAGATGAAGGAGTTAAATAAGATGAGAGTAACAAAGAGTCAAAAGTTGACTGAATGCTCCAAACAGAAGGAATAGCAGATGCTAAGGCTCTGAGGTAAAAAGGAAAAGCCAAAAACAATACAAAATATTCATATTATTACACTGTTGTAAACCAGTCATCATATCAATTTTTCTCCTTGAAACATTTTATTTATACCATTTTTCAGGGAACATGCTCAGGTAAAAGTCAATATGAATTTGTTAATTAAAAGTATCTTTTAATGTTTCACAGTGTAATTTCTATTGTAGATAGATATTGCCAAGGCTAGTTATTTAAGAGACCTACTCTATCTTACAAATCATTTCATTGAATTTTCAATGATATGTCTAACTGTAGATGGATTCTCATAGACACATGCACTTGAGTTGAAAATCCTTTTTGAAATAGCTGACAATTGCTCCAAGACTCAATCTGAAGTACCCAACTCTTCTACAAAGGTCTGAATACTTGGATGAGGCCCCTATAAAAAGAAACTGGGTGTTCTTTGTTCACACTACCTAATGTAATTTTAAGTACCACGCTACTAAATTAAATGCCTCTTATAAAGCTACTTAAAGGATTCAAGATAACAAACAGTTACTAAATTATAAAATAATAATAGCCTACATATATTATAAACAATACCTTTAATTATCACACTAAGTTTTACGGTTTCACATTGAATGATAATATAGAGAACAGCTGCAGTACAATCTAATTTACAGGCCAACTAAGAGACAAAGAGGTTTTATGGAGAAATTCAGTGATATTCTACAATTTCCTGAAAATATCTAGCTCTAGCAAATGTATGTAATATGATATCCTTCCTTCTCAATAAAATTCAAGCATGAACACATTCTATTCTAGCTGTTAACATGACTGTTTTGAGGGAGAAATTATTGCTCTTATCTTGACTGGGATCAACATGATGGAAAGCTGTGATGTATTGAAACCATTCTTCTCATGTGAATTCCCTCAAGTATAGTTGTGTCATGGAGCATTTGTTATTCTAGGGAAAAGGTGTAGAATTTGAAATGCTGCCTCCTCTTTCTTCCTTCCACAAAATTTTCAAATGACAAGATATCAATTTCTACCATCTTAAGGGTGATACCAGAAAGCTTATAGCAACAACAAAATATTGCAGATGAACAAGATAAAATAGAAAAGAGTGATTATGAGAGGGTGTAAGCTTTAAGTGTACATTTTAGCTAAGTGTTTATTTTAAAGAAACAAGTACTTCACCATCTTAATATTTTGGATTTTATCTTCAGAAAAACAAATCATTGTTATTGTTTAGTTCTATGATAATGAAGTGATATGCTTTTTAAACAAACTTAATTTTAGAATTGTTTTAGTGTTGCTAGTACAGAGAATTGCTGTATCCTCTGCACTCAGTTTCCCTTATTGCTAATATCCTACATTAACACGGTACACCTGCCACAACTAATGAGCCAATACTGACACATTAATATTAAGTTCATTCTTTAATCAAATTTACTTAGTTTTTAGTTAATGTCTTTTTCTGTCTGAGGAATCCATCCAGGATCCCACATTAAATTTAGACATCATGTCTCCTAGGCTCCTTTAGACTAGCAGTTTCTCAGAATTTCCTTAGTTTTGATGATTTTGACTGTTTTGAGAAATACTGATCAGGTATTTCTTTTTTAGAATGTTTTTCATTTTAGGCATGTCTGATTATTTTCTCATGGTTAGAGTTAGGTTGTAAGTTCTTGGGAGGAAGAAAACAGATAAAGTATGATTCTTATTACATCATATCAAGGGTACATACTAGGTGACTTATTACTGATGCTAACCTTGATCACCTGACTTACGTAGTGTTTTTCAGCTTTCTCCACTGTAAGATTACCCTCCATTTCCATACTGTACTCTTTATTTTTTTAGATTCTATTTTTTGAAGAAGTTTTAGGTTCACAGCAAAATTAAGTAAAAGGTAGAGATTCTCCATATACCCTCTGCTCCCACCCCGACAGCCTTCCCCATAAACATCCCCCACCAGAGTGAGACATTTGTTATAACTGATGAGCCTACACTGACACATCGTTGTCACCCAAAGTCCATTAGGGTTCACTCTTGATGTTGTACATTCTACAGGTTTGGACAAATGTATAATGACAGGTATCCAATATCATACTATGCAGACTAGTTTCACTTGATTTTTAAACACTATTTTTTTCTAATCTCCTTAAGTTTCTAATAGTTTTTCTAATTGATTCTCTTAGCTTTTTCTAGGTAATAATCTAAAAGCAGTGGAATCTTGCCTCTGCATTTCCAGCACTTATCCTCCTTATTTATGTGTCCTGCCTAATTGAGTGGGTCAGTTCCTCCAGAGCAGTGTTAAATTGTTGTGGTGGCAGGAAATCCTTACCTTGTTCCAGAAGTTAATGGGAATGCATCTTGTGTTTCACCAGTGAATATAATGCTGGATTTGGTCATATATTTATATATTTCTATCATGTGAAAGCATAAAAATCTACATATTTTTAAAAAGTCTTTAAAATTAGGAATGGATGTTGGATTTTATCAAATACCTCCTTAGCATCAATCTAGCTACTCATTTGCTATTTCTCCTACAATCAATACATTTAGTGAAAGATAGAATTTTTTTTTATTGCTTCAAGCAGCTATATTTTATTTTTATTTTTTTTAAATTAAGTTTATTGGGGTAACATTGGTTAATACAATTATATAATTTTCAGGTGTACATTATAATTTGACATGTGTATATTCTATTGTGTTTACCACCCAAAATCCAGTTTCCTTCAGCTACCATATATTTGATCCTCTTTACCGACTTCACCCTCCCCTTACCCCTATATTTGATCTCTTAACCCATTTTACTCACCCTCCCCAACCCCCTACTCTCTGGTAACCACTAGTCTATAGTCCATGTCCATGAGTCTCTGTTTGTCTGTCCTGTTCATTTGTTGCTTTTAGGTTTACATCTCACATATAAGTGATATCATGTGATTTTCACTCTTTTCTGTCTGGTTTATTTCGCTTAGGGTAATTATCTCAAGATCCATCCATGTTGTTGCAAATGGCAGTATTTCATCTCTTCTTATGGTTGAGTAGTATTCTACTGTATATATGCACCATAGCTTCTTTATCCAATCATCTATCGTAGGACACTTGGGTTGCTTCTATGTCCTGGCCACTGTAAATAATGTTGCTATGAATATCGGTGTGCAAATATCTTTTCGGATATGGGTTTTCAAGTCTTTTGGGGTAAATACCCAGTAGATAGATTGCTGGATCATATGGTAGATCAATTCTTAGTTTTTTGAGGAACCTCCATACTGTTTTCCATAGTGGCTGTACCAATTCGCAGTCCTACCAGCAGTCATACTGTATACTCGTTTTAAGGAAGTCATTATGTGTAGTCAACACTTAAGGAATGGGGACTTATGCTGAGCCTCCTTGATGGGAGAATATCTACATAAATTATTTGAAATTCATGTGTATGGGAGACTTGTTCATTCATCTGCATTAATTTATTTTTCAATCATTGGTATCTGAATGGAACATCAGTAATGATTTTATACTTTAGGTAATATTTCAATACTATTTTAATTATTTTGGTGCTAAAATTGTTTCAGCTTTAGACTTTGGGAGCTCTTTTAGTTGGCTCCTATGTCACATTGACATACTGCTATCATTTTGTTTCTTAAGCACTTACTTTCTGGCTCTAAAAGATACTCGAGGATCATTTTGTATATCCCCTGCATTAGCCCTAGAATCCTATCAGAGCATTGTTGCTGGTAGGCCCTCTTGATAGACACAGTTAGGAAATATATAAAACTATTTCAATTCATTCAATCATATACTAAGTTTGAACTAAGTACCTGGTACTTGGATCACAAATGTAAATTATTTAGATGGTATGCAGAACACTGTGTTTACTATAATGTAACATCTAAGTGACATGAATGACTTATCATCAACAGAGTCCATGTTATAGTTATTTCTAAACTCATAGGAATGAATCTCTCCTGAATACCTTTCTGAAACTGTGTGAAAAGTCTAAGTGTATAGTCTAAAGAAAAGAGCAAAGGCCCTCAGAAGAACTGGCTTTGCTCCTTTTGCATTTTGTTCTAGTCGAGAAGCCGTGAACAAAATTATAGTATTGTTTATAGTGCTAGTGTCAATGCTTTAAGAAACCCTCTGCAGAAAACCATTATATACTTATGTATGGAATTCAGCTAAGCATCTGCCAAGAAGGAACTCATTTTGTTTGTGCATTTGATAAGTTTTGGATACTTACCAGTGACTTTCTTGCTTGACAACATATTTTGAACTATAATGCATGTTTAGATGTGGTGAGATGTAGCTATAAATGATGTAACCAAAATGTCTTGGAGCACTGAAAATTCCAGTTCCACTATTCAAGGGGACATTTTACATGAACCAAAGCTAACTGAATTCTAGATTCTTTCCATCTGTGTGACATGACTCTTGTAAAATCACATCCCAAAAATAATGTTTGCCACATGTCTTTTCCCCACTGTCCCAGTTTCTATTTAACAAATGTCTCATAATATAAATTTTGTAGAAACCCTTGACAAGATCCCTCAAGTCACAAAGCTTGGCAAGTCAGTGTTTTTTAGCACAGAGCATCTAAAACTCCATTTTATTCACATTTGACCAGGATATAAATGGAATATTTTTTGTATATAATTTTATCTACATTTTAGTATTAAAAGTGACATTTATATTAGAGGATCATGAGATGCTTCTTGAGGCAATCAATGTACTATGTATCCAAATTGATTTGCAGTTTAAAATCTGTCACCTTTCCCTAGAATCTAATTGTACCGGGATACAGTTGTCATCTCTTCTAACAACTTTTAAAAGATAAAGCCCTAAATATAGAAAGCAAAATACCAGGGACATTCTTTAATGTTTTTGCAGAGAACACAGTTAAAAACACATCTATTTATGTGTGGTTTTAAATAGCCTTACTTGGTTTTACATGTATCAATGCTTCAATCGCTACCTTCTATAACCTGCCACATCCATATCATTTTTTTCAATATTTTCTAAAAACGGAACAGATAATTTGATTTGATGTAATATGCATATTTATGAATATGCTGGCTATGAAATAACTAAAACCATATAGTTATTGAAGCTGGATACATTTATATGTCACATCTCTTCTCACATTAGAAATGACTACAAATGCTTATTTCTTAAAATCCAAAGACCAGAGTATATAGACTTGTTACAATAATTAAATTATGGATGCTTATTGGAAATAATAGTAAGGTGTGCTCAGAAGCATCACAAACTAAAAATCTGTATTACCATTACTTTATTATGCTGGAATCAAAGGGGACCACATTTCCATGACTGGCCTGATTTGAGAAACCATATAGAAGAGATGACTCAGAATTCATCCTCGGGGGGAGGAAAAAAAAAAACAGTTCTCAATTATAGGAAGAGCATTGAAGAAGACGGCTTGGTGAAGGCAGATAAAGTATCTTAGGAAAATTCACAAAGCAGGCTATATTAACTTTACTGATGCAGCAAATCATTAGTGTTCATTATCATTAGAGTTGAAGGCCCAGCTCTCCCATTTACTTGCTAAATGCTCTCAGACAAATCATATAAACTCTCTGTGTCTTAGTTCTCATATATGAAAATTAAGCTGATATATGATCACTCTCTTTTACAATCCCACTCCCTGCCCCCAGGTTCAAATGATATACTCTTTGGCCATGATTTGACAACTGTAAAGGTTTACATAAATGTAAAGATTGATATTCCTATGGCTATTATCGCAAATCATGTAATAATGATTACAACTATTCAGTATTCACCTTGAACAGGTACTGTTCCAAGTGTGTGACATGAATTATCTCACTTAATTCTCACAACTCCATGAAGTACTATTATTTTCCCTATTTGACAGATGAGGAAATTCAGTCTCAGGAAAGTTAAATAATTTGTCCAAGGTCTCATAGCTAGGAAATGCTAGAGCCAAGATTAGACCCTTAATAGCCTGATTTAAAGTCTGCATTATTAAAGAATGTTATAGCATGTAAAGTGGCTGCAAATTCGAGTTAAGGACGCTAATGAAAATAAAATGGTTATTTGTAACTATACATCTATCCTTCAAGTGCAGAAGGTCACAGGACAAATGATCCCTTGAAAAGGCAGAGTCTAATGTTATTAAAATTTAAATTTGTTGATATCAGTTTCTATAAATATGGACAATTGAAGCAGGTGTTCTACTAATTTGTCTAATCAATCTAAAATTTTCAGGTACGTGAAGCATAAATCTCTCTTTGGGTGGGAGTGGAGATAGAAGTCTAGGTTAAACTAGTTAATTTATTTTTCTGTAATGCATTCTGGCTAGATATAACTAAATTTTATGATAATGAGGATAGCTTGGGAAAATGAAAATGTACAGAAACACCATTTAAGTTATTATTTTCGACTTCTTTCCTTATACAACCTAATTACCAGAGCTGTCAAAATATAGTGATTCAAGTTTTCCCTTCTTTCTTCACACCTGCAAGTGTGGAGATGCTTAAGGAACAGTGTTAACTATAATCAGCAAATAGGAAATGGAAACTATCCAAATTGGCCATGGATAATCTCTAAACTCTACTAAGAGTTTCTTCCTTTTATATTCCAGATTCCTTACTACTTATTTTTGTTCCTTCATGTGGCTGTATATTTTTTCTGCCATTTATATTTGTAGATTGTCATTTGTATTTCCTTTTCTCTCACTGGATTGTAGATCTCTAAAGGGTAAAGGCTATAACATTGGCCAGACTGCCATGGTATATCCACTGCTTTGGCATATATCGAGTCACAAAATTTGCTAACCTGACACTTAACAAAATGTCTTATCAGTTATTTTTACTTATTTATTATAACATTGCCAGAACCAGTTGTCATGCTGTACTCAGGAATATAGGAAAGTTCCACATTAGGAAGCCAGCCATTTTCAACTAGACTCCCCCGAATCTTTTCCAACCTTTGACTGACACTGAAATAATTTGTCCATATAATGAACCAGGAATCTGAAGATCCCAGTACATTTGTTTGATTTACTCCAAACTCAGTAACTCTAGATATCGTTTTTTCTCTAATGAAGAAGTAAATTCTAACAGGAAATCCCTCAACAGCCCTGAATATGAGCATACAGATTATTTATGCAATCCCTTAAATTTTCTGATAAGCAGCTCTATCGAAACTTTATGATCTATTTGGCTTAATCTATTCCACGATGTTTGAGAATGAAATTCCTAATCATGGAAATAAGTTTGATATCCTAAAAATTAGAGAAACAACTAAAATGTTTATAGTATGCTGAAATGGAAGAAAACTTGTTTTTCATCAGTCTGAATTACTGGCTTAGACAATCTTGGAAAATAAATCATGGTTCTATAACTTTTTTTTTGACCATAATATAATTTAAAATGGAAATAAAATATCTAAAACTAAGTTTGAATCTATATGACATAAAATATATAATCTGAATGTAGGTAATTCACTTATTCACTCAAACAAATGTTTATTGAGATCCTACTATGAGCCAGGCACTACTGTTAAATGATACAAATAAAGTCCACGACTTCATGAGGCTTATATTTTAGAAGAGAGAGATAATTAACAAATGGGCTCTATCTCAAATATGTCAGAATGAACTAATCAAGACCTTGACAGAAAATACTGAGTGTAGGGGAGCTGGAGGAACAAGTTAAATGATATGATAAAAAAACACTGCTAAATTCAGAATGTGGAACATTCTATAAAATAAATAGCTGGTCTTTTCTAAAATTACATAGGGAAAAATGAAGATTGTTCTAGAAGATTTAAAGATACATAATTAAATGCCATGTATGAACGCTGAATTAATCCAGGTTCAATTGAAAAAAAAAAAACAGGTATATGAGGTTTCTTCTTGGAGTGATAGAAATGCTCTAAAATTAGATTAGTTGCATAACTTTTGTAAATTTACAAAATCACTGGATCTTGCATTTGAAATGAAATTATATCCCAAATAAAACTGTTAAAAAAGATTTTGAGGTGACATCTGGGGATATTTACTATTGATATGTATTAGATAATATCAGGGAATTATTTTAATTACCTTAAATATTATAATATTGAGATCACAAAAAAGAAAGCTCTTATTTTTAAGAGATACATGCTGAGATATCTGTATATGCAGCACTGTGAAGTCTGTATCTTACTTCCAAATTGTGCAGCAAAACAGAGAAAACATTCACTGCAAAAGTTTTTTACATTTTCTATGTGCTTGAAAATTTCCTAATAAAAAGTTGGAGTGTATATTCATTTTTAAGTGACAGAAGAGAACCTTTGGAAAATATTGTCAGAAGTAATATGATCTTTTGTTTTTGGTTATTTTAACAAACAAATTGGACCTGTTTACTGCATGATTTGATCAGTAAGATAGAAATCTCTCAGTTGTTGAAAACAAGTTTATTGGGAAATAACTGATTATAAAGCTACAAATAGACTTAGCCTAATGTCCCATCTGTAGCAGTGTAAAGAGGAGTCATGCAACTCACCTTTCCATTCTGCTTCCTATCTGTTCCACCTTTTACCTTTCAATTTTGGCTGGTTCACTTTTGTCATGGGTGACACATAAAGTCCCTAATGCTCTTGGCATTAAAACCAAAGAACTTAACTGATTCTATAGGCTCTGACCTAAATAATCTGGTGACTGCTTATCTTTTCAACTTTGCCTTCTGCCCCACTCATCTTCTTCCCTCTCTGCACTTCAAACTCAATGGCCTTTTTTCAATTTCTCAGTTAAGCCATATTCCCTCTACTTAGGGCCTCTGCATGTACTATTACCCTCCCTGAGTGGAACTTGAACATCATTTATTTAGAAAAGCCTTTCTTGATGTCCTTGAAAAAGTAAGGTTTGAGAACTATGCTATGAACACACTTTGCACTTTTTATTTTAATACTTAGATAATTAGATGATAATTATCTAATTACTGTGTAATCTTTGAACACCATTTCCTTCTACTATATTATGGGTTCTATAAGGAAAGGATCTATGTGTATGGTGCTCACCATCAAAGCTCTCAAAGAAACATCAATATACAAACATGCTATTGTTTCTCTATCATCTACTGCTACATTTCTCTGTTGCTCTTTTTAATTAAAACTTCTGGAAAGAGCTGTTTATACAGTTTTCCACTCTTCTCCTTCCATTCTCACTTGATACCACACCAACGGGGCTTTCGCTGCAAAATGGGAATTTTTTGTTGTCCAGGTCACTAATGACCCCCATGTCACTAAATCTGATAGCCAATATGCATTATTTATCTTTACTTCATCAATAAGCATCCATTGATAGAGTGGATCACTCCCTCATCTTTGAAACACTTACCTCAATTGGCTTCCAGGATTACACACACTCTTGGTTTTATTCTCACTTTCTCAACTGCTTCTTTCCAGCCTCCTTTTCAAGTTCTGCTACATTGACCAGAGAGATAAATGAGAAATCAGATAATATTTGTTAAAGTCCTTACATTAAGTTGGCAGTAAGTTTTAGGTTACAGAACTAAAACTTAAAGTAACTAAACAAATGTAACCAAATCTGAAGAGGTATCGCTGACCAGAACAAAAGGTTCTTTTATTCAGGCAAAGTAATAATCCTCCTTAAAAGGCTATGTTATCACTTTCTCATCATTATAGTTCTTTATTCCATTGTAAATATCTACTATAAATACCTACAGATTGCTTTCTACTTTCACCACTTTTCCTACCTATAATCAGTCTCCCGATGTGTGCCAGTTGAAACTCCTCCTATCCTCAATGGAATCATTGTTCTGAAACCCACTTTCTTTCTTTCTTTTTTTTGTATCAATACTTTTAATTCAGCCCCTGTAAAGCCATCAGATGCTGGTAGTTTTAAAACATGAACCAAAGAGTCTAGTTTTAAGAACTTAGCTATGAATGGGTGAGATCATTATCCATTTAACATAGTCCCCCAAATGAGTAATGCGTAAAATAAAAGGAAGTTTCCTTAGAATTTGAAATTTTTCTGTTGCATAACCCTGTCTGTCTTTTTTGTTCAATAAGTTTGTAATCACTTTCAGAATCTACTCCAGGAGTCAAATTCATAATTTAGATATTAGGCAAACCATTCAGGTCAAAAGATACACGAAGAAAAATAATACCAGGTCAACAAGGATGAAGAGCCAGAGATGCAATCAGAGATGCAATCAGTAGGAATGTTTCGGAAACCAGTCTGCAGCTGTACTTCATGGTTCTGAGGCTGCCTCACAGCTTCGTCTAAGCCTTGCCTCTTCACCCGAGCCTTGCAGTTCCCAGGACCATCCCAACCATCTCCCACTGCCGCATCTCCTCCATCTCTCTTGTACCAGTCACTGCGTACCAGTCACTGCGCCGCAGTCTGAGCATCTGGAAACTCCCCCAAACCCAATTTCTTAAAAAAAAAAACTCTGCCCTAACACCTGGACTCCTATTTTATATTCCTATAGTGCTTTCAAATTTACAAAGTACATTTACAAAAGAGCTATATTGGGGTAAATTGTATAAAATAATTTAACAATCTAAAACAATCTAAGGAAGAAATTAATTTTCTACCTTCCTTGGTGTCCCGACACTTTAATGACCAACCTAAATTGACCAATATAGACCTTCTTAATAGCAATAACAGATATTCCTCTAAACAGTAACTCAAAGTGTGGTCCCAGCCACCCATGGTGGTCTCCAAGATCCTCTCAGGGAGTCTGCAAGCTTCTCTTTTTTCCAGCTATGTTATTTGTGTGAAGCCTGATTCTCTTCCTATATTTCGACCAAAATATCACAACGGATTGAACATAGAAGCAGCTATGAGAATTACTAAGTCGGCATTAAAGAGATTTTTAATATGACATAATACATCTCTGATTAAATATTTTTAATTTGGAAAATAGTTACTTTTCATAAAATGTTATCTAGTTAAAATGTAATGGTCTTATTGGTATTTTCAAATATTTTAAACATTTCTCAGTTTCAGTTTTTAATACTGAAAACTTTTCTCAAATCTTATTTACTTCATAAACAAATGTTCTTTGGGGACCTCGGTAATCTATAATAATAGAAAAGAATCCTGAAACGAAAAAGTTTGAGAAGCATTTCTCTGAGAAAATGTTTCTCAAAGTGTGTCCACTCACCATATGCACCAGAGCCATCCCTGATATTTGTTAAAAATAGATATTTCAGGACTCTACAAAAGACCTACTAAACCATAACTTCTGCGGTCACGAATTTACATTTTTAACACAACCTTCAGATGACCCTTAAGCACACTAATGTTAGAAAAATCTAATAAAGAGGTTTCTAGACATTGGAGTCTGACTGATCCAAACCCTAGTTTCACCACTTCCTGGTTGTAATAGCAGCCTGTATCACCTTCAACAAATTTCCTGCTCTTACCTGGTCCCTCATTTCCTGAATCCTCTTCCAACTGCGCATTCTCACTTAAATAGTTGTTCATTTCTGGAGAAAGTTTGAAAGTTTCTATATAAGAACAGTTTAGGGGAAGCATTCTTGTTCTTAGAGATTGTTGGGGACTTAAAATTGCACTTCCATTGTTTTTTACCTAGCCCTTTTCCCATTTAGAAAAAAAAATGTGCAGCTTGCTGCCAGCGTTAATTTAACATCACAGGTAGGAATGCTACGTTTTCTAGGATTTGACATTTTCAGCAATCGAGAATTACTATATTTTGTAAATGAAAATACCACTATTAAAAACAGAATGCTATAAATAGAATGATGTCATTTGTTTCCAAAGACTATTGATATACTAGAGCGATGAGAAAATAATAGTAAAAGTGAGATATTTCATGGCAAATTTGGGAGCAAGGTTAGGACTGTAAGCCATGAGTTATCCTGGGGTAAACACTGTAGTTGCAAGCACTGATGATGAATATTCTCTGGGTAAATGGGAAATGGGTTGGATTGTTTTAGTTAAGGCGGCTATGGTAGATGATGGAGATTGAGAAACAGTAATATCTCCTATCTATTTGGTATTGCCACTTACCTATTTGCTTCTGCTTCTGAATATGAAAGGCCTCCTCAGTGGATTTTGTTTTCTGTTCTTCAGCTCAGAGCACATAACCCCGTAAGGCTTGCAGCCATTTTTTTAAAAACTCCTACAGCACCCGGTATTCCTAGGTGGTCTCCCATTCAAGTACTAAGCAGGTTCAACCCTGCTTAGCTTCCGAGATCAGATGAGATCAGGCACGTTCAGGGTGGCATGGCTGTAGATGGCTTGCAGCCATTTTATCTTCCCTTAGCCCTACTCCAAATCTGTTATTCTTATAAAGCTGAGGTCTACTTCCTCAATACTCTCTGTAATTTCCATACACAGATCTGACCAACCAGAGGCTTGGAACTGTTTTATGACATTATTGAGTTAGCCAATTAATAGAAACCTAACAGAAACATGAAATTTTGCCCAGTAATGAATGAATGTTTAAAGATCCACAGACTTATTTAAAGATAGCAAAGTTCTCGGTAGAACCATGCTGCTCAAGGACTAGTCCACTAACCCTCAAGATCAGAAGTATATTAGATGTTTTTAAAATGCAGATTTCTGTGTTCCATCCTAGACCAAGTATATCAGGATATCTGGGAATGAGACCTAGAAATTTGTAATGTAAATAATTTCCTGTGATTATTATGATATAAATTTAAAATTTGAACACCATCACCATAGAGGGAATTAAAATAGGAAACAATATAAAGAATAGAAAAAAATAAGCATATTCTGTATCACCATCTCGTTCTTTTACTGATTACAAATGGATGGATGATGTCACCCACATTTCCTTCCATACAGATTAATATTTACTTCTTTCCATGTAGACAGTATTTACTATTATCAGTAGTACCAGGATTAGGGAAGATAATTCTAACTAATTAAAGTTACAACATATCAAGTATAAATCAGAATGCACATCTGTTTACAATGGAAAATATTGTAAACATGGGGATGTTTAGTTTGATAACCAGTATGTCTTTCATTTATTAAATAATACACATACAAAACCAAATTGTAATAACAAATTAACATAGTGAGCCTAGAATCATTAAAACAGGAGTAACTAGATATTCTTAATGATTACTACCTCAATTTTAATTTGTTCTACCTACCCATCTCCACCACTGGAATGAGGACTTAAGAATTCCAATCTGCTATTTGGGGCACTCTTTTACATAGACATTGCTGGAAACTCATAGCTAGCTTTCTGATTTTCCCTAATGTAGTAATTTTCTTTCTGATAATTCAGTCTATTGTCAAATGATTAGATTTTACCTTTTCAATTTATAATCACATTCTATTCATGCCTCTTTGAAACTCAGTCAAAATTTTTGGTGTTTCCAAATCAAATTCTCTGCTCATAAGCAGTCTCTTGTGGCTTTTAATTTTTCTTAATTTCACCTTGAATTTCTGAGCCCATTGTACTTATTTTACATGGCACTTGGAATTTTGAAAGGATAAGCAATATATTTCTAAAGAGCTCTTAAGAATGTTCAGTATGCAAATGCCAAACTATTGCTTGTTCTAAAAATGGCAAATAAGTCTGTGAAAAGATGCTCAACATCATATGTCATCAGGGAAATGCAAATTAAAATAGAAACAAAACATCGCTACACACCTACTAGAATTGCCAAAATGCACGACACTGACAACACCAAATGTTGGCAAGAATGTGGAGCAACATAAACTCTCCTACATTGTTGGTGGGAATGCAAAATAGAATGGCTTTTTTGGAAGACATTAGTTTTTTAGAAAACTAAACATACTCTTACCATACAATCCAGCAATCACATTCCTTGGTATATATCCAAAGGAGCTGAAAACCTATGTCCACACGAACACCTGCACATAGATGTTTATGGCAGCTTTATTTATAACTGCTAAAACTTGGAAGCAACAAAGATGTTCTTCAGTATGTGAATAGATAAATTGTAGTATATCCAAACACTGGAATACTATTCAGCGCTAAAAAGAAATGAGCTATCAAGTCATGAAAAGACATGGAGGAAACTTAAATGCACATTACTAAGGGGAAAAGGTAGTATGAAGAGGCTATATACTGACATGACTGGAGGGTGATGTTCAATGGTGATGGTGGCATGGGATAATACAGGAGAAATGGGCAGAATTATGATCATGTAGGACTCTGTAGGCAGTATTAATTTTGAACTTGGTTCAAAAAGCCATGGGAAGAGTTTTAAACTGAAGAAAGAGACGTGCTCATATCTGTGTTTTAGAAAAATCACTCTTAAAAAAAGAAAGAAAAATATCTCTACTATGTGGAAAATAGGAAATAAGTATAACTGGATGATGAAGGGTCTCTAGGTGAGAGACAATGGCTACTTGGATTAAGTTGGGGCTAGAATGTCATAGCTCTTTACCAGCACCTTACCTGAGCATCATACTGTACGGCAAGTGTGGAGCCACTGAAAATTTTAAGCAGGGAAGTGACATGATCATATTTTCATTTTAAAAAGGTCGCCTTAACCCTTGTATGGAGAAATATTAATGTACTAAGGAAAAAACACGCAGTGATGGGTAGTAGTCCAGGTATGATAGTTTGGAATGAGATGGTGGCAGTAAATGGAGATGCTCTGGACTAGGATGTTGGCACTAGAGTACAAGACAACTAAGCAGAAATGAGATATTATTTTGGAGGAAGAACCAAGATGACTCAGTGACTGCTTTGATATGGGGTAAAGGAGTAAGAGGAATCAAGGATGATTACCAAGTATCTGGAACTTGGCAGACAGAGGTGTCATTTATTGAGATGAGACTCTCTAAGGTGTCATTTATTGAGATGAGACTTTCTAAAGATTAATGTTAAAGGGTATGTGAGCAAATTAGATTTTGCACATGCTCATTTAGACATCTGTTAGACATTCAAGTAGAGATTCTGAATAGGAAGTTGTATAGAGTGTGGAGTTCAAAAGTGATGCGTCTACCTTATACTTCAGTTACTTTAGACTCTGACACTACATAGAGAATTTCTTTAGGGTAGAAATAATCTGTTATTACCCATGGTATCAAACACATATGACGTCCTAGATATAGCTGTTTATTTGAATTAAATTATGTATTCAGTCTTAGTCACTGTTTTATCACAACTCTAAACACATAATTAATGCAATATAAAAATTATTCAATAATACATATGTTTTGTCTTTACAACACATTCTTTTGATTGAATCAGCATAGTTCCTATCACTAGGGGTTTGGAGTTAGAAGTGCATGGAACACAAATTCTCACAAAAATACACGTATGGTAGGATTTCCAGCTAAGGCTGGGTGAGGAGATCAGGAAATTTTCTCCCACAAAAACACTATAAACTTGGACAAAATTAACAAATGCAACCATCTCAGCACTTTGGAAACTGATCAAACCTAATACATCCATCTGAGAAGAGTTTATTCTTGAAAAATTGCTGACCTTAGGGGACCTAGAGTAGGAATGTGTGGCATTAGGCCCTGGAACTGTTCCACATTCCATACCCTAGTTCATTCAGCTCAGAGCTTCTACTACACTGAAAACCTCAAAACATTGCTGAGAGAAATTAAATAACATCTAAATAAGTGGAGAGATATTCCATGCTCTTGGATTGGAAGGGTCAATATTATCAAGATGGCAATTCTCTCCAAATTGATGGACAGACTAAATGTAACCCTTATCAAAATCCCGGCTAGCTTCTTTGCAGAAATTGATGTTGACAAGCTGATACTAAAATTTATATAAAAATATGAGGGCCCAGAATAGCAGAAACAAACATTAAAAAGTGGAACAAAATCAGAGGACTCACACTTCCAATTTCAAAACTTAAGATAAAGTCACAGTTAAACAAGACAGTGCAGTATTGGCACAAAGATAGGCATATAAACACATGGAAAAAAAATTCAGAGTTCAGAAATAAAACCTTACATTTATGGTCAATTTATTTTCCACAAAGGTACCAAGACAGTTCAATGGGGGAAAAGGATAGTCTTTTTAACAAATAGTGCTGGGACAGACACCTGGATACCCATTTAAAATGAAATTAGACTCTTACTTCACACTATATGCAAAAAATTAACTACAAATGGATCACAGACCCAAATTTAAGAGCTAAAATTTCTAGAAGAAAATATAGGTAAAAATTTTCATGACCTCAGGTAGGGCAGACAGTTCTTAGATATCATATTGAAAGCACAATCCACAGAATAAAAAAAAAATTATATGTTGGACTTAATTAACTTTTACTCTTCAAAAGTCACTATTAAGAAAATAAAAATACAAGCTCCAGACTAGAAGAAAGTATTTGCAAATCATAGGTCTGATAAACAGCTTGTATACAGAATATTTGCATAACTATTACAAGTCAATAATTATTAGGAAGAGAAAAAATTAAAAATGAGCAAATGATTTGAATGCACATCTCACCAAAGAAGACATATAAATAGCTAAAAAAGGACAGGAAAAGATATGCGACATCGTTTCTCACTAGGGAAATGCAAATCAAAATCCGAACAAGAAACTACTGCATATCCATTAGAATGGCTATAATAAAAAAGACAAATGATACTAAGTGTTAAGGAGGATGCTGACAAAATGGACAACTTGTGCATTGCTGGTGAGAATGTAACATGGGACAACCAGTTTGAAAAATATTTGGACATTTCTTATCAAGTTAAACACAAATTTGACATATAACAGAAATTTTATTCCTAGAACCTAACCCTGAGAAATGAAAATATATGTCTACACAGAGACATGTGTGTAAATATTCATAGTAGTATTACCCATAAAAGCAAAAAAAAAAAAAAAGTAAAAAAATCCAAATGTTCATCACCTAGTAAATGAATGAATAAAATGTGATATATCTATAGAATGGAATGCTATTAATTAAAAGAAACAAGCTATTGATACATGTTACATCATGATCGATGAAAGAAGCTAGACATAATGAACCACATATTGTCTGACTCCATTTACATGAAATGTACATAAAAAGCAAACGTATAGAGACAAGAAAACAGAAGAGTATTTGTTTAAGTCTGGGCTCAAGAACTGGGATTAACTGCTAATGGGCCCCAAATAACTTTTTGGAATAATGGAAAATTTTTAAAACTGAATTGTGGAGTGATAGTTGCACAACTCAATAAATCACTGAATTATATATTAATAAGAGTGAATTTCATAGTATATACATTTCAACAAACCTCTTAAAAAACACAGGGATACAGTAAATGTAAGAATTTGGTGAATTTCCTTTAAGTCTCCTACTTGCCTTTCTGTAGGCCTACCATATGCAACAGTTTTCATAATATCTCCATCTACACTAACACTCCTTACACACCAATGAATCACAAGCCTATATCGCCAGCCCTGATTACTAAGTCTTTTTCCAGTTCTAATCTCATATATGCTGTTACCTATCATACTGCTTCCTGCAAAAGTTAACTAACTCCTCATCTCTACCTCTTATTTCAATAAGCTTTTCTTCTCAACTTTCCCATAACTGTTAATGGCACCTATATCTGTTCTGTGTTTCTCACAACTTCAGTGTTGCTTTCATTTTCACTATCTTTATGCCCACATTAAATTAGAAACCTAGTCAAACTAATTTTTCTCCAAAGCATCTCTTAAATTTGCCATTTCCACTATATAATCAAGTATCTTAGCAGGTCTTGCTGATTTTAGATTCTATATACAGATGCTAAAGTAATCTACCTCAAGTACTACTTTTCACATCACTACTGCCCTTGAAAACTTATAGAATCTTTAGATATACATATTCATATGCTTTGTTCTTTCAAGTAAAATTATTTGCTGAAAAAATTTTAAACAAAAAGCAACCATGGAATATACAATCTACATGTAGCATAGTTAATACCTTGTTAATTATAAATCCAGATATTTAATGTATATTTATCCCCTTTATTTAAAAAGCTAAATTCATATGCATATTTTATAGCCTGCATTCATGACTAAATACTATATTTTGATCATCTAAGTAATAAAGGATCATCTAGTGTTCCTTTGTGTAGATGGACTTTCCTTTACTTACCTAAACTATTGCTTCCTGTTACAGAAAATCTAAATTTATAAGATTCTCTTCCAAAGTCTTCCCCACCCCTATGTTCTCCAATACCATCTCTTATTATTTCCCAACGTGAACCCTTCACCCAGACTAGGCAATCAATCTGTTTGTATCTCACATATATGTAGTGATTTCCTGCTTTTTACTTCTTTGTATACCCGCAGTACCAATATATAACATTTTCACATATTTTTTATGTATTAATATAATTGCTCCTGGAGTGCTTTATGCTTTTAGTTTTTCTCTCCTCAATTAGACTGTATCAAAAGCAACTTTCAAGGTTTTTTTCCTGTACCTTCAAAAGAATTACCACAGTGCTGAGTATAGAATAGGTAATCATAACACGAATGTTGATTTGAATTAATAATTCACATTTCTTGCATTAATTTATCATAAGTTTATGAGCACCTACTACGTGCATAACACTGGGTTAAGTGCCATCAAGGAAACAAAAATAGATATGATACATGACGTCTCTTCTCATGGAGTTTATAACCTAGCTGGGAGAAATAAGTAAGGTACATGAAGGGTTAGATAATAGAAGACTGCCATTCAAAAAGGACTTCAAAAAGCAATTCATGATTAAGAGAAAATGAGGGAATAGAAAATTAGTGATTTAGGGATCAGAAAAAAGACCTAAAATGAGCCTTAGAAGAGATAAGTTGGACATTAAAAAGTGAGAGAGGCTAAAAGCATTTCAGGCAGAGAAAATGTATTGAGTGTGAAGGACAGAGATGAGAATTCCAGGTTTATGCAGAGAATTTGGGAGAAAATTAAATTTGAGAAGGTAGGTTGAGGCCAGACAGTGAATAGTCATGAATGCCTGATTAAGTTGCTCAGACTTTATTTTGTTAAAATAGTCATTTACAGAGTACCTACTATGTAACCTGTGGTTTACCTGTATAGTGAGCATTTGTTTACATGCATAGTAGGCATCTGCTGGATGTCAAGCACCCATTTCCTCATTCTCATGGCATTCTGATTTTCTTTTGAGAAGAGACCAATGGGACTGTAATTATAAGCCTTACCCTTCCAAACTGAGGGGCAAGAAATTAAATTGAAAATAACTGAAGTTCCAGTTTATCTCACCCTTAACATCATGATTAGACCATTCTGGTTATGAGGCCCTTGCTGTGTTTTCTGCTTCCTAGGTACCAGAAATACTTCAGTTCTTGCCTGTTTCCAGATCTGACTTACTAGCTTCCCACAGATTCTGTGAGACCCTGTTATTTTTCCAATGAATTAAATTTTTGAATAAGATAGCTAGAGTTGATTCGTGTTGCTTACAACTAAAAAATCGTAATTGATATAGTTATATATTATTTTCTACATGTCATTAATAAGGAGACCATAGTTTAGTGACATTAAATAACTTTCCAAAGCCATACAGCTAGCAAGTGGCAAATGTGGGCATGTTTGACTCTTACAGAATCTATGTTCTATAAAATTACTTACCAAAGGTTGCAGAGCATGACCAAGATTCAAACTATAATCTAACTTTAATGCTGGTGTTCTTTTTTTTTACACCATTCTGCCTTTCAATGAGTATTCATTGCAGATTCTCAAGAAGGTTATGACATGATGAAAATAACATTTTAGAAAGATTAATTTCACAGCAGAATAGTAGGCTGGAAAGGGAGCAAGAGAACTTGAGGTAGGAGATAAATGAAGAGGATGAGGTAAATGATCCGGATGGGAAATGACAGTGGACTGAAATAGTGAAATGACAGTATGAATGCAAGAGAATATAGAAGGAAATAGTTATTAGAATACTTTACCAGTTGTCATAGCTGTTTCTCTGAAACGTGCATCCCATTACTTTTTTATTATTTTATAATAACTTCAGCCCAGTGGTTCCAAATTAGTCTAGTAAGCATATGGATTTTACTAGATTAAACAGAATCTCTTAGTAAGCATATTACAAATTTATAAGCAAATGTATAACCAAAGTACATCATTTGTAGAAAAATTCAATTTGTCTAGTGATTTTATAATCAAGCAATATTTTATGGCTTGAAATTTTTTCAAATTATCACAAAACCACAGGAAAAAAGGATATCACGTAATCTAAATAGATATTTACAGGAATTGGCTTAAGTTCTTTCCACAAAGGTAAAATTAAACTTTTCAGAAGAATGGTCGATCCACTCATGATTGTCATTTTTCAGGCAACATAAGCTTCCAGAAGCAAGAGTCATTTTTTTTTTTCCATTAAAAATAGCTATACAACATAGGGAATATAGTCAATAATATTGTAATAAATATATATGGTGTCAGATGGGTACTAGACTTATTGGGGTGATCACTTTGTAAGCTATGTAAATGTCTCATCACCACATTGTACAGTAACATAACATTATATAACATTATATAAAGTAATTGAAAACACTAAAAAAAATTAAAAGGAAAAAGTAGCTGCACAAGTTAGTAGGGAAAATGATATGAGTTTCAAAATAAGAGGAAAGGAAATAATTCAAATGAAATAATTTTTTAAATACTTAGATTGTGGGCATAATGGCAGTGCTGCCTCTGACAATGTTTTAGCATCCCAACAAACTACCATATTTGGGAAAGAACAACTGTATAAAGGCTTCAAATAGCAATCAAAATAAAGCATGAACTGACTGACAAATGGTACGTTTTGCAAGGTACCAATGTATGATGATAACTCAGGCCAGGCTGTGTGAGTGCTGCTCAAGCAAAAGATAGTTCTTATTTTGCAAAAGTGGTAATTGGGACAGTACTCAGGCCCTCTGTATAAACCGTGCTTAACTAAATAATAACCCAAATTTTACTCAAACAATGTCATTCTTTGTTGCCTTACTTTTTTTTCCTTTTTTAATTATAAAAATAATACATGGCAACTGTTAAAAATATAGAGGACAATCTGGTGATGGCCAGCAGGAAGGAGGTTAGGGGGGCTGGGAAAAAGCAGTGAAGGATTAAAGAAGTCCAAATTAGTAGTTGATAGATGGTCATGGGCATGGGGAGCACGGCATAGAGGATGCAGTTAGCATTAATGTAATGGCTAGGTGGAGAGCCAGAGGAGAGAAAGAGCAATCGGAGGATCGTTCTATAATCTATATAAATGTCTAACCAATGTACTATATAATTGAAACTCATAAAATTAAATTAAAAATAAATAAAAACAATTTCAAAAAATGCTTCAGAATAGAAAATAAAGAAGTTAAAGCTTTTCTTTCCATCTAATTACATTAGTTTGATGTGTTTATTTTCAGACATTTTTCTATGAACATGTAAATACACACACATACGCACCCCATATATGCAAAAAGTAACTATACTTTTTATATAGGTGAGATCATACTGAAGATACTGTTTTGCAACTTGCCTTTTTTCATCTGACATTCTACTGTGGACAGCTTTTGTATGAAGTGAGAACCACTCTTTTGTTCTTAGTTACCAAGGCAGGTGTGTTTTCAAGCTCTGGTTTCTGGCATTTTCCGAAACACTTAAATGATATAACTAAGTTTTGTGTAAAAAAAAAAAAGAAAAATCTTGACTTTTTGAGAAAAGTATCTATTAAATAATACATTGGGAAATTTTTTGTAATATCCTAAAAGAAAGGAAAGTTCAATGTGACATATAGGTGACATAATTCAAACATCAAGGCTCTGATAACAACAACAAAAAAATTAATCTGGTTTTCCTACTAGTCTTTTAAAAAATTATTTTATTTTATTGTGGTAAGAACTCTTAACATGAGATATATCCTCTTAAGAAAATTTAAGTGTATAATACATTATCATTGACTATAGGTATAATACTGCACAACAGATCTTTAGAACTTAGTCATCTTACTTAACTGAAATTTTATGAGTAGCTATGTCTATGGTACTAGAGTACAATTTACTGAATGGAGATGCCGTGATATTTTGATATATATTTTCCTTAAAAAGCCTATTACTTGAACAGACATTTTCAATAATTATTTTCTAGAAATCTTGTCTTATGAAAGAAAATACAGTCATTCCTTGGTATCTGCAGAAGATTGGTTCCAGCTCCCTCTCCCCCAGGATACCAAAATCAGATGCTTAAGTCCCTTATATAAAATGGCATAGTATTTGCATATAACCTATATCTGCATATAAGGTACGGCAGGGTATTCCTACACATCGCTTCATTCACATGGATTCGGCATACTGCTCGGCGTGTGGAAAATTCAAGTTTTGCTATTTGGAATTTTCTGACATTTTTTAAAAATATTTTTGATTCATGGTGGATTGAATCTGCTGTTGCAGAACCTGCAGACATGGAAGGCTGACTGTATTAATGAAACAGAAGGGTTAAATAAAAATACATTTTTAATTTTATATTAAATACAGATCTTCATTAGATTCCAGAATTTTTCTTCTTAAGACTCTGTAGGGTCTCTTAGCTATCACTAAAGTGTGTGAGGTACTCCTACTTAGAAGCTGATTGCTAAAACAGTAATTCTTTAAATACTGAAAATTTAATAAACTAATGTGGTTTGCTGCATGGCAGTTACGTATCAGTAAATTTGGCACATTTAGGGGACACTTGTTAAATAAAAGTATGATATAATTAAATGATAAAAATGGTTTTTACTTCAGCAGCAAGTAAAAACAATCCTGCTAACAGGAAGCCAGTTCATTAGTTCAAGAAGTTAGCTTATTAATACTTATTAATACTATTAATACTATTAATGCTCTTGTGCAGAGCAATAATCTGTGCAATGATTGAGGGCTATACACAAGAGAATATCTCAGTCTTTGTTCCAGGAAAATTTAAAATATACTTAGAAAAAGAATGTGTGTGTTTAAAGATAAGAAATGACCAATGTGGCTCTGTTATAATGTTTATCGAAAAGCATACAAGAATGTAATGTAGCCCGAGTAAATAAGCGCTGATGGGAATGAAGAGTTAAAGAACTCCATTATATTAGGTAAGCATTCCTGGAGAAGATAAATCTAGTAAAGAAGTTAGAATTCACAGAGTACTCATCATGTTCTAAGCATTTAACATGTGTTATGTTATTTAAAGCTCACCATGTCTCTATGAAATAGATACTATTATTATCCTCAATTTACTGATGAGGAAACTGAGGCAAAGAGTTGATAAAATTCTCACAAGGTCACCAGAGAGTAAAAGATACAACTTATACTTATATACACAGGCCTGATTCCAGATGGTGGAGTATCACTAATATTTTGTGATTAGAGCAGAAATATGATAAGTGCTTTCAGAAAGATTTTTCAAAGAACTATATATAACATAGATTAGAATATGTTAAGTGCTTTCAGAAAGATTTTTCAAAGAACTATGTATAACATAGATTAGAAGCTAGAAAATAATTTGGAGGCTGTTGCAAGTAGAACGGACAGTTAGTCTAATAATTTATGTAATTCTGTCTTTGTCATTTTAAATATTTCTAATATTCTCATGATGTCAGAAAATGAAATTTGTTAATTAGAGCATTTGGTTATTCTCTAACTAGAGAATGCTTAATCAGTCTTTTAGATAGATTAAACATTGGTTACAAAAGCAGACAAAACTGCTTAATATTATAATTTTGAAATTTTTATTACATCTGTTTTAAGAATGTCGCTAAAACAAAGTAATGAATCTGGAGAACCTACAGCTCCCTTTCTTGTTCCTCCTCTGTATTAAGAAGATTATCTGATAACTAAAAACAGCAACGAGCTCATCAGTCATCCTGTCCATTTACTCACTTGTAGTCAGTCATGATACAACTTCCTCACTTCTCTTTCATTGATCAGTTAAGGTAACAGTGAAGTGTTAGCTATTTTTACCTTGAAAGTATTAATACTGGATTTGCTGAAATATTAGTCTTTACTACACGCTAACCATATAATTTAATTGAAAAGCCTGCCACAGTGGAGAATAACCAAACCAAGGATATTAGTTCTTACCTTAACAACAAAATGTGACCTTGGGTCACAGGGCAAATGAAACCTGTTTTCTAAGTTGAAAGGGATGGTGCACATATAAAACACAGCAACTGAAGCTAATTAAATTAGTTAACCTTAGCCCTGGATCATATTTAAATGGATAGGAGTCCCTATGTAGCCCTATAAATGGTAAAATAATAATAATAAACAATACTTATTGAGCTTTTATGCATCCGATAAATAATTTAAATATATTAGCCTCTTAATTCTTATATAACAACACTATGAGGCATTTTCTATCATTATCCTATTTTAATAGATAAGGAAAGTGAGAACTGGCAATGTGTGACCTGCCCAGAGTCACACGGACAATAACTGGAAGAGTTTAAATGCAGGCGGTCTGACCCCAGAGCTTGTGCTATTGCTTGAAACTCACAGGAAAATGGATAAGATCATTATAGTGCATCCTCCTGGGTATTAATTTTACTCAAGGACAGGGTATCTTATCTTATATAAAAACTAATGTCAATAAAATATGGAATGCAAATGAGTCAAACATTGAAAATAAATTGATAGTTAAAATGTACAGATTACAAAGGAATTTCCTGCTTTCAATGGGTATTTTTAGATCATACCTTAATTCTCCTCAGAGTACAGGTTCTTCAGCTGCTAGGGATACTTAAATGGAAAAAGATTTCTAGGATATTTTTCATTTAATTGTAGATTGGATACATTGGAATTTACTTTAAGCTATGACCTCCCAGTGTTCGGCTGTTAACCAAATAAAGTCATTAGGCATGTTAAAATTAATGAAAACCATCTTTCTTTTTTTTTTTCATCAAATAAGCTTTTTGTAGTATACCTTGTCAGTTTAAGCTAAGACTTGTGTAAGCCACTGGAACTCGAGGACTGGTGCCACTAAAGGTGCTAACACCAAAAGAACATAACTATTATCAGAGGAATAGAAGAGTGACTATAGCTGTCTCTTAACTCCAGTTTCAGTGCCTCTTCCAATTATAAATTATGTGACCTTGGGCAAGTTATTCACTTGGCCTTAGTAAAGGACACAAAGGATGATATGACAATAATATCTTATAAGGACAGTATGAGGATAATAATGAACCTCTCATGGGGTTCACTAAAATGAAATAGTAAAAATAAAGCACTTGATCTAGTGTCTGATACATTTAAAGTGCTAAAGTGAGTTATTATTATTCAGTGACCACTATAAACACTTATTATATAATGCTTAGGATAATTATTATTATCCTAATAGTAATAGGATATTATTATTATATCCTATTATTATAGGATATAATACAATCTTTATTAACTCCTTCATCTGCCCCTAAGCTACAAGCATTAATGTTTGTAAAAATGACTTTTTGAATAAGTAGTAATATATGTAAAAGTGTGTTACCTGCAGAATTGTTTGTAGTGACAAATACCTGGAAATACCTAGAATGTCCATAAATAGGGAGGGCCTCAGTTTCCCCAGTCTGTACAATAAGACTAGACTAGACGATCTTTAAAATCTTTTTCACCTCCAATAAGGATGATATTTTCACATAGGTGTTAGTTAGGCTTGAGACCATTACTCTAAGCAACAGAACATGAAAATCTAAGTTATTAGGTGGTTATTTAAAATTAAGTCACATCACTTTTATTCAACATAGTACTGGAAGTCCTAGCCATAGCAATCAGATAAGAAAGAGAAATAAAAAGCATCCAAATTGGAAAGGAATAAGTAAAATTGTCATTATTTGAAGATGAATATGATACTATATAAAGAGAATCCTAAAGATACCACCTAAAAAACTATTAGAACTAATAAATGAATTCAGTAAAGTATCAGGATACAAATATAATATTCAGAAATCAGTTTCATTTTTATATACCAGTAACGAATTATCAGAAAGAGAAATTTAAAAAAGTCCCATTTACAATTGCACCAAAAAATAAAATAAAATTAAGAAATCTAGGAATAAATTTAACCAAAAAGATAAAAGACCTATACTTAAATATATATATATATATATATATATATATATATATATATATATATATATATATAAGATTGAAGAAAAGGAATTGAAGAATATAGAAATTAATGGAAGCATATACTGTGCTCATAGACAGAAAGAATCAACACTGTTAAAATGTCCATACTGCCCAAAGCAATCTATAGATTCAAGGCAATCCCTACCAATACACCAATGGTATTGTTCATAGATATAGAACAAATAAACCTAAAATTTATATGGAAAAACAGACCTTGAATAGCCACAACAATCGTGAGAAAGAAGAACCAAGTTGGGGGTTTCATGCTACCCGATATCAAACAATACAACAAGGCTATAATAATCAAAACAGCATGGTACTGTCATAAAAACAGACATATAGATCAATGGAACAGAGCGGAAAGCCCAGAAATAAATTCATGCCTATATGGTCATTTAACCTATGACAAAGGAGGCAAGAATATGCAATGAAGTAAAGATGATCTATTCAATAAATGGTGTTGAGAAAACTAAACAGATACATGCAAAAACATGAAACTGGACTACCTTTATATATCATATACAAGAATAAACTCAAACTAAAGACTTAAAGAAGCATATTTTGGGGTGGCAAATTCTGCTCCCCTTCAGTTTCTTCACTTTTTTCCTACACAGGTACAATCTTTTCTCAAGGAAGTGCCACGTCTCAGCCATTTTACTTTGAACATCTACAGAACTGAATACTGATTCCATGTGGACTCAGATTTCCCCACACGAGGAGGAGGGGAAGGATTCAAGATGGAGTAGATGTAGTGGCTGTACACACCTCCTCTAATGACCACACCAAAATTATAACAAAACTACGGAGCAACAAAGACACGGAGTCAACAGAGATTTGGCTGAATCACAGCCCTGCAACTAGGTGATCTCAAATAACAGGTCACCTCAAAAAGGTGGGGGGAGGTGGAGACATGAAACAGCCAGGTCCCACAACCACGTGTAGCGATTGAGAATTGGGAGGGCTATCTTGACTGCAGAGCCACCTCTCCCACCTGAGAAATGAGGTGTACCAGCCGCACACTGGGCTCCACAGCCCAGGGTTCCAGTGTCAGGAAGAGAAGGCCCCACAACCACTGGCTGTGAAAACCAGTGGAGGTTGCTGCTGAGTGAGACGAAGGGTTGTGGGAAATGGAGATC
>NW_024342257.1:5658760-5715570 GCF_902729225.1 Pteropus medius
GACTGGCTATTTGACCTTAAAATTATCAGGACCTAAGGTTATTATTAATATCAAGTAATTGCCAATATCCATGAAGTTTCCACCCTATGCACATTAGAACTGGAAAATCTCTGTAGATTCCTATGTTGTTTCTAAAACAGAAGTTACTGCATAGTCACAAAGAAATGCTATGAGTGGCTTGAGACTACATAACAAGAAAAATTTCTTTATACACCATCTTGATACAAAATAGTATTATAAAAAATAGCAAATAATATTGAATTTGAATTCTATGTGCCATTATTATCTCCATTTTAGAGAGGAAGAAAGAGGTAATATAAGTGAAGTAAACTGCCCAATATCTAATATAACTAGTAAGAGGAAAAACCAGGATTCAAGCCCAGCAATTCTGACTCCAGTACCTGTATTAAAATCACTTGGGTCATAAGGTCTCAAGAAGGAAATCAAATGCTGAGATTTGCTTATTATTGAAATTCTCCTCTTTTAACCTTTAAGAAAGGGTTTTGTGAATTGTGTATATTTCATTTAATACAAAAACGACCATCATCTCTGAAGAGTTGTGGAACATGTATTTGTTCCCACTAGCAGGAATATTTGCAGTACTGTAAGACTCATTTTTCCTCAGAGGATATACTTAATCAAATTAATTAAATATATTTGAGTATTCTCGATGAAAAGTATAGAAATTGTCAATTCGGACTTGCTCTACATTACCCAAATATAATGAAAAATTTAGAAAGAGTTACCATATATACACGCATGGGCATTGCTTACCACTCAAATCCTTTGAATACTTCCTCACTTTTTAGTAGAATTAAATAAAATGCTTCTAAACTTGCAATAAAAATGGTTTCCTTTATTTTAATTTTAATGTGAGAATTCTTCAAATGAGTACTATGAGCAAAAGATCTGTGAGGGCCCTTATAAAAGTGTTCTGTGATGTCGATTTACATTTTTGGAAAATGCATGCTATTTTTAAGTTGAAAACTAGCATTGAAACAAATATCCAAACTGATTTTCCTTCTCTGCCATTGCATTAACTATAACTGCCCTTTTAAACTCCGTGCAGTTAAGGCTATAGTGCCAAAAATATTCACTCACAAATATTTCCTTTAAAAATCAAATGCTATAGCTATATACCATATTCTAGTTATTTGTGTATATCCTTATTTTGGGAATGAGTATGGAATAAGATGATTTTGCTTTGAAAACCAGTGTGAAATAATAACCATTTTTTGTTACTATTCCTTTTTTTAACCATTATTTATTAATAAAAAATACTTTCTATTTACAAACAGTTCTCTCTTATCATAGATGAGAAAAACAAAGGCATTAGTTGTACTCCTGAAAAGTGCTAGCTACCATTCCTGTAGATGGGCTATAGATAGCCACACACTGGCATCTCCACAAAATAGAACATTTGTGTTTCCTTTTTTGATTTGTTTTCTATGTTATTACTGCCATTATTTGCCCCTTTCTCTGATATTTGAGAGCAGAAATGAAAGGCCTAGGATCCAGCTGCAGTAACTGTCTCTACTGTGATGAAATTCTGTTATCCAATAATTTGGTTCTTATTCCCTACCAAACATATCTAACAAATATTTACCAATTAGGTTATTAAAATCAGTACACAATGGGACAGAATAGAGAGTCCAACACACATCCACACATATATGGACAATTTTTGATGAAGGTGCAAAGATAATTCAGTAGAGATAGTCTTTTCAACAAATGATGCTGGAACAATTAGCTATCCACATGTAAAAAAATAATTTCAATCTGTACCTTGTACCATATACAAAACTAGATCAGATTTAAATGTAAAACTTAAAAGTATAAAACTTCTAAAAAAAACAAAGAAGAATATCTTTGTGATCTTGGGCTAGGCAAAGTTTTCTTAGATCTGATACCAAAAGCATGATCCATAAAAGAAAAAAAAAATTATAAATTGGACTTTATCAAAACTGCAAACTTCTGCTCTTTGAAAAACTGTGAAAGGCACTGTAAAGAAGATGAAAAGAAAATCCTCAGACTGGGAGAAAATATTTTCAGAGTTTATACTTGATAAAGGACTTATATCCAGAGTATATAAAAAAATTTCTCAAAACTCAATTGTAAGACAACAATCCAAGAGAAAAATAAACAAAACATGAATAGACACTTCGTCAAAGATTATGGATGGTAAATCAATACACAAAAAGATGTTTACCATCATTAGTCGTTAGGGAAATGCAAAGTAAAACCACAATGAGATACTACTACATACCTATTAGAATGGTTACATTTAAAAAGACTCACCATACCAAGTGTCGGCACTCCTGGTGGAAATGCAAAATTGTACAACCACTTTAGAACCACTTAAATAGTTAAATATGCACACACCATGCAATCTAGTCATTCCACTCTAGGTATTTTGCTAAAAGAAATGAAAACATGTCTATACGAAGACTTACAAATGAACATAGCAGTTTTATTTGTAGTAGCCCAAAGCTTGATATCCAATGCTCATCAACAAATTGTGGTACATCTAAGTAATTGATAACTACTCAGTCACAAAACAGAAAAATGACTCTTGAAGCATACAACGACATGGATGCATCTCAAAAGAATTATGTTAAGTGAAAGAAGACAAGCAAAAAGTGGGATATATTGCATGATTCCATTTATATAACATTCTAGAAAATGCAGCCTAATCTATAGAAACAGAGATCAGATCAGTTGTTGCCTTGGGATAAATGGAGGGATTACAAAGGGGCATGAAGAAACTTCCAGGGGTGATGAAAATTTTCATTATCTTGATTGGTGATGACAGTTGTACCTATGATGCTTCAATAAAACTGTTTTTAAAAAGAATTAATTTGTATATTCAAATAAAACCTGTCTAGATAAACAAACAAAAAAGAATAACATAAAAGTAAATCCAAATATAAATGAACTCGAAATGCTTGGCTTCTTAAATATCTACAACAAAATATAATGCTGTAGCACTTGTCACTGTGTATTTATGTTGGTGTGTTTGTGTGGCAGGGGTGGTGGGCGGTACTGTGCATATGTTCATAACAGGTAAAATATAAATAGATATCAATGAGCCATGTTTAGCCTGAGTATACCAATGCTTTTGTGTTAAGCATCATCTCATGTAGAAATATGAACATTTAACCCCCCAAAATATCATAAAATAATAGAACAGAGAATATATGATTATGCAAGTAACTTATAGATAGGCTTATGAATAAAAATAAGTATATTCTATGCTAGAGTTAATTTAAAATATTCATGGTAGAAAATATACAGTAGTATGTATAACTTAAATTAATTATATGAAGAATATACATATTTTCTTTCAGGGACTTGCCATTATAAAATTAACAGAGGAAAAAAAGGTACAAAAATAAAACTGTGTTACTACATTCTTAAGGTAGTGCATACACGTAAAAAGTAGACCATTGTGGTTAGAAGAAGTTACTTACCTATAGTCTATAGCTTGGGAAAAAAAACACTTCCAAATTGAAAATCTGAATACTTTATTTATATCATCTTTGTATGAGGTTTTTACAAGCTTTTTTCTCTTTTTAGTCTCCCTGTTCTACTCCAAACTTTTCTGTATCAGTTTAAATGATTACGTACCTTGAAAAGCATCTAAATAACCATCTAAGTAGGTAATTTAAGAATGAAAGCTATAACTGAGTCATATTTGTCTAATATCATAAGTCAGAAAAGAAATAATTTCTAAAAGAGTCACAGTTGCCTCAAATCAAGGCAAAAGTATTTTACCTTTAAGATTTCACCACCAATTAATTTCTTTCTTAATTCAGTGGAAAAAACAAGCAAAAGATATGAATGGGAAATTTGCAAATGGACAATAAACATATGAAAAGATATTTAATCTTACATTAATCTAAAAACTACAAATACATAATAATAAGATGAATTTGGAGATGTTCATCAAAAATGTGAATAGTGTTCACATCTCAGTATATTTTGAGTTACTTTTAATTTATTTGGATTTCAATGTACTACCTCACCTTTCTTCAATGTATGTCATTTTCACAGAATATAAAATTATATAAAAAACTGCCTTATTAGTTGTTTGTCAAAAATTATGGCCAACAAATCAGAAAAGAGAATTCAAAAAGAAAACCAAGCAATTTAGTTATTATGATACAGTGGTATTTCACATAAATGTCAGACAGAAAGACTGTCAGATAAATGGTACTAAGGAAATTAGCTAACTAATAAAAAATATATGTATCTTTTAAAAATCTGGTTCCCTAACTCACTGCTTACTCCAAAATACTAATTCTTGATAGTGCAAAATTTAACATGCATTTTAAACCATTAAAGTACTATGAAAATATGAGCATTCATTTAAAAAAAAATCCTGTTTTAAATAAAAATAATAAGTTGCAGAACAATATTTATAGCATAACTCCACTGATTTAAATCGCTATTTCCATATTATATGTTTTAACTAAACGTATGAAATGAAAGTTTACATGCTCAGTAAATTTTATTCCCCATTTTACTGTCATCCTATACTACATATGCCTGGCACATGGCAGGCACAAAAGTATATTAGCTGAATGACTAAATAAATGAGCTCCTATGTATTCTTGGTAGGACTATAAATTGAGATAAATTTTCTGGAGGGAAGTTTGGCAACAAGCATCAAAGAATAAAATGAGTGTACAATTTATTCCAGCACTGCCATTTCTAAGAATTCATTCTATGACTAATTTTCACGAGTGCATATAGTATGTACCCGGAGCTAATTTTTTTATAACAGGAAAAAAAGTGGAGAGATGGTGTCGGAAGTAGCTGCCTTACAAAAGGAATCTGGTTAAATAAATTAAGGCAAATATTTCCATTGAATATGCATCTATTTAAAAATAAGATGTTGATTATTTACCATGAAAATATAGCCACCATTAATTGATAGATTACAAAACATAATATCACATTTTATCACATATATAAAACGGTATATATAAATAGGCAGATGTGTATATGTACAAAGAAATTTCTGGAAGGAAATGCATGAAAATGCTAACAATAGTTATTTGGTTGTAAAGAGTATGTATTTTACTATCATTTGAATTTTCTATGTTGTATTTTTTCTTTACAATGCTTATATACTTTGACAATCAGAAATAAACAATAAAAGTAAATTTACAAAATACAAAATAAAGGTGTTTCCTAATTTTTAAAAAATATGACAAAGCACAAATCCATAATAAAAAAGTAACATAAAGGTTAATCTAGCTTTCATATTTTTACTCATTTAAAATGAATAATTCATATTATATTTTGACTTACTACTTGTATTGTATGAGTAGCTTTAGAGAGAGTGAATGTGATTATCAGGTTATTTCTATAGTACTACGTCAAATAACCTCTGTGGATTTTTCTGCTTCCATAGAAATATCAGATGTCTTCAAATTAAGTCTTTAAAAGACTATATCCTATGAATTTTTATTCATATACAGATAGGTAATTCCTGTCATTCATAAAAATGGGCTAAATATGTTCCTTACCTTTCAATGAAAAGTAAACACTGGTCTTTTTGGTTGTACCAAGGGAGTTGTTCTGTAGCAGAAAAGAATCCTGTAAATAAAAATAAGATACTTGTTTTTAAACTTCATATTGTAAAAGTTTATTTATATATTAATGGACTTGTAAATCATACGTTAGAATTTCAGTGCTTGAAGCAAATTGGTGCCAGATGATATTGTAAAGCATATCCTGACAGAGGATGCACTTTCACTAGCACAAATCCCCCCTCCCATCTTGCTGTTCCTGGAATTGAAAACGGCTGCACAAAAGTATAGAGCAAACCTCCTGCTTTTAAATAATACTACCTACCATTTTCATGCCGTTTTATTTTATCTACTTGTAAGCACTGAGAAAGGCTACGTGGCAAGTCAGCAGCAAGGCTGGGGTATATTATATGCCGGTTTAAAAAGAGAAATATAGTAAAAATGGTGTAACTGACTCACGGCAACATGGGTTCGAAAACCTTGTAGATGGGTATAAAGCAGGCTTGTCAAACATCACAGACAGCACTTATTAAAACTGCTACGTGGAATGCAATATGCCTGCTTTCTAGCCCCTCCCCCCTTTGCCAATAAACGACTCCCCCTTTTTTTAGTGTAAAAATAAATGCTAATATTTAGATAAAGAGATTTTAAAAATAATCATCCCTAATCACACTACCCAATGATGCCATTTGAAGTATTTTCATCCAATTTTTTAAAAACAGATTTTTGTGAAGAGGCCCCTGACAAACCAAACGGGAATTCAGGATGAGCGGACGGGAGGATACTCCTCTTCCCTTGTCAGGAACTATGGCTAGTAATTTTACCTCATATCTAAGCTTTTTCTAAAAATTATAAAACTATAAAGACAGAATTTTGTGGGGATAAAACGTCTTCCAGGGGTGTGTGCCTCAGCTACCAAGGAGCGTCTGGGAAGGTGGGCGGAGCCTGGAGGGGGCGTAGCATTTGGTCATTCATTGGGCTTAGTGATTGTCAATCAAGCTTGTCTAGCAAGTGAGGTGCGAGCTAAAGGCACACTGGGAACTAAATTAAGGGGCGGTGGAACTGGAAAGGGAGGGGGCTTGCGATCTAAACAGTGGAGAGATCTTGGGGTCTCACACTGCACCATTCGGCTGTGGCAGGCCTCTGTCCGCCATAGCTGCAGCCGGGACAGGCCGTCGCCAGCGCTTTCACCCAGGCCTCCACTGCCACCGCCACCTCCGCGCGATCGCTGCAGCCCAGCCCCGCCCAGCCCTGCGCTACCACTGTCTTTGCTGCTGCCACCGCCTCATCCCGAGCCTCCGCCACCCGCGCATCCGTGAGTCATTTTGTGCCCATCTCTGGTCGCGCGGTCCCAGCGGTAGTCGCCAACTTAAGAGGTTCACAGGCTTGCAAAATGGCAGAAGCGGATCTTAACATGATCTCGGAACCTGCCGCCCAGAGGGGTGCCGATGAGATGATGGCTAGCTCGTCTAGTGATTCTGGGGAAGAATCTGACAGCAGTAGCTCTAGTAGCAGCGCTAGTTGCAGCAGCAGCAGCGGTAGCCGCAGCCGCTCATATAGAAAGAAGAGGGTACCTGGGCCTTCCAGAAGGGCGTGGTGGGCTCCGTCGGGTAAAAATATCGTAGATCGGCTGCCTAAGGCAGTTCGAAATCGCGTGCAGGCGCTCAGAAATATTCAAGATGAATGTGACAAGGTAGACGCCCTATTCTTAAAGGCAATTCACGATCTCGAAAGAAAATATGCCGAACTCAATAAGCCTCTGTATGATCGGCGGTTTCAAATCATCAATGCAGAATATGAACCTACAGAAGAAGAATGTGAATGGAATTCAGAGGATGAGGTGTTCAGCCGTGATGAGGAGGTAGAGGAAGACAGCCTTAGTGAAATGCCTACCTTAGAGGGTGAGAGAGAAGAAGACCACCCTAAATAAAAACCTGAGGTAAAGGCTGAAGGAAATGAGGTTCCTAAAGAAATTCCTGAGGCAAAGCTTGAAGAAAGAGCAGAGTCTAAATATCTTAGGGAGGCAAAGCCTGAAGTAAAAGAACCTAAAGAAGTCTCCCAGGGAAAGGCAGAAGAAGAAGAACAACCTAAAGCAACAGAGGTTAAGGCAAGAGCTGCAGTAAAAGAGGCTCCTAAAAGAGTTTCTGAGGTCAGGCCTAAAGAAAGAGTGAATCTGAAAAGAGCTCGAAAAGAAAAGCCTAAAAACGAAGATCCTAAAGGCATCCCTGAATACTGGCTGACTGTTTTAAAGAATGTTGACAAACTGGGGCCCATGATTCAGAAATATGATGAGCCCATCCTGAAGTTCTTATCAGATGTTAGCCTGAAGTTCTCAAAACCTGGCCAGCCTGTAAGTTACACATTTGAATTTTATTTTCTGCCCAATCCATACTTCAGAAATGAGGTACTGACCAAGACATACATAATAAAGTCAAAACCAGATCACGATGATCCCTTTTCCTTTGGGGGATGGGAAATCCAAAATTGCAAAGGCTGTAAAATAGATTGGAGAAGAGGAAAGGATGTTACAGTGACAACCACCCAGAGTCATACAGTACAGCTGCTGCTGGAGAAATTGAAATCCAGCCTAGAGTGGTTCCTAATATGTTATTTTTCAACTTTTTTAGCCCTCTTGAAATTCCAAAGATTGGAAAGCTGGAACCACGAGAAGATGCTATTCTTGATGAGGACTTTGAAATTGGACAAACTTTACATGATAATGTCATCCTGAAATCAGTCTATTACTATACAGGAGAAGTCAATGGTGTTTGTGATGTTGGTAAAGACTATGGAAAAAGGAAATATCGGAAAAAAAAAAAAGGCTGCCTGAAAAAATTTTCAAGATCTCAAAACTTCAAGCAGAAGTGAAACAGGTTTATATAGCCTGGGGGCGGGGTGGAACCCTGCCCTATAACCTCAACACTATTCCATATAGTCTTGTGTTTTTGTATTTTCTTGGTAGTCTAAAAATGGTCTTAAAGTATCTAAGTATCGGTTTATTCTATATAGTCTGTTGTAGTGTAATATTCTTTAAAACCCATAAACTGCTGTCAGTTATCTAAAGCATGTTAATTTGGTGCTATAGAGTTTTGATTTTTGTGAAGTCCTTTTGTAATGTTCCAATTAAAATGTAGCTTTGAAAACTGTTAGAATTGTTAACAAAGACAAATGTTTGCTTGAACAAAACAAAGTTCCTGAAGTACCAATGCAAATATTTCTTTTTTCCAGCCCAGAAGACTAGGGGTTTAAATCTGCTTGTACTACCTGTGCCTTTGTTACTTTGCTATGGAAATACAGTACTAGTGTTAACTAGAACAATGCATTGTGAAATTTGGCTGCTTGAAAAAAGATTAACATACATTTAAAAATGTCCATCAATACCATATATGATATTACTGAGCTCATTTATGTGACAGTGGTCTTTAAATGTAATCATAATGAAGCTATTGTTTAGCACTGAGATATTACTATGACAGTATTTTAAAAAAAGTTTTCTCATCTTATACTGTGTAATTGTAATCTAAAGTTACCATATTTTTTGTACTATGTTCTACTTAGGCTTTCATCATTTAATATTTTTCCATGTATTTCAATTGCAACCTAAACTAAATAAATGTCAAATAAAGTGTATCATACTATAAAAATCTAGCATTTTCTCCTAATTATAAAAAATAGTGCTTATTATAGAAAAAGTAGAAAACACCGAGGAAAGGGAATTTTAAAAAATATTACTTTTTTAACATTCTGCTATATTCTCCAGATCTTAGCTCTTCTTTGGAGGACACATATTCAGGTGATTAGAGAGATATGGGACTGGGAAGGGGAGAAGACGAGGGAGGGAAGGGAAGATGGGAGAGGGAGGGAAAATGGAGGAAGATGGAAGAAAAGTGGAGAGGGAGGTGAGTAGGGTTAGAAGGAAGAAATGGGAGGAGGGTGGAAGGAGAAGAGGGCTGGAGAGGAGGAAGGGAAAGGAGAGGAGGGGAAGAGGGAAGGAAAGGAGAGAAGAGGAGGGAAGTGAGAGGAGGAGGAGGGAGGAAGGTGAAGAATGGAAAGGATGGGAGAGGTGGGGATCAGAAGAAGGGGAGGGGGAGAGCAGGAGTGCCTCACACAAAAAGAACCTCTATATAAACTGTCATGTTCACTTCCAAGAGCTGGATGGTAAATGACCCTGGCCCATGCTCCACCTGGACTCGGAGGAGGTCACACTTCCAAGTGCAGCTGTTTTTTTCCTTACAGGTTATACTGTCCTCTTACCACTTCTGCATCATGTAGCTGGTTACAAGGTAATTAGATGCTAAGATTTTGGTTTGAAATCTTAGTGTGAACAGGAGGGCCCTTAAACTCAGTTTTTTTGCACTGGGCACAAGCACAACAGATAATTAAGTGGTATCTTATTTCACATTTGCCATTCTCCTGTCAACATATATTTTCCTTCAAGACCTTACAGGAAAGAGATGTGGTAGGAGGAAGACAGGATTTGGAAATTTCTGGGCCTCTAGGCAGTAAAATTAAGTAATAATTTTCCCAAATCCCACCATAGTAGTTTAGCATCTTGCTTTTATCACTGCTTAACAATAGTAGCTCTTTGTCAATAAATATAAAAATGTTACAACCCATGACATACTATATTTAACCAGTCACATATGTTTGGATGTTTAGATTATGATTTATACAAAATCAGGAAACAAATGATTGTTTTTAGTGATACCACTGCAATTTTGAGAGTGCTTTTTCTTTTATTTCTGAAATTTTTGCATCCATCAAAAGTGGGTATGGCAGCAGATTTACTTATATGCCAGGGTCAAAATGAAGACTATAATAAATATGCTGTACCTGGCTCACTGCTACAGAGGTTCCTAAATCAGATGTATACTGTGCTTACCAGACCTCACAGCAGAGCTCATAAAACTTCTATATGGAATGCAACAACTTTATTGCATCTTAAAACACTTACGGAAGTATTTATTTTAGCCCATTCCCGCTCTGTATTTTCCAATATTAGAAGAACGTGTGCTATTAAAGAATATTTGCAAAATAGAAGCAGAAATGCAGAAAATAAAAATCATTCAGAAGCACAGTAAGATAAGATCTGCAGGTAGATTGGTGTATTATCTCCCAGTCCGTCTCTTGATTAGGTTTTACTACAAGTTCATGGCTCAAATCGAAAGGTGAATTCAAATTGGGTGGGTGTAAGAAACTAATTGGAAAGACAGCTTATTGGTATTTTTACCTTTCCAGATTAAGCCTGGGGGAGGGGAAGCAGGTGTCAAGGATTTTTTTCATCAGTAAAGATTCCCGAAATGCAAGCGGTCTGTGTTAGGGGCTTCAATCCCCTTGGCTAGTGGAAGTGGATAGAGCCGGGAAACCTTTTGAGCTTTGCACATTCAATGGGCTGCGATTTGTCCGTCACACTTGCTCAGCCAGTAAATGATGTGAGAAGGAGGAGCCCACTGGAAATGAAGCTAAAGTGCAGGGGGCCGTGGGGTATGAAGAGCTTTCATAGGGTCTTTTTCCTCACCTTTTGGGTGTGCTGTATCCTTTTGCTGTGATTCAGGCAGAGGCCGGTTGCCCCCTTCTCTGCCCTCAACCCAACGGAGAAGGTCGCATCCACCTCCACTGATGTCGTCGCCACCTCCTCGTTTGTGTGGATCGGGCAATGAGCGTCCGTGGTAGTCACTCTAAAAGTTTGCTCTTTTCCTTTAACATGGCCAACTTTGATGGTAATAGGCTTTCATTCCTAAGAAGCAACAGGAGCTGCTGAAGAGGTAATGGTAGATAATGTCAAGCTAAGTGAAGAAAGTGACAATACAGATAATCAAATGATGCAAGCGCCCAGTTCTGTGGGGGTCTAGTGATACCGGTGCCATTGCTCTCAGAATGCTTCAGAGGACACGTAACAAGAAAGAGGCCTAATTTGAAAAGGAATTGCAGGCTTTTGGAAAAAATATAAACCCTCGCTTTATGAAGTGTATTCGAACAATCTGGAGTATAATAACTTCACACTTATGCATTACTTCAAATTTTGTTTCGTGTTTTTTATAGGATATGTATTTTTTTAATTTAAAAATTGAAATATTTAAGTATTAAAACATGGCATTTAGAAGTATATTTCAAGAGATGCAAAACACAGCAAATTCTCTAAAGCATCTTTGTTCATTGCTGTGTAGTTTTGTCCTTATGATGTCATTTTGTCATATAGCTTTAGAGAGTAACTGGAAAACTTATCAGAACTCTTCATTGAATCTAATATTTACGTGGAGGAAAAAACATTTGAAGAGCCAATCCAAGTGTGTATTTTGCTTCCAGCTCAGAAGTAGGAAGAGTTTAAGTAAGCTTGTACCAGGTGTGGTACATTATAAAAATTGGTCACTTGACTAAAGGAGCATAGTTAAGAATTTCAAGTACTCATTAATATCAAGTCTCTTAGACTGTTTTTGAATTTTGAGTGACACGGATTTAAAAAGAAAAAGATAAACATAAATGAAGTTTTATTTTCCACTGTGGTGCTAATAAAAGTGTTTTTCTCATTTTTTATGACATGAATTAAGGTAATTTATATTTCCTTTGCACTATGCTTCACTGAAAATTATCACTTTATTATTTTATTACATCTGATTATAAAATATGTTCATTATAGAAAATTTGGAAAATATAATGAAAAGTATGAAAATTAATTCTGTGTTTAAAGGTAACCACACTTTACATGAAAAAGAAATATCTCTTTATTAACCTGGTAACTACTATTCTATCTCTTGTGCTTCTCATTTAATGTTTGGAACCCTTTCTGTATTAGTGCATGTAAATGCCATTCTTTTAAACATATTAAATAGATATACCATAATTCATTTACTCAATTTATGATTGGCAATTAGATTAAGAGCATCTTTTTCTAATTGATTAGTAATTGTAAGCACTATCTTTGAATTAAGGAAAATGTTGCATCTGTTGAAATATTTTCCCTTTTGAATTTTTCAGTCTTTTTTCTCCAGAAGAGTTTTAATATACAATAGTCAAATTTATCTTTTATTTCTCGCATTATGAATTTTGGATATTTGGCTTAGACCTTTCCACAGCAAGATCATTTTTCAATTGCTCGTTTTCTCACAGTACTCTTCATGGGTTCATTTAAAGCTTTCATCTTTCTGGGATAATTTTGATGAAAAAATTGAGGTAGCCATACCACTTTTTTCTCTCAACAAAACCAGTTGTTTCAACATCATTTATGCTATATTTAATATCCAATGTAATTAGTTGCTATCTTTACTATATAATACATTCCCCTGTGTGTTTGGGCCTAGTTCTGGACTGTTTGGTTCGGAAGTGTTATTCTTGTGTCAGTATAAATCTTTTAAACCAAATTTCCCATATTTTATTATCTGGTAAAAATAGTTTATTATAAAACTTGTTTTTACCAGGTTTGGGTTTTCACCTATTTATTTTTCCAGATGCAGTACAAGATCAGTTTTTTCCAGGCCCCCTCCCCAAAGCCCATGGATATTTTGATTGAGTTTTGTTTGAAGTTATAGATTCATTTACAGAGAATGAGGAAGCTCATATTATTCAGTCTTGTCCAAGGACAAGATGTGTTTTTCCATTTAATCAAGTCTCTTTTATATCCTAGAATTTTAAAGTTTACCTGTTAAAATAGGCTTTTAAAAAAATTTTCGGAGCCTGTTCCTCAGTTTCTTCTTTCTTTGTCTGCTTTTGTCTTATGCTATTTTGCTTCTTATTTTTAAATTGTCTGTGCTCAGGCAATTAAAAAATTTAAAAAGAAGAAGATAAACATAAATGAAGTTTTATTTTCCACTGTGGTGCTAATAAAAGTGTTTTTCTCATTTTTTATGACATATGAATTAAGGTAATTAATATTTTCTTTGCACTATGCTTCACTGAAAGTTATCACTTTATTATTACATCTGATTATAAAATATGTTCATTATAGAAAATTTGGAAAATATGAAAAGTATGAAAATTATGAAAAGTATGAAAATTCATGTAAAGTATTGTCCCTTCTATTCAGCTTTGAATGGGAGCAACTGTTTGCTGAAATGTAATGTGCGAAGAGGTGGAAAGAACTGACTTGAGCATCTCAATTTAGGTTTGTCTCATATCATTCTCTCTCCAAATTGTTGTATTTTCTACTGGCTGCCATTCTTCTTCAATTTACGGTGTTCTGTCCTTATTCAGCCCTCACTTCAGCATAGCCAGCTTTAGAATGAGCCATAGGTCCACATGACTCAATGAAATGCCTTGAGAAGTGTTCTGTGGCAATCTTGCAGTTAATTTGTGCTCATCTAACTGTCCCACATCTATAGAGTTACTTGTTGCCTGTCTGCCTCCTCACATTGAAGCAGTCTCTAAAGGCTCTCAGAAAATAAAGATGATATGCTGGTATAGTTTCTCCTTTATGTTAGCTCCCCTTTTCTGTTATGGAGCTGTTTCCCTAAGGGGTCATTTCTTGCTGCTTTCAATGTCTGCCGCAGGGCCTAAATCAAATGTTCAGAGTTTAAACAATTAAGGGAAACTGTGTACTGCGTGAGACCTGTGAAAACAAGCAATCACTCAGAGTCCTGCAGTTTTTGGTTCAAATTTTGTTGTAGCTGGAAGAGATTCTTTCCTATGTGTGGCTTGAGAGTGTGATTAATTCTTTAATTTGAATATCATTTCTGCCTTTATTTTTTTTATTTCGATGATTCTAATGCACAGTCAGGATTGAGAACCACAGAGCAATGTAGAAAGAAATCTCCAAAAGGGGAGTAAGTAGTGTTCTCTAAATGTATTAACCTCAGAAATCTTTTTCTACTGCACAGCTGTTAACAATGCTCCTAACTGAACAGTGTTTTTGAAATACCAGTCTGGTGAATTTGGTTTTGGCCCAACAGGTTTATTAGCTTAGCTAATCAACATTTTTTAAAAAAGCTTTTCAAAAACATTTTGAGACAAAAACTCACAGAAAGTTGCAAAAATAATACCGAAAGATCCTGTGTACCCTTCCCCCAGATGCTCCTAATGGTAACTCCTTATGTGACTTACAGTACAATACCAAATCAGGAAATTAACTTTAGTACCCTCTACAGATCTCATTCAGATTTTGCCATATTTTACATACATTTGTGTGTGTGTTGTTCAATGAAGTTTTAACACATTGTACATTCATGTAATTGCCACTGTAATCAAGATTCAGAACTGTTCTATTACCACAAAGAAACTCCCTCATACTAACCTCTCTCCTGTCCCGAACTTTTGGCAGCCATTAATTTGTTCTCAATCTTGAAATGAAAACATATACAGATGGTTATACAAATGAAATTATACAGTATATAACCTTTTGAGATTGTCCTGTTTTCATTCAGCAAAATAACCTTAAAATCCATCCAAGTTATACCTTTATCAATACGTTGTTCCTTTTTATTTCTGAGTAGAATATTCCAGTGTGTTAGTAACTGATCTATGACTGTTCTATAGGACAATAAAACCAGGGGCAAAGGAAATAGGACTCCCAGTAGACAGAAACTCCCATAGGGACAAAAGAAGGAATTACAAGGTCCTTCTGCCTAAAATCTGGAAGTTTAATGGTGTCAATAGAAAATTCTTATGCAATGCTCACTATGTTGCAGGAATATTCAAATTATTATTTATGTAATCCTTATTAGAGTATTAAATAGGTACAGTTATTAGCTCTATTTAACAAATGAGGAAATTAAGGTACAGAGAGGTTAAGCACCTTGTCCAACCTCACACAACTGGTAAGCGACAAAGTCTGGCTTAAGTCCATGTTCTTAACTGCTCTACTATACCACCTCTCTACCATGCTACAGCACCTAGAGAAGCACCTCCCTTGTTCATACTCAGGACTAGACAGGGCCCAAAGGAAGCAGCAGAGAATAAGTGCAACCTGGAGGCAAAGGAGATATCCATCCATAGAGGAAAACTAAGAATTCCATCTTATCTAGCAGTGCTACCCTCTGAGTCCATTTACAAATCTGAGTAACTTTGTCAAGGTTCATAGCTTAGTGAGACCACTGGGTAGGGGTTAGCCCTCAGGTCATATCCATCATAAACAGAAGTATGATAAGAACTGGCTTAGTAAATTTATATTTCAATTAAATGCAGAGAGATCCATTACTATCAAGTATTTATTTTACCTTTCCAACTTCTTATATTTTGTGTCATTCCCTGTTCCCTCTTTTTTTTCCTGTAGTTAGCAGTGATAAAGAGCCTTTAAATCAATAGATATAAGAAGAGAAAAGAAGCTGAAAAAGCAATTTAGTCCTCAGCATTCTTGAGCAGAACCCAAAGGGACATTTACAGGATTTGGGCATTGTAGAGGATGAAAGGCTGGATTTGAAGTCTAATAAAGTTGGTATTGACTTTAACTTTTGTCATTGACTGGCTGTGTGACCTTATGCAAGTTGCTTAACCCTTCTAATCCTCATTTTTCTTATCTATGACATGGGGCTGTTACCTGGATACTTCATAGAACTATTGTAAGACTTAAATTAGTTATCGTTTATCAAGTACTTAGCATAGTGTTTGGCATACAGTAACAATTCAAGTAATAATATTGTTATCACTATAATTAAGATAAGTAAATTTTACTTGGAATTTCAAGTCTTTAATATCATGATATTAAAAATTAAAATTGGTATTAACTCATCCAGGTCAGTCTGTCTTCGAGGAAAGAAAAATTCCTCTTTCATAGATTTCATGTAACTGTTCCTGTTCTTTCTTTGATTTTTTCCTCTCTAAATTAATATCTCTGAACTGATTCCTGGTAAATTCCTACTTTCCTGCATCATCCCTATATCTTCAGTCTTTCACTAAGAATCTTTATCCATTCCTCCAAAGAGCCGGTGCTCTACCTAATCTGTTGCCTGACCAAAAGTCTATGACATAAACTCTTTAGCAATATTGAATGCAAATAGATCATTTCCAGACCCCAGACACCCATTTCCATATAAGATAGGGACTTACAAACTACTTTCAGTGTGGAATGCTTTCCTCACAAACTCTTTTAGTTTTGTCCAGGGTATTAACAGGAGATACAGAAGACGGGTCAGTGATTGATTGATTGATTTTTGCCATGGTTTCTTAAAATTCTTTTGGTCAAGAAATTTATTTTTAAGAATTGTTTGCAGAAGTTTAAGACAGCATAAGAGGTGAAAGGCAATGAACAACATACCAGATAGCATCTACTTAAAACATTTGTACTGTACTCAATGAGAAATGAAATTTGAGGAAAGTAATAATCTTTCTATTAATATTTTTCTTAAACTACCACTACTGTTTACAACTTTAGATAAAATATCACAATGTCATGTCTGTTGAAATTGTTATTAACTCACACCATCCTGTCTTGCTTTAAGGGAAAAGTCCCTTTAAATCTAATAAATAATATGGATTATGGGAATCCGATGCATTACTTATGATTATTTAGGTGTAATTCAAGTTTCAATAGTGTTCTTCAGCCCTTGGATTTAAAAACATTTAAAAAATGCACCAGGACAAATAAATCAGTTAATTTTTAAATTATTTTTGGCTCGGTTCAGGGTGTGAAAAAAGCATTTCAACAAGTGTAATAATACTTTTAAATATTGGAAGAGTTGAATTTTAACACCATAATTACCATGTCAGCAGGTTGCCTATTTATTGTTTGGTGCAGAGACTACAGCTGTATTTAATCAAGCTGAAGGGCTAGAGAAAGAACATAGCTATTTTAAAAAGCTATATAGATGATGAGGCTTTAGGGAAATGAGTCCTGATTTCCTCCAATTGAATCTATGCTAAAGGAAAAATCTCTAAGCAGTACACGGGAAAATATCAGAAAATTTCTATGGCTTAGAGAAATCCCTGGTTGATTTTCTGAACAGCAGTTCCAAAACTGTTAGCTCTTTTCAAATGTTGTGTTTAGATTTGTTTAGCTTGTATTATTAAATTTTCCAACAAGTATAATTATTAGTGATAAAAATAAATTTACAAGACCTGACAAAACAAATCTTATGTATTAAACTACATGTTTGAAGAAGTATTAACCCAGCAGTTCGATTTTCATTTCAAGATATTTTCATGAAGAAGAGATCATAAATGGTATTGGCATACTTCAATTACCATATTTATATATGAAAAGAGAAAATTTAGTTGTTTTGATGCAGAAACACTTATTTGATATTAAATATGGCTTAAAGCTTTGTGTTGTCCTAATATCTTTTTTTTTTTAATAAACAAAAAGTGTTTATATAGTAAAGTGCAGTTGAATCAAAATTTTGTTTACTCAAGGCAGGTGAACAAATATTCATCAACCAAAAATGTATAGGTGACTTAAAATAAAATACCAGAATTAGTTGATTCTGGTATATTTTTTTAAATATCAGATCTTTTACTTGCCCTGTCTTCTCTACCCAGCAACCTGCTTTGTGATAGTGTTCCTGAGGGGAACTCTGTACCTAAGAAATGGTAGAAGAGAGAATACGGGTGACATTCCTCATCCAATTTTAGGATTTATCTTGATAGTCTCAATTTAAAACTATACTAACACCATCTGAAAAAAAAAAATATATATATATATATATATGATAAATGGTGAATGTAGTAGAAAACTTTGTAAAAGAAATGAATAAGCAAATCAGAAAAAAATATATATATATACATATATGTATATATATATTAGCCTTTGCCTAATAAACATGAAAATGCTCACTTGTGCTACTAAGATGAAAATTAAAATAACAGTGATAACTGCTATTTACCCGTTTTGTTGGCCAAATTAAAATTTAAAAATTCTCAACATTTTTACATAATGTGAAGAAAATGCCCTGTCAAGTGCTGCAAGTACAAATGTAAAATGCTACACATCTGGATTATTTGTCAATACTTAATAAAAACCTTAAAAATGTGCATACTCTTTGACACAGCAAGCATTCAAGGAATTTATCTTAAGGAAATAGCAAAAACAATGATAAAAATGTTCATTTCAGTGTTGCTTATAATATTGAAATGTCCAAAACAATTTAAATGTCCAAAATGAGGGGATTCATTTTATAAGGTCTTGTTTATTCATACAGTTGAATAATATAAAGGAGTTTAAAGTAATAATGTAGATCTGTACTGACATTGAAAGTTAGTTAACATAAATTATTTAATGAAAAAGTCTAAAATATGGAAAGGTGTGCATACATATGTAAATTATAAATAGCACACAAAAATGTTGATACTGATTATCTATATGCAATAGGGTTTTAGGTACTTTATGATTTGGGGTATTCTAAATGTCATATAATGATCAGAACTTACTGCTGTGATCAGGAAAAATATAGTAGAAGAAACATGGATTACAGAATTACGTGGAGCTGTAAAATCAGAAAACAGAATCGTGAAGATGATAAATAGGCACATATTTGAGCTATGCAGTATTAGAGACTAATTTTTTAATGTATTAAAAACATTTACAGAAGTGTTTCCTTCACAGTGATCATCTTAAGACAAAACACATTTCAGTAATGCTGATACTAACAGTGTGTTAAAGATGATCTATTTCCTCATTTCATAGATGAGAAATCTTGGGCTCATTGCATCTAAATACTATCCAAGGTCACACAACAGCTAGGTAGTGGAAGGTCCACAAAACCATGCAGCTTTCTCTTTCCATTTTTAAATAATTAACTCTAGTACGTTTTTCCAATCTCTCTGAACTTCAATGGCTACGTTTCCCTTTAATACCCCAATAACTTAGCCTCAGCCTTCGTTCCTCAAATAACCTAACTATCCAAACCAAGTAACCTTGTCTCTGCCTAGTTTTCTAAGTATTCCCTAATATTTATGAAAATATTTCTCTTGGTTATATGTTCCAAAATTGTGTCTGCTTGTCATTTATCAGTTCTTAGACTAAGTGCTTCATACTGTTCTGCTTGTCATGTTGTGCTGTGTCACAACCACTTTTCCATGAAATCCACATTACACTAAGAATTAACACATCACACTAAAAAGGAAAACCCTACAATACAGTTAATGCCTAACTCTTATGCTTAACAAAACTTTATCAGTGGTTTGGGACTAGCAGAAAGAAGCTATCAAACAGAAAAAGAAAATTTTAAACATCAGAGATCCATTTTTTATGCCTCTGTATAGGGACCCTCCCTGATGCCATACATGTTGCAAGTGCCAACTTGTTTCCCACACTGAGTCCCCTCGATTCCCTCCTTCTTACAGGTGACTAGGGTTTCCAATGTTCTTCAGGATTAGAGAGAAAAGGAGTATCTTTCTCTCCCCCAGTTAAAGGCAAGTTGTTTTCCCACTGAGAAAATTGAAAAACTCATTTTCTTCAGTAGAAACTCTACCTTTGCCACAACTGGTCTAGCTACCATGTTCCAGGTAAAACAATTACAATAACATATTTCTCAGTCTGGATTATTCATATAATGCATGGAGTATGTGAATTTCCTTCTGTGAACCAACAAAAGGATTTCGAATTACAGAGTCCAAACCATCTTTTCAGCTTCCTCTCTGTTGTAGCTTGTATCTCTCACTTTTCCCAGTGTTCTTTCTCACTATCTTTGTTTTCCTTCATTCCTCTGGCTTTTCATACATATTCTCTTGCTTTGGCTTACTAGACAGATGACTCTACATCATTAATGGCCTAGCTACTCCTCTTATATACTTTTTTTTTTCATATTTAAGTATACTGTAATCTGTAAAGATGAATTGGAAGTCTCGGGATTGTTTTTTCTTCTAAATTGAGTAAGATAAATTTACCAATTAATCTGGTTCTAAAAATCCTTACTGAGGAAATGACTAACCATTGGAGATTACTCTCTTCATAAAGATACAAAATACGTTAAGGACTATACCCTTAGTGGCAGACAAGTACTGAAAAAATTCAAACATTACCAGTATAGAAATCAAAAATAGGAAGAAAGAATGGTAATAGTTACATTTTTATCAACAAGTACCTTAAATGGAAAAGAATTAAGTGCTCCAACCAAAAGATAAGGTGGCTGAATGGATAAGAAAACAAGAAAACAAACCCCTTACATATGCTGCCTGCAAGAGACTCACTTCAGAGTAAAAGAAACAGACTAAAAGGAAGAGGATGGAAAAATATTGCCTTGATGGGCCTAGAGGGTATTATGCTGAATGAAGTAAGTCAGATAAAGACAAATATCACAACAAAAATAGAAAGAAACTCATAGACACAGAGAATATTTTGAGGGCTACTAGATGAGAGGGGGATTGGGGGCACAGTGAAAAAGGGCAGAGGGATTTAGAAGTATAAATGGATAGTTACAAAATAGACATGGAGATGTAGCATAAGGAAAGCAGTTAATGATGTAATAAATATGTAAGGGAGAAGAGGGGTACTAGATTTACTGGGGCGATCACTTTGTGAGTTATATAAATCTCTAATCACTATGCAGTACAACTGAAACTAATATATTACTATATGCCAACTATAATTGAAAAACAAACTCATTGAATTGTACAATGTAAATACAAGCAACTAATTGTCTATTTCATTTCAATAAAGTTAGGGGTTGGGAATCATGTCAAGGTGGAACAATTCAAATGTTATCAGAATGAGACCACACATACTGCATGTTCTTATACCCTTGCTGTGGGAAGCAGAATGATAGCCCTCACAAACATGTCCACATTCTAATCTCCAGAACCTGTGGACATGTTACCTTAAATGGCAAAAGGAACCTTTTCAGATGTGATTAAGTATCTTGAAATGAAGAGATTGTCGTGGATTAACCAGGTGGGCCCAAAGTAATCATAAATGTCCTTATTAAGAGGGGGGGAGGCAGACAGGTCAAAGAGAAGTAGATGTGATGAAAGAAACAGATTAAAGTAACACAAGACCGTGAGTCAAGGATGCATGCAGCCTCTAGAAGCTGGAAAAGGCATGGAAATGGAGTTTCCATAGGAATGTAGCCCTGCTGACACCATAATTTTTGCCCACTGAGGCTGATTTTTGATCTCCAGAACTATACAATAATAAGTTTGTATTATTTTAAGCCACTAAATTTGTGGTAATTTGTTAAAACAGCAACATTCTGGCCTTTCTGAATTACATGATGTTACATAGTAGAATAAGAGATATGATATCACTTTAAAAGAAAAAGTAGAAATCTTGTACTTATGGGCAGTCATTCCTTATTTTCCTTAGCTTCCTCCTTCCTCCAGTCCTAGGTAACCACTAATCTACTATCTATTTCTATATTTTTGCCTATTTTGAATATTTCATATAAGTGGAATCATACAAAATGTGGCCTTTTGCAACTGGCTTCTTTCACTTAGCATGTTTTCAAGATTCATTCACATTGTAACATGTATCAGTACTTCTTTTTAATGGCCAAATTATATTCCATTGTATGGTTATACCACATTATTTTTATCAGTTTAACTGATGACATTTGGGTTCTTACCACTTTTTGGCTATCAGGAATAATGCTACTATGAACATTCATGTTGACATATGTTTTCATTTCTCTTAGACATATACCTAGGAGTGAAATTGCTAGGTTCTGTGATAACTCTATGGTTAACTTTTTGAGGACGTGCCAGACTGTTTTCCAAAGTGGGCCGTACCATTTTATTGCCCTACCAGCAATATGTGGGGAATCTATTTCTCTATACCTTTGCCAATATTTGCTATTATCTTTTTAGTTGATTCCAGCCATTTTAGAGGGTGTGAAGTGGTATCTCAATATGTTTTTAAAGGTTTTTTTATGAATATAAGTTTTCATTACTTTTATTTTTTTCAATTACTGTTGACAATATTTTAGTATATTAGTACAATATAGTGGTTAGATATTTATATAAATTACAAAGTGACCTCCACAATAAGTTTATACCCACCTAGCACCATATATAGTTATTATAATATTATTTACTATAATCTCTATGCTGTACTTTACATCCCCATGACTGTTTTGTAACTGCCAATTTTTACTTAATTCTTTTACCTTTTTTACCCACTACAACCTCTCCCATCTGGCAACCATCAGTTTGTTTTGTTCATTTGTTTTGATTTTTAGATTTCACGTATAAATGAAATAATATGGTATTTGTCTTTGTCTGAATCATTTCACTTAGCATAATATCCTCTAGGTCCACCCATGTTGTTTCAAATAGTAAGATTTCATTCATTGTTATGGCCAAATAACATCCCATTTTATTTTATTTTATTATTTTATTTTTATTTGGTAAGTGCAAACATTTAATCAAAACTACACAGATATTTAATAACACTTACAGGACTATCATTCACATTTAATATATCAGAAACATTGACCATAACAATCCTCTCAAACTGTTACAAAAATTTATAAGTTACCATTTTCATTTTTTAAAATTTATTTATTTAAATTACTTTCAAGTATACAGTACATTGGTTAGGCATCTATATAGTTAATAAAATGATCCCCCCATTTGCTCCCTCCCTCCCTTGTACCTCCACCTAGCCATCATATTAATGCTAACTGCGTTCCCTCTGCCGTGCTCTCCATTCCCATAAACAACTATCAACTACTAATTTGTCCTTCTTTAACCTTTCACCCCATTCTCCCAGTCCCACAACACTTCTCCCCTCTGTCTGTCACCAAATTGTCCACTATATTTGTGAGTCTGCATTTGTGATGAGTTTGTTTTTTTGTTGTTCCTTAGATTCTGCATATAAGTGAAATTATATGGTATTTATCTTTCTCTGCCTGACTTATTTCACTCAGCATAATAACCTCTAGGTCCATCCATGTCATTGCAAATGGTCGGATTTCATTTTTTAATGACTGAGTAATATTCCATTGAATATATGAACCACAATTTCTTCAACTGTCTGTTGATGGGCATTTAGGTTGCTTCCATATCTTGGCTATTGTAAATTGTGCTGCCATGAATATTGAAGTACATAGATCTTTACAAATTATTGTTTTGGTTTTCTTTGAATAAATACACAGAAGTGCAATTGCTGGGTCAAAAGATATATCCATTTTTAATTTTTCGAGAAACTTCCAGATTGTTTTCCATAGCTCCTGTACCAATTTGAAATCCCACCAACGATGTATGAAGGTTCCCTTTTCTCTGCATCCTTGCCAGCACTTGTTGTTTTTTGATTTATTGATGATAGACATTCTGACAGGTATAAGGTGATATCTCATTGTGGTTTTAATTTGCATTTCTCTAATGGTTAGTGACCCTGAGCATCTTTTCATATGTCTATTAGCCATCTGTATTTCCTCTTTGGAGAAGTATCTGTTCAGGTCTTCTGTCTATTTTTTAATTGGATTGTTTGTTTTTTGTTGTTGTTGTTGGGTTATATAAGTTCTTTATATATTTTGGATATTAACCCCTTATTAGATGTATCATTAGGGAATATCTTCTCCCAAACACTCGGTTCTATTTTTGTTTTGTTGATGATTTCCTTTGCTGTACAAAATCTTTTTAGTTTGATATAGTCCCATTTGTTTATTTTTTTCTTTTTGTTTCCCTTGCCTGAGGAGATATATATGAAAAGAAATTCCTGTTAGTAATATCAGAGAGTTTACTGCCTATGTTTTCTTCTACAAGTTTTATGGTTTCGGGTCTTACATTTAAGTCTTTAATCCATGTTGAATACATTCTTGTATATGGTGTAACAAGATGGTCCAGATTATTTATTTTTGCATGTATCTGTCCAATTTCACCAACACCATTTATTGAAGAGACTGCTTTACTCCTTTGTATATTCTTACATCCTTTGTCATATATTAAGTGAACATATGGGCATGCATTTTTTTCTGGGCTCTCTATTCTGTTCCATTGATCAATGTATCTGTTTTTATACAAGTACCATGCTGTTTTGATTACTGTAGGCTTGTAGTATAGTTTGATATCAGGTATTGTGATAACTCCAACTTTGTTCTTCTTTCTCAAGATGGCCATTGCTATTCGGGGTTTTTTGTGGCTCCATATAAATTTTAGGATTATTTGTTCTAGCTCTCTAAAAAAATGCCATTGGTATTTTGATAGAGATTGCATTGAATCTATAGATTGCTTTGGGTAATATGGCCATTTTAATGATGTTGATTCTTTCTACCCATGAACACGGTATATGCTTCCATTTATTTGTATCTTCTTTAATTTCTTTTTTCAGTGACATAATTTTCTGAAAACAGGTCTTCTACCTTCTTGGTTAATTTGATTCCCATGTATTTTATTGTTTTTGACACAGTTGTAAATGGGATTGTTTTTTGGGTGGTTTTTTTATTACTGATTCTATTTCATTGATGATAATTGGTCGGTTCATATTTACTGTTTTCTTCTTGACTGAGTCTTGGGAGATTGTATGTTTCTAGAAATGTGTTCATTTCTTCCAGATTGTCCAATTTGTTGGCATATAATTGCTTGTAGTATTTTCTTATGATCCATTGTATTTCTGTGGAGTGCATGGTTATTTCTCCTCTTTCATTTCTGATTTTGTTTATTTGAGTCCTCTCTCTTTTTTTCCTTGATGAGTCTGGCTAAGGGTCTGTCAATTTTGTTTATCCTTTCAAAGAACCAGCTCTTGGTTTCATTAATCTTTTGTATTGTTTTTCTAGACTCTATTTCATTTATTTCCATTCTGATCTTTATTATTTTCTTCCTTCTATTCACTTTGGGCTCTGTTTGCTGTCCTTTTTCTAGTTGTTTTAATTATAAGGTTAGCTTGTTTATTTAAGCTTTTTCTTGTTTCTTGAGGTAGGCCTGTATTGCTATGAATTTCCCTCTTAGGACTGCTTTAGCTGTGTCCCATAAATTTTGAGTCGTTGTGTTTTCATTTTCATTTGTCTCTAGATATCTTTTGATTTCTTCCTTGATCTCATTAATAACCCATTCATTGTTTAGTAGCATGTCATTTAGCCTCCACGTGTTTGTGTATTTTCCAGTTTTTTTCTTGTAGTTGATATCTTGTAGTTTCATACCTTTGTGATCAGAGAAGATGGTTGATATGATTTCAATCTTCTTTAATTTATTGAGACTTCATTTGTTTCCTAACATGTGGTCTATCCTTGAAAATGATCAATGTGCACTTGAGAAGAATGTATATTTTGCTGCTTTAGGGTAAAATGCTCTGAAAATATCTATTAAAGCAATCTCGTCTAGTGTATCTTTTAGGCCCATTGTTTCCTCATTGATTCTTTGTGTTGAAGATCTGTCCATTGGTGTCAATGGTGTGTTAAAGTCTCCTACTATCAGTGTACTACTATTGATCTCTACTTTTATGTCAGTCAATAATTGCTTTATGTATGTAAGTGCTCCTGTGTTGGGTGCATATATGTATACTAGGGTTATGTCCTCTTTATTTATTGATCTCTTTATTATTACATAACACCCTTTTTATCTCTTATTATAGCTTTTGTTTTAAAGTCTATTTTATCTCATATAAGTATTGCTACCCTGATTTTTTTTTCATTTCCATTTGTATGAAATATCATTTTCCATCCCTTTACTTTCAGTCTGTGAGTGTTGTTTGATCTGAAGTGGGTCTCTTGTGGACAGCATATGCATGGGTCTTGTTTTCTTATCCATTCAGTTACCCTGTGTTTTTTGATTGGAGCATTTAATCCATTTACATTTAAAGTGATTGCTGATAGGTACATTGTTATTGCCATTTTATTATTCATATTTGTTATTTCTGCTTTCTTTTTACCCCTTCTCTTTTTTCAGAAGACCCTTTAACATTTCTTGTAATGCTGGCTTGTTGGCAATGAATTCCTTAAGCTTTTTCCTATGTGGGAATCTTGTTATCTCACCTTCCATTTTAATTAATGGTCTTGCTGGATAGATTATCCATGTTTGTAGATTCTTGTTTTTCATAAATTTGAATATTTCTTGCCATTCTCTTCTGGCCTGCAAAGTTTCCATTGAAAAGTCAGCAGATATTCTTATGGGGGTACCCTCGTAAGTAACTAGCTTCCTTTTTCTTGTTGCTTTTAAGATTCTCTCTTTGTCTTTGACCTTTGGCATTTTAATTATGATGTGTCTTGGTGTAGGTCTGTTTGAATTCCTCTTGTTTGGGATTCTTTGTGCTTCCTGAACTTGTATGTCTAATTCCTTTGCCAGGTTAGGGCAGTTTTCTGTCATTATTTCTTCAAATAGAGTCTGAATCCCTTACTCTCTTCTCCTTCATGTACTCCTATGATCCGGATATTATTACACTTCACGTTGTTCCTGAGGTCACTTAAACTATCCTCATTTTGTTTTTTATTCTTTTTTTTCTTTTTGTTGTTCTGATTGGGTGTATTCAGTTACCTTGTCTTCCGATTCACTAATTCGATCTTCTGCTTCATCCAGTCTACTGTTGAATCCTTCTAGTGTATTCTTCATTTCAGTTATTGTATTCCTCATTTGTCTAGTTCTTTTTTATGGTTTCTATGTCTTTTTTAATGCTTACAATCTCTCTGTTGAGGTTCTAATTGTACTCATCCATTCTCCCCATAAGTTTGTTAAGCATTCTTATAACTGTTATTCTGAACTCTGTCTCTGGCATTTGCTTGCCTCCATTTCATTTAGCTTATTTTCTGGAGTTTTATCCTGTCGTTTCATTTGTAGCATGTTTCTTTGTTTTATCATTTTATTAGCCTCTCTTGTTCATTTCTATATGTCAGGAATATTTATTTCATCTCTCAGCCTTGGCCAGATGACCTAAGGTGGAGGCTGTCCTGTGTGGCCCACTGTTGCACTCTCCCTGTTCCCTTATGCTGGGAGCTCTGGACGTGATCTTTGTGCGAGTTGTGCGTGATCTTTTGTTGTCGCCAAGCCTTTATTGTTGTTAGTAGATCAGTGGGTGGTATTAACATTCAGGCTGACTAATTGTGAGAACTGGCTGCACCCTCAGGATAAGAGTTGTTGTTGGGGGGCTGGCCCCACTGAGTGAGATTTGCCCTACCAGACTTTTGTACTTGTTGCAACCACCCTTTGTGTGTATCACTAATGGAACTAATCAAGAGTTGCTCTGTTGTGATCTGGTGCCAGCCTCCAGATGTGTTGGTTTTGTGGCCTCTTGGGAGGGTCTCCCCAATAGGCCAAGTTCAGCCACTGCTTTTGATTGCTCAGGGCTACCCGGTGAGAACTACAAAATGATCCGCTGATGGTTATTTCCTTTGCTAGATCTATAGGTAAGTGGAAGAGACAATGCTGTAGGCCTCTTCGATTATCCCCTGGCCCTAACTTATGGCAGTTTAGCAGAGGGACCAGTGCTCCTCAAGGCCTGATACTGCCTATCAGTTGCCTGTAAGTCTCTGAAACTGGATAAACCTCTCGGTGATATGCATGTTGGGTGGCACAGGGACCTCATAAGTCTCCTGGGTCTAGTAAGTAAATTTCCACCTGCCACTGCAGTGTCAGTTTACGTGCCAACGCTGTCTCTGTGGCTCTCTGTACAAGTTTCCACTTGTAGCAAGGTCAACTGCTACCTACCCTCGGCCGAAATGTGCTACCCCAGAGCAGGAGCACATTTAGCACATTGTGTACTGGATGGGACAGGAGCTCATGGAGTCAAGGGCTGTCAGGCCAATACATCCCCCTTCAATCTCCTTAAGAGAGATTGCAGCTTGTACAGGCAGCAGTGGTCTGTCCACAACTGTTTCCCTCAAAATATGCTCACTGAGCTAGCCAAGATGTATTGCCTGCACTAATGCACAACCCCAGAGCCAAGCAGGGCACAAGAAGCTGCTTGTCAATGGGCTTCAGGCACTTTGTGGCTTGGGTGAAGCGGGATCTCAGGCAGACAAGTCCATTCGGCCAATACAGCCTGTTTTGCTGCAACTTCTATGTCTGGGCTTTCCCGCTGTAGACACAGATCATAGTGAGACCAGCTGCCATCAGGGGCAGTCCCACAGACCCCTGTGCTCCCCAGACACGATATTGCAACTCTTGCAGGCAGCAAAGTTCTGCCTGGTGTTTATTCCCATGCAGTGCCCACCCTGTGCCAACTAAAGTTTGTTGCTTATGTGGATTAGGAGATCAGGGGAGGGGCAGGGCTGTGGCAGTTCACTGTCAGTGGGCCCCTGGGGCAATTTGTGGGTAGGGTGGGGCAAAGTCTCAGAGAGACAATGACATTGAGATTCATTTCAGCCTCAGTCTTGCTGCAAATTTGGTAACTGTAATGAGTTCCAGCAGAAGTCCCAGATCACAGCAAGACCAGCTGCTGTCTGGGACTAGCCCACAGGTCCCCAGTAGCTGCCCAAGTTCATGTTGGCAGCAGTGATCTTCCTGACCCTATCTCTGAAATATGGCTCACAGCGCTGGTCACCTGCTGGGAATGTAAACGTGGCTCACAGCGCTGGCCACCAACTGTGAATACTTGGCCCTGAATTTGAGCAGAGATTGGAAACCATCCAGCAACAACTTCCCTGGGCAATCTGCAGGTTAGAGGGGTGGGCGATCCCCTCTGACCAGTGCTTTCTAATGGCTCTGTGGGAGGGGTCTGTACAATGAAGCTGGTGTGGTCTATAGATTACCCTGTAGAGGGGGCCAGACTAAGTCAAAATGGTGGCTGCCTTTCCAGCCCTCGTTCTGACATCAGATAATGCAGACTTTCTCAGAATGAATCCTGCACTAACCTCTGACCTACCGCCGGTGTCCCGGGTGAGTGTCTGCAGGTCAGAAAGCTTTTGTGCAGGTCCTTTAAAGGGACATCTAGGGGTTCAGTCTCCTTCCATCTCACCCAGTCAGCTGGAATCCTCTCTGGTTTCTACAGTCAGAGTTATTGGAATCTCCTCTTTCCCGGGCTGGAGAGCCCCCAGATGAGACCAGGACGCCCCTCTCCTTCAGGGGAGCCTCTGCAGCCTCGGTCTCCCTTTGAGTGATCATCCACTACCCACAGGTGTGGGTCCAGCTCAATTTGCGACTCTGCCCCTCCTACTGGCTTCGATGTGACTCCTTTATATTATCAGATGTAGGTGTTATGATGAGCTGGACCTCAGGTGATTCTCCACGTTGATTATTTTATAATTTGGTTGTAATTTCAATGTGAACCTGGGAGGAGACGAACTCTGCTTTTACCTAGTCCACCATCTTCCCTGAACCCCTCCCCATTTTATATATGTACTACATCTTCTTTTTTCAATTGTCTATTGATGGACACAAGTTGCTTCCATATATTTGCTATTATAAGTAATGCTGCATTGAATATATGGATGCATATATCTTTTCAAATTAGTGTTTTGGATTTCTTCAGATAAATACCCAGAAGTGGAATTGCTGGGTCTTCAATGTAAAACCCAAAACCATAAAACTCCTAGGAAAAAAAAAAAAAAGAAAAAAACATAGTCAATAAACTCTTCGACATTATTCTTGGTAATATTTTTTTGGATGTAACTCCTTGGGCAAGGGAAACAGAAGAAAATAAACAAATAGGACTATATCATAGTAAAAAAGTTATTTCACAGTAAAGGAAATCAACAAGACAAAAAGACAACCTACTAAATGGGAGAAGACATTTGCCTATGATATATTCGATAAGGGGTTAATAACTAAAATATATAAAGAACCCATACAACTTAACATCAGAAAAAAAAAATAATTAAAAATTGAGCAGAGGACCCCAATAAACATTTCTCCAAAGAGGACATACAAATTGCCAATAGACATATGAAAATATGCTCAACCCCTCTAATCATCAGAGAAATGCAAATTAAAACTACAATGAGATATCACCTCGTACCTGTCAGGGTGGCTATCATCAATAAATCAACAAAAAACAAGTTTTGTTGAGAATGTGAAGAAGAGGGTGTCCTCCTCTACTGTCGTAGGATTGCAAATTGGTACTGCCACTATGGAAAACATTGTGAAGCTTCCTCATAAAATTAAAATTATAACTACCTTATGACTCAGCCATTTCACTTCTGGGTATTTATCCAAAGAAATATTATTTCGATTTGAATTTTCTTAATGAATAATGATATTGAACCAAATCTAGAAGAAGCCATTTAATTTGATTATTTGTTGGCTTTTCAGAATGGAGAAGAAAGAGTAGAAGATCTGCTTCCTTTTAATAATAATAAACATTAATTCCAAAGCCAAATGTAGATGGTTTGTATATCCCTCCTCCTTTTAAAACCACGGGCCTCAGTACTATTTACATAGCTAATTAAAAATTGGACACACCCTTATGCCCTGAGAGTATTAACTCAGGACAAGTCAAATTACATTCATTTTCTTTTCCTCAACACCATTTCACCATTTCCGTTTTTTTTTTAAGTTGAAGGATATGCTGCTTGTAATCTCCTTAGACAAAAGGGACCTGAATAAAAGTTCCCTCCTCTTTCTCTGCTTTCTATACCCAGTGGTGTATATTACATATGCTCCTCAACTTACAACAAGGTTATATCCTGATAAACCTATTGTAAGTTGAAAATATTGTAAATTGAAAATGCATTAAATACATTTAACTTACTGAACATCTTAGCCTAGCCTACCTTAAGCACACTAAGAACACTTACATTAGCCCACAGTTGGGCAGTTATCTTGAGTTTCATCTCAAGAGTTATTGCATTCATCTTCTCACTAGAAGCAGGAGACATAGATGGACATTTTGTAGACATGATAGAATGCAAAAACAAAACAATATCCACAAAATGTTGGCAACAAGTACACTGTAGGATATCAGTTGTTTGCCCTCATGATGGCATGGCTGACTAGGAGTTGTGGCTCATTGCCACTGCCCAGCATCACAAAGAGTATTGTACTGTATATCACTAGCCCGGGAAAAGGTAAAAATTCAAAATTTGAAGTAGAGTTCCTACTGAATGTGTATCGCTTTTGTATCATCATAAATTAGAAAAATTGGAATTCAAACCACTGTAAGTTTGGGACTGTCTGTAGGTTATCTTGCTTCCATAACAAAATACTACAAATTTAGCAGCATAAAATACCACACATTTATCATCTTAAGAGTTCTTTAGGTCAGAAGTTCAGTATGGGTCTCATTAGGCTAAAATCAAGGTGTCATCTGGGCTCATTTTTTTTCTAGAGGCTATCAGGGTGAATTGTTTTTCTGCTCATTTAGCTTGTTGAAAGAATCCAGTGCCTATGGTTCTAAGAGGACTGATGTGTCCACTTCCTTGCTGGCTGTCAGCTGGGGGCTATTTTCAGCTTCAAGAGGCCACTCACATATCTTGTTTCATGAAACCCTTCTCCCATCTTCAAAGCCAGCAATTCTTCTGCCTTCCTTTTTCACTTTCATTTTTATTTTTTTAAGCATTGTTGAGGTAAAATTGACAGATCATCAGATATTCAGAGCATACATCGTGGTAATTTGATATATGTACACATTGTGAAAGGATTTCTACCTTCTGGTTAATTAACACATTCATTACCAAACTGATTGATTGATTGGTAAGAACATTTATGTTCTCTCTTAGCAAATTTCAATTATATAATACAGTGTAATCAATACTTTTTATTTTTTTGAAATTGTTTTTTTTCTCTTTTTGTATAGATTCATAGCTTAGTCTTTTATTTCTCTACCTATCTTCTGGTATTCTGTAGGTTTTTCTGTTTGTTTGTTTTGTTTGTTTCTTAAATCAGTCTTGTTTAAAGACTTGTATTTCTTTCTAAAAAAAGTTACTAATTTCGTACTTACTTCCTCTTGGAAGGTGGTAGAGAGGAAATTGTGTAAGCATTTATACTGTTATTGCTGATAATCCTTATGAGAGTTCCATTTCCATACAGTTCTTTCCTTTGGATCCGTCACAGAAATTCCTGACATCTGTGATATTTTAGGTGATATTTTTCCCCTGTCAGTTGCTTAAGTAGTTCTGGGCTAAAGGAAAGTGGGACTGGAGATATGCTATTTTGTTGGTCAGTATCTTTCCAACATACTGTGTGAAGGCAAGACTGATTCTTAGAAGCAAACTTTAAGGAGTGTTTACCCATACAATTCTACTGGGTCTACTGCTCAAGTGGTTATTATAAGGAGCTCTGTCACAGCATTTTTTTTTTTTTGTGGGGAAGTATTTACTATCAAGGCCTTAATGTCCTGGTGGACTTGAGCCCATTATGTTACTGTTATATCAATCAGCTGTTTCAGTTATTCCACACAACCATTTCCTGCCTGCCCTAGGAATGTTGTGTTAGGAGGGTTAGTTCTAGCAACTGCCATTTTAATGACTTACAACCAGTGTGATGGTTAATTTTATGTATCAACTTGATTGAGTCATGGAGTGCCCAGACAATCAGTCAAACATTATTATGGCTGTGTTGGTGAGGGTGTTTTGGGATGAGATTCACATTTGAATCCATAAAGCAGATTGCCCTCTCTAACGTGGGCCTTACCCAATGAGTCAAAGGCCAGAATAGAACAAAATGGCTGACTGTTATGCAAGGAAGAGGGAAGTCCCCTGCCTCACTGCCTTGGAGCTGGGACATTCTTTTTTTCCTGCCTTTGGACTTGAACTGAAACATTGGCTCTACCTGGGCTCCAGGCCTCCTGGTCTTTAAACTGGAACTACACTATCCACTCTCATAGTTCTCGGGCCTTTGAACTTGAACTGAAACTATGCCATTGGCTCTTCTGTGCCTTCAGTGTGCTGACTGCAGATTTTGGGACTTGTCAGCCTCTAAATTGTGCAAGCCAGTTCCTCATAATCAGCCTTTACACACACACATGCGCGCGCGCATACACACACACACACACATATCCCAATATAAAATATCTTATTGATTCTTTTTCTCTGGAGAACTCTGACTACTACATTCTGTATCCTTACTTTCTTCACAGTAACTCCTCTCCCTACAACCACCTCGAGAAAACTATTTTTTTCTCTCACAATTTATGCTACATGAATTATGAAACCTATGACCACATAGAAGCTAATCTCATTGAGTCTTGGAGGTCCAACATCCTGCACCCATATATATAATTTATTTGTGTGTGTGTGTGTGTGTGTGTGTGTGTGTGTGTGTGTGTGTTTTAAGGCTCCAGTCTTTTCCACCACTACATAAGGAGTAACATTCCACTCACTGTTTATTTTGTTTTCCAGCCATTTCCAATTTCTTTAACAGTATTTGGATCCTTCTTATATCTCCTGACATCATAGTTGGAGTAACTCTGATTTAGCTGGCATTTTTTTCTTACTGGAAAAGCATAAACCACAAGTTTTATCATTGCCATGTTTTCTTCTCTGATAGTGACTCTGCTACACATATCTGTGAGAAAACTTGCTTTGAAGTCTGACAGACCTAAATTAAAGGCCAAGATTTGTGAGGCAACTTAGTGGAATTTCTCCGAAGTCAGTTTATTCATCAGTGGAGGATAATAATACCTTACCTCATAAATTTGTATGGAATAAATAATGTGCATAACTCTTAATACAGGGACTCTGCCACATAGTAAATGAATAATAAATTGTAACTATAATTAGTACTAATAGTAGTAGTGTTCGGTAGACTGAGATCAACAAAATCCTATCCCTATTCTTTCCAGCTTATTGCCTAATGTCTAAGATATATTTTCTTCATCCACTATATGAAGTGATTCTCTGGAAAATCTACTTCATTTTATTTCCCTCTATCTACTGAGAAAACACACAGAGATTGGCAAGATTTGGGGTAGGTTTTCAGCGAACAAAGTTAATCTCTTAGAACTTTTGATGAATGTAGGCAAAAAGCAGCAAGATTTATTTATAGTGCTAGAAGAAACAATAATATTAATTATTCTGAAGTGCATGCCTAAGACTTTCTACATGAAAATTCTGATCCAATATGAGAGAATTGCAAATGTAGTTTTCCAAAGTAGACAACTTTTTCACTATCTATCATAAAATAGCCCCTGTCCTTGAGGAGTTTCTAAGAGAAAGTTAATGATGTTACATTTCAATTGCTCAAGTAGATCATTGCTTGTATTTTTACAAAAGTAAAAATTCATGCATGCATAAGCTTTAAACTGTTCTTATACATACACATACTTTTAGCAAAATGTTCATAATATTGAATAGAAATCAAAATAGAACAAATTTTGTTGTTGACCATAGTTCATACCTATTTTAAATTCTTCACTCTGGTGTGACCCAGATATGGGATTCAAATATTGCTTCTCCAGTTATTAGTTATGTCATCTTGGTCAAGGGAATCACTTTTAAAACTAAGAGATATATAGAATTATGAATCATGTCTCTTTGTGTATATTCTATACACTATTTAGTCACTTTTGCAGTTAAATTGTGCATACAGGTTCCCCCTACTATGAAAAAGTAGAGCATTCCTATGAAATCTTTCAGATGCCAAAATGGTATGAAATGAAGAACCTGTTATCATTAATTTATGTGGAAAATTTTTAAAGCCTTCTCAGACCCAAAAAATAATCTACCAAATCATACCAAATATGCTTAATTATGTTCAGCTTTACAGTAAGCTTAACACTTTATGAGCTCTCTTAGGTTTTTCTGATGCCTTAGGATCTATCTTGCTAACAAATGCACAAAATAACTCAAGATAAAGCACAGAGGCTCACAGACACAATTGAAAGCTATGGTGGCTTGATGCTGAGTGTAGTACCTGGGGAATGAAGCTTGGCAGGGCCTCAGTAATGGCTCTCTGTAAAACAAATGATGAATGCTATTTTTGCTTTTCACCTTTTATTTGTAAAAGCAAAAATCTTTGCATTTCTTTCTGTTAGGAAAAACAGGTATTGATGTAGGTCTTTTATAAAAGCTAAGTGGCATAATGTGAACTTTTGAAAAATGGGGGATACCTGTATATGCATAGAGGAAAAGAATTCATATTAAATTGAGTGTATTGTGGAGTACTTTTTAGAAGGCAGAGAATTTACATTTTACCAAAAAAAAGTATTAATTAGGAATTATTAGCTCACATATTTCTAGATTTTGGGGTTCAAATAAATTTCCAATTTTTATTTGAAAACAAAACAAAACAAAACAGTTTGATCATAACAGCTCCTAACCATGATTTTGGTTACTTATATGAAAATACAAAAATGTTGTGATAAGAGATCTTCCCTAGGCAAGTAACATACTTGTTGAACAAAACATTTTCATAAATGTTTCATGAGAGTTCTCTGTCAAGATATATTGCTACTGTCTATTAGCAACACTGACTAAAGAATATGGCCAACTGGTCTTATTTACTGTGACCCATTAAGACGACTGGGTAGGGTAGGTGGCACTATGGTTTTTATCTGTGGATCCTTGCTATACTCAGGGTTTGCCTGGACCATTGCAAATCAAGACAGCTGAATATATTATTCCTACCACATTATCCAGTGTGTTTCACTGTGTAGATATAGCTTAATAATATTAACAACAGCATATCTTCTCTAAATTTTCCAATAATTCCATGGTGAATATGTTCTATTTCACAGAAAGAATCCACTTTATGGAATATACTGGGAGGCAATGGATCCTTTCCTAAAAATTGCAACTTTGGATCTTTTTCAAAGTCTCTACAGTGCAAATCTGCATAGAGATTTGCGTGCAAGTTGAAGATTTCTGGATTAGAAGAAACATATCAGAGAAACAAGTTCTTTCAATATTACTTTAGATTTCCCCCACTCCCTTTAACCAGCTCTCTCTATAAGTGACGGGCTTTTAGTAAAGGGAAAACTTTGATGTTTAGAAAGAAGCATTCATGGAGATACCTAGTGTGTGGAGGGTGGGGTAGAGAGAAGAATGTTCCAGGCAGTGATTAGTATCCAATTGTATCAGATGGCTTCTTTTACAGAACAGAGGAATCAAGTACATTTATGAGGACATACATGGACATTCTGGCATGGTATTCCATATTTGTCAGTCTTTCTCAGTCACAGTATTCTTACAATTTCTCTGTGGTAATGTTTCTTTCGATCTTGTTGGCCCTCAGATCTGCATAAGGAATTTTTTTTTTGTAAGCACTACAATAGTACCCCACTATCTGAAGTTTCACTTTCCATGGTCTCAATTTCCTGTGGTCAACCATGGTTCAAAAATATTAAATGAAAAATTCCAAAAATGAATAATTCATAAGTTTTAAATTGCCTGCCATCTGAGTAGCATAAGGAACTCTCACTTCATCCAGCTCCTTCTCTCCCGAGACATGAATCATTCCTTTGTCCAGTGTCTCCATGCTGTATATGTTCTCAGACCATTAGTCACTTAGACTGTTACAGTCTTGCAGTTCTTGTGTTTAAATAATCCTTATTTTACTTAATAATAGCCCCATAGCACAAGAATAGTGATGCTGGCAATTTGGATATGCCAAAGAGAAACTGTAAAGTGCTTCCTTTATGTGAAAAGGTGAAAATTCTCAACTTAATAAGGAAAGAAAATAATTGTATGCTAAGGTTGCTAAGATGTATGGTGAGAATGAATCTGTATCTATGAAATTGTGAAGAAGGAAAAAGAAATTTGTGCTAGTTCGCTGAAAGAGACCACATTTATATAGCTTTTATTACAGTATATTGTTATCATTATTCTTTTTTATTATTATTTATGTTGTTAGCCTGTTAATGTATCTAACTTATAAATTAAACTTTACCATAAGTACGTATGCATGCATAGGAAAAAAACATAGCATATGTAGGGTTTGGTACTATCTGCAGTTTCAGGCATCCACTGGGGGTTTTGGAACATATCACTCATGGATAAGAGGGAACTACTGTACTGAATAACCTTTAATAAAAAGACCTAAAGTCTCCCTAACTATCAGGAGGAAATAGAGAGCATCTAATCTGATCCAGAAAGTATATTCATACAAGAAAATTTTTCTCCATATTCCTCCTGCAGTTTTCAGCTGTTTCTATCTATTTCCACAGTTAAAATGAACTTGAATGCCTGGAATCTACAGGAAAGAATAATTGACTGGCAGACACTTGATCCTGCTACAGTTGTGTGAGCTTGGCAAGATTTTACCTCAAAGTGCAGGGAATCATTATTTATTAATCTACTTCATGTGAATATGTTAAGAAGATAAACTTTCACCAAGAATATCCTAGCCATCTACTATATATAATATATAATATATATATATTATATATTATATACATATAAACAGTGCATTTGTATGGGTAGTAGAATTATACAGAGAAAATAAAGTAGTATTTAGTGAGTAATTATTATATTTCATAACTTTAAGTCATCACTCATAACATTTGTTTTCATATTTACCTGGGGAGGACATACAGTATTGATTTATGTTTGAATACTGATCTGGAAATTGTCTCAAATTATTTCCTGAAAAATCTAGGTTTGAAGCCTCATGAACATTATGCCTGCTTCTCTTTCACGCACACCCCAAACAGATCAATTGCTAAACCTGTTCTAATATTTGCTTTATACTAACTCTCAATTCCATTCCTTTCCTTCAAAGCATGTAAACGTTGAGTCTGACTGCCTGAATTTGCATTCCAACTTGGCTGTCTACTAATTGCATAACCTTGGGAAATTACTTAACATTTCTAAATCTCAATTTCTTTGTCTATAAAATGGAGATAATAACAATGCTTGCTTCATAAGGTCATTGTGCTTCTGTATGTCCTATAGAATATAGCCAAGTTATTTACTCTGCACACATTTGTTAAATGAATGAGTACTTCTCTACCAAAATTTTAAAAAATGAGTTAGTACTGTGACCCTGGGCCTAACCAATGTCATTAAAGACTTTTACTCCTCAGCCTTAAATGTTGCCCTGGCTTAGTATAATATTCTGCATGGCTTGCAATTTGCCTTTTTTCTTTTTTTAACAGAGTCAACAGAACTGTCACAGCTGCATTTTTTTTTTCTTTGCATACTTACTAGTTGTCCAGCACAGAGTTAGACACTATGTGGAATATGGAAGAATAATATGCTGCAGTTCCTGCACTTAATGAGCTCAGCCTCTAATTAGAAAGGCAGGAACTACATCATATATGCATGAAAGCAATACAAAAATATCTGACAGATACCCAAGAAAGTGTTAGTAGTAATTACTTGAATGAGAAAGGGTTTTCTGTTTGTGGATACTCTTTATCATATGTTGTTGTTATTGTTCCTATACTTTGTTATTTTCATGAAATTGATACAAAAATATCAAATTAAATATTAAAATGATACATAAAATATAATTGATAGATAAATTCCATTTTTAACACAGAATATAAGTGTAATTTCAAAAAGGAGTGAGCTTCATTCACTCAGTATTTATACAAAAAACATTTATGGAGCACTTTTCCAACACTGTGAATGGGGTTAGACTTTGGGGATGAAAAGTAGGAAAAGATCCTGCTTTTGTCTTAAAAAAAAAAACATATAGTGGGATAAGAAGACAAGTAAACAAATACAGTAACATCAGATAGAGGCTGTAATTTGGATATGCACATGGTATGCATGAGAATATACATGATCAGAGAGAGGACTTGAGAATCTTATTTATTAAATAACTTAGAATTCTGTGCTGGGCTCTGTATTGAATAAAGAGACTCTTTCTCGAGGAATACATTAGAGAAGAGCCATGCAAAATGCTTTGATGTAACTTGAGAAGACTGCATAAGCAAACGACCTATTTCATCCTGCCTACATTATTACTTGTCTTACAAGTAATAACAAGTGTTGGAGAAGATGTGAAGGAAAAGGAATCCTCATACACTGTTGGTGGGATTGCAAATTGGTATAGCCGCTATGGAAAACAGTATGGAGGTTCTTCAAAAAACTAAGAATTGATCTACCATATGATCCAGCAATCCCTCTACTGGGTATTTACCCCAAAGACTTGAAAATCCGTATTTGAAAAGATGTTTGCACACTGATGTTCATAGCAGCATTATTCATGGTGGCCAAGACATGGAAGCAAAGTGTCCTACAACAGATGATTGCATAAAGAGGATGTGATATATATATATATATCATGTGATATATATATATATATATATATCATGTGATATATATATATATCACATCCATTCATATATATATATATATATATATATATATATATATATATATATATATATAATGGGATATTACTCAACTGTAAGAAGAGATGAAATATTGCCATGTGGGACAACATGAATGAACCTAAAGAAAATCATGCTAAGTGAAATAAACCAACCAAAAAAGTTGAAAATATCACTTATATGTGGAATATAAACCTAAAAACAACAAACAAATAGGACAAACAGAGACTCATGGACATGGACAATAGACTAGTGGTTACTGGGGGCGGGGGGAGGAGTAAGTGGGTGGTAGATGGGGTTAAAGGAGTCAAATATGTGGTGACAGAAAGAAATCTATGGGCAGTGAACAGAATGCAATATATATATATATGCCTTACTGTTGAATTGTACACCTGAAACTTACTAGATTTCATTAACTAACATCACCATAATAAACATAAATAGAACAAATATATATTTAAAAATTAAAAAGTGTAAAAAAAAATTAATACCCCAGTTCTGGTATACGCACAATGTCTCGTGTTGAGCTAGTTCCTTCTCTGTCTCATTGACAAGTTTACATAATCGTTGGAGCATTTTCATCTAGGTCTTAACAACTGACTCTCTCTAAAGTTTCTCTTATCAGTTAATTTGCCTCTGGGGAAGATGAAATTCATAGATATTATAAATTTCAGAGAGAGAAATTAGGTTTATTTCATTTCCTGGACAATTCTGTTGATAGCTGTTGCAACAAAAATATTGGTATGATTTTTGTTTTAAAAGGACTTTTTTTAAGTTAATATCCAGTACAGCAAAATTCTGTTGCAGCATATTGCCACAAGATTTAACCTAGATGACTTGCAATAATTTCTCTATGTTTCCTCTAATTATCTAGATATAGATATTGTAAAAATTGTCTGTTTATGTTAGCTTTATTTTACTTTTAATGAGATTCGGTTGACCTACTTATACTAAATATAAGGAATAACTGAATTTTCTGGAATAAGTAACTTTGAAGAAATTATTTCTGAGATTTCAAAACCTAATCACACTTCCCCATCGAAAGTGCTGAAAGTGTACAGTTTACATAATTGCCAGATTGTTATATTTTTAAATAAAAAAAAAGATGCAAGATAGTTCAATTACAAAATGGTTCAACATTGAAAATGAAAGTTCTAGTGGTTATTTAGTGAGAGACTATCCATAGAAGATGAAAGTTAAAACCTGAAGGCAAATGATTCAGTTTAATCATCAGATAGAGTAAGTTTGTGGTCTTTGTTGGTGGTGATCTTGTCTTCTTTTCTACTGGAGTAAAACATATACAAAGGTTAATTTGGTGAATAAAATGCATAAGAATTTATCCAAAGTGTTTTAAGTGCATAATGAATTACAGAAAGACTTTAATATTAATCTGGCAATCTTCTCTTTTACATAAATGATAGGAGCAAGATTCTTGATTCTGTAAATTTTGCACATGTATTTACAGTTATTAAATCTTCATCAATTTTGTTACTGAAAAAGTAGACTAAAAGTCCTAGAGATAGATAACTTTCTACCTTGGGAACAAAGAAATATATATATTGTAATACAGCCATGGTGCCAACTTTGAAGGATGGGAAAATGTCACAAGTCTTGGCAAGGATAGTGAGTATTGGAACTCTTTTGCACTATCAGTGGGAACGCAAAATAATGTGGCTGCTATGGAAAACAGTATAGAGGTTCCTCAAAAAATTAAAAATAGAACTATCAATGATCCAGCAATCCCATTTCTTGATGTTTCTCCTAAAGAATTAAAATCAAGATCTCCAAGAAATATTTGCTATCAGTGTGACTCACAGGAAAGAAACATTTCCATATTTATTACAGCACTATTCACAGTAACTAAGATGTGGAAACATCATAAATGTCCATCAGCAGATGAATGAATAAAGATGTGATATATACATACAATGGAATATCATTCAGCCTTATAAAAGAAGGAAATCCTGCCATATGCAACAACATGGATGGAACTTGAGGGCATGCTAAGTAAAATAAACCAGTCATATGGGAAAAATATTACATGATTCAACTTATATGAAGTACTTAAAATAGTTAAATTCTTAGGAGCAGAGAGTAAAATGGTGCTTTCATTGGGCTAGGGAAATGGGGAGTTGCTAATCAACAGGTAAAAAGTTTCAGTTACATAAGATGAATAGGTTGTAGAGATCTGCTGTACAACATTGTGTCTATAGTTAACAATACTTTATTGTACACTTAAAAATCTGTTAAGAAGGTAGATTTCATTTTAAGTGTTCTTACCATAATGAAATAAAAGATTTTTAAAAGGTAGAGAAAAGCGAGTTTTTTTTCAAAGTCCATTATAGCACTTTTCCATTTAATTAGTTTTATCCTTTTAATTTTTTGATCCTAAAAATATATGCATTCTTTTCTAGGTGTCACAACATCTTAGGCTTTATTCTCCAGTTGTTTCATATGCTAATCTTAATTGTTTTAAAACTCAACAAGCTTTTTATCTTGTTTTATTGAGATATGATTGACATATAACATTGTATTATATGTATTAGTTTTATGTATAGAAAATAATGATTTGATACATGCATATATTTGGGAATGATTATTATCATTATTTTAATTACCATCCATCACCTCACATAGTGTTTTTTCTTATGATAAGAACTTTTAAGATCTATTCTCTTAGCAACTTTCAGATACATAATAAGACATTGTTAACTATAGTCACCATGATATTCATTACATCCCCAGCACTTATTTATCTTATAACTGGAAGTTTGTATATTTTGACCACCCTCACCCAAGCTTCTTTTTGACATAAAGAGAACCTTATAATGTACCAGAAATTTTAGAAATCTCTCTGGTAAGTAATGCAAAATTCTGTAACCCAATTGTAACATTCGATTTCTCTTAAAATTTTGAAATTCAAATATCTAAACAAGAAGAATCTGTGCACGTTAATGTCTGTCATTTTGCTTTTTACGAGTTGAACACCTCTACATTCCATAACACACTAGTCTGTAATAATCTAGACTCAGCTCAACAGCACATACACACACATAGCTGCCCATAATTCTTTTTATATTGCTAAAACACAAGTCTGCTGAATACTATATGACATTAATCTGTTAGATTTCTTTACATTTTCCTATGTCATATATGCATTTTAGGTTGATCAAGTTGAATTTAGCATATTTAAATTATACACACAAAAATACACCGAGTCCAAATTCCATTGCTAAGAAAGTTATTAATAAACATCTTTATAATAGAAAGTCATATATTTAGACTAGATGTTACATCGAATTTATGAATTTAGAAATGAAAACCTGTTTTGAAATCAGGTTTAAAACTTCAAATATATATGATTTTAATATTACACTGAAATAATCAACTGAATTATATGACATGTATTGAACATTTAGTATGAATCATACATTTAGTTCTACTCAATAGATATATGTTATTATCTAACATATGATCATCTAACATTTATAGATCATTTCCTGTATGCCAAGCTCTGTGCTAAATGCTTAGCACTTTACCAATTAGCACTTCACATGCTGTGTTAATTAAATGGGATATATTGTGATATTATGAATAGAAATAAGTATAGGAGGCATGGATGGACTCAGTGCACCAGAAATATTGCTTCATTTTCTATAATAGCATCTCTGCTTTTCAGTCTCTTCCATAGGTATAGTGGAAATTTAAAGTCTCATGTTTAGGACTCCCTCCCTACCCTATAGAGTTTGTGTTATATTTTTAGGGTCTTATACTTTACTAGTATTTTAGATGAGAGACTCTTAAGATATCTGACCATACAGATGTCACTGAGATGCCCATTATTCCAGCCTGAGTGATTGTCAAGTATGGAGACAAATAGCTGATTTTCTGTCAAACACAAGAATCTTTGCTGAGGCTTGTCTTCGTGTACCAAGAGTCTCACACACATGCCACAGCCATTTTTCTGAACTTGTCACCTCTTTGACAGTGTTGTTAGGAAGCAGAACTCAGAGAACCTCAGACATCTTCATCTCTTCTCCTTTAGACATTAAGAGTACCCCCTAGGTTTTTATGTGTATGTACAGACTTCAGAGTAACCCAGTAGTCTCATTTGTTCAGTACAGTATAGTAGCCAGGTAGTCAAGCCCTGGAATCAGATAAGATCTAAGTCCAAATTCCCAACTCCACCATATACTGGCTGTATGATTTGGGGTAAATTATCTTACTCTGTGGATCCTCATCTTTAAATTGTAGACTTAAAAAGATACTTATCTCATAGGGATCTTGTAAGGATAATATGAGATAATGCTCATATAAAAAAGGCCTATTAAAGTTGGCATTCAGCAAATGAAATGAAAAACCTGTTTTGAAATCAGGTTTAAAACAGCAAATGGCAGGTATTCTAGGAAATACAAAATAACCTCACCTCAAAAAATTGGAGGCCTCAAAATAGATCGTATCTGATTTTACTAAAGACTTCGAAGGACTATAACAAGCTGGAGATACTATTAAAAGTAAGTTAAATGTCCTGATCCTTTTTTACATTACTTTTAAATTTGTGTTATTAAGATGGTACATATTACTTGATCTTCTTACTTTAGTGATTGATTCTGCCTTCTGATTGGTACAGTCCTACCTGGCTGATGATAAAATCCTCAAGTTTGAAAATTCTCCAGTCTTTAAGAAGGGTTCTAATAGGTGAACCAATCTTTTAGAAATTGTCTTCCATTAACATGCTTGAAACAAAATACGTGCTTGTTGACAAGTTTATTATGATTAGATTATGGATATGATTTTTAAAATTCAACCAAAGGGAAATAGATATAATATACACCTTTCTGGTATACTTTTACAAACCTAGAAAGAAGCTATAAATATTATTAAGGAAAAATGTACTTATACAGTGATGTGTAAAGGCTAAGGGATAGAAATGTGGGATAGAGGCTGCCTCTCTTACTACTGAACAAAAAACGGGCCAGGAATTATCATCTTTTCTGAGAGTTATACGGGTTTCATCCCTTTTTGAATATACATATTTCTTAGTGTATATTCAAATAAGCCATATGTCTAGAGGCATGTCAATATGACTGTTAGCCCACCTGTAAATTCTAAATCTAAATCTCATCCCACTACAACAATATTTCCATATAAATAGAATACCAACAAAGTGAGGTCAGTTACTACTAAGTATGTGTTGGTAGTTTATTTTAAAGATAGTAATCTTCTTATTTGGAACACTAATGTTAAGTATATTAATGTGCCGATGACTAAAATCTTATAAAGACTATTGTTGTTAAAGTTAATTTACTTGGACAAAGAACTGTTAAACATTGAGATGGATTAAGATGTAACCATATTTATCTATTATTTACCATTCCAACATATAGTCCTGAGTTTTGACTGTTGAATGTGAAGGAAGGGAAAGAAAGAATGGTACACTGCTATTAATAAAGGGATCTTTAGAGGATGAGATGTCTGACTTTTTGTCATTCACATCTTTTCAGATGTTTTCACTATCCCTTATAACTCTCAGAAAAGATGATAATTCCTGGCCCGTTTTTTGTTCAGAAGAATCTCAGTCTTCTCTATTAGATGATTTGGGGTAAGGAAATGGTTAAGAGAAGAGGGATGGAGTAAAGATAGGAAGAAGCAAGTAAATATATTTTATGGAAAATTGAAGACTTTTGTTCTACTTTGGGGTGCTATTCTAAACAAAACTATGCTTATAATAGACTTGGGCATTAGGTCACCCAGGTATATGCTTTCCAAAGCACCTCTATACAACTTTTGTTACTCCTCCTCCCCCTCATTTATAGGTATTTGTTCTCTATCTTTCCTATTAAGATCCAAGGTTGAGGTTATATGTTATTCAGTGTAACATTTCCAGACCTGCAATAGGGCCTGGAATATAGTAGGTGGTTAGAATTAAAAGTGAACTTTGGATAAACTAATTGTGAAAGCTCATGGATTAATCACAAAGCAATTCTCCAATTATTGTATGTCAATTCTCTTGAATTTGGGGTTTATAACTGATCACAGATCAAGCTAGTCCACTAGTACCATAAAAGTTCCTCTTCTGTATTTTTGAGTAAAAATGGCTAATTTAATAAAAGTGATAACAATGCTGAAACACTTTACATGCATTATCTCATTTTGATGCTCACAACAATCATAGAGGAAAAGTAACAGATTAATGCCTTTCTCATTTCACAGATGAGAAAATAGAGACAGAGAAGGTAGGTTCCCACAGTTATATTACAGAACAGCAGACACTGAGCACTAAACCATCACATCAGCCTGATTCATTTTCTTCATGTGACAGTTCATCCTAAGTTTGGAGACCACTGTCCCAGCTTTCTTAACCAAGTTTTTCTCCCTCTCGTGTATTTTCTGTTTGTATTTTCTCCTTCCATACCCTGAGACTTAATAATTAAAAATGGTTCTAATACCACAAAAATATTAGTACAAAACATTTATAATAGTTTTATTCATTATAGCCAAAATATGGAAAGACCCCAGGGGTCCATTAATTGGACAATGGATGAACTTTGGTACATTCATACAAAAAAATACTGCTCAGTAGTAAAAAAGTGAACTACTGATAGACACAATATGGATAAATCACAGAAACATGCTGAGTAAAAGAAGTCTTGCATAAGACAGTCATACTGCATGAATCTATTGTTTTATTTGAAGTCATAAAAAAAGCAAAACTAATCAGTTGTGGAAAATAAAACAGAATAATAGTTGCCTCTGGGGATTGGAGGTAGGTATTTATAGGGAACAGACATGAAAGAACTTTTTATAGTGATGGTAACATTCTGTATCATTAGAGGGGTTTGAATCACATAAGTGTGTGCTTTTTATTTTTGCCAGGGGAATTATAGACTAATACACTTATGACTGGTGCATTTCATTGTATGCAGATTTTTACTCAAAAGATAAAAGAGCTATAAATAAATATTGAACTCTAGTTAATGATTTACATGCTGGAGTACTTGGAGACAGTGTACTGCTGCCTAAAACACTGAAGTACATAAAATTAAAATAGAATTATGGATGGATAGAAGGATGGGTTGGTGACAAATATGGGTTAAAGCAAGTACCATAAAATGTTAATTGTAGAACCTACGTGGTGGCTACATTGATATTCACTGTAAAATTCAAACTCTCTGTATGTTTGAAAATTTCTGTTAAAAAAAATCTAGGAAAAATTCTTCCAATGTATAAATTAAAAACAAAATAAAACTCTTCAAAACCATTTCACATCCTAAAACCATAAGCAGTATTCTAATATCAGAGTCAGCCAGATCTGAATTCGATTTTAGTATATCTGCTGCTGAAGCAAGTCAGCCAAACCTGAATTCAGTTCTTGGCTCTTTCACTTTCAAAATGTACAACCATGGGAAATTGAGTCCATTTCTTTGAACCTCTGCTTCCTTATTTAAAAAATGATGATGAGATCAATGATCTACTTAATGTAAATAAATCACTTAGTAGTGTCTTGGTGTTCTATTATTCTATTATGTGTATGTCTGACTATAAAAGAAAAACATGTATTTATTAGTGAAATATATAAACAGTGAAAGGAAGCTACAGGTACCTGTGAGTAAACCTGGAATAGTTTTACCAATAATAGACACAAATATTAGCATCTAATAAGCAGATTCAAATGAATGTTTTAATAGGATTTACTACCCAAATATTACAAAAGAAGTGCTGCCTGTATAGACTTGACACATCCTATCTTGGAGATCCTGCTAGTTATCCATGAGATTATAATGAGGAAAAATTAAGTTAATTTCAAAATGAGGTAGGACATTTGGTAACAAGAACTTAATGATCACAAGAAATGAGCTGGAAGTGAAGGTTAAAAAAAAAAAAGAAAGAAAGACTAGGTCTCTGATGTAGGGAAGCCTGGCTCACTATTATTCTCAAGTTTTGGTAAGAGGGCAGCTGGTTTAAGTGGGTTCTTTGAAAGATAAAAAAAAAAACGTAAAAAAATTAGTCGGGCAAAATGGTGTAGATAATAGAAGCTTCATTCGTCCCCTCTTGCGAAGGCATCAAAGTAGACACAGAAACACAGAGCAAACAGCAAACAGAGTCACCTGGGGGTCTAGAGGAACAGAAACTTTACAACTTGGGAGAGAAATAAAAAATCACCCTGAAATGGATGGAGTAAGAGGGGGCAAAGAAGCAAGGCTGCCTGGTCCCCAGAAGCTGAATGTGACAGAGGCTATGACAGCTGCAGATGCCTCTTAAAGGGGCTGCGTCCACAAGCATACTTTCATGGTGACCGACCTGTTCGCTCTGAGCACCAGAGCCAGATTGGCTGCTCAGTGGGGCACCAGGGATTTACAGAGGGACACTCAGTTATCAGATGAGGGCCAAAGGCGAGGATTTCTCCCGGGCAGAAGTGCTGACAGTATCCATTGTTCCTCTATTGAGCCCCTCCCAGGCAGTGCTGCCATAGCTGAGAGGTCATTGAACTGGATAACAGAGGTTACAATGCCCGGAGGATTCCCTGAAACTCTGCCTCCCACAACTCTCAGCTCCACCCAGGCCACATCCAGTTGTATCTTCCTTGAGTCCCATGCAACTTGCTGAACAGCACCAAGACTCATACTGGTGGCAGCTGAAGTCGGTTTTTGGTGTGGCTTCTTGAGGGAACTATAAGCATAAAATCTGTGGATTGCTTGCTGAATCTTTACAGACGAACCAAGAGAGGCACAGGCTGGGGCTAAACTTGACCTGCAGCTGAACCCCTCTCAGGACTGTGCTACTAGAACCTACTACACAAAGCCACACTAATAAGAATAAGAGACTTAGGAGCTTTGCTGAGTACATAGAAACAGACACAGAAAGGCAGCCAAAATGGGAAGACATAGAAACATAAACCACATGAGAGGACAGAACAGAGATCCAGGAATAATGAAGTCAAGCAATCTAACAGATGCAGAGTTCAAAACACTAGTTATAAAGATGTTCAATAAAATTAAGAGAAGGGTAGATGAACTCAGTGATAACTTTAACAAAGAGATAAAAAAAAACATAAAAATTGAAATGGAAATTATAAAAGAGAACCAGTCAGAAATGAAGAATACATTATCTGAGATAAAGAGTATGTTAGAGGGGATCAACAGAGTGGAAGAAGAAGAGGATCAAAACACCGATATAGAGGATGGGGAAGCCAAGGACACCCGATCAGAATGGGAAGAAAAAAGTAACCAAGAGTCTACGGCCATGCTACCTTGAACTAGCCCAATCTCATCTGATCTAGGAAGCTAAGCTGGGTTGGACCTGGTTAGTACTTGGATGGGAGACCACCCAGGAAGACCAGGTGCTGTAGGCATAAAAAAATAAAATAAAATAAAATAAGGGATTGTAAGCTGACAAGGTTCTTGCAATCTGTGAGGTCAACCAAGGGTTGCCTTGCCTAAAAAAACAAAATAAAAGTAACCAATAATATTATAATAATTTAAGGAGTCTATGGGACACAATTAAAGGTAAAAACATCTTTGTCATAGAGGTACCTGAAGAGGGAGAACAAGAAATTGAATCTGTATTTGAAGAAATAACGATGAAAAACTTCCTTCACCTGGTGAAAGAAATAGACATACAACCCCAGGAAGCTCAGAGAGTCGCCAAAAAAATGAACCCAAAGAAGCCCACATCAAGGCACATCATAATTAAAATACCAAAGGTTAAATACAAAGAGAGAATCTTAAAAGAAGCAAGAGAAAAGTAGTTAGTTACCTTCAAAGGAGCACCTACATGACTACAAGACCGATTTTTCAAAAGAAGCTATGCAGGACAGAAGGGCTTGGCACAAAATATTTGACATGATGAAAATCTAGAATCTATAACCAAAAATACTTTATCCAGCAAAACTATTATTTAGAGACAAAGGACAAATAAAGAACTTACCAGACAAAAATAAGCTAAAGGAATTCATCAACACCAAGCCAGTATTACAGAAAAGGTTGGAGGGACTTCTTTAAGAAGAAAAAATATGTATCGAAAATGTGAATAAAGAATGGTAATAACTACATATTTATTAACAAGTACCTCAAATGGAAGATAATTAAGTTCTCCAACCAAAAGATAGGGCGGCCGAATGGATAAGAAAGCAATACTCCTACACATGCTGCAAACAAGAGTTTTATTTCAGATTAAAAGACACACACAGACTAAAAGGAAGGGGATGGACCTAGAGGGTATTGCGCTGAATGAAGTAAGGCAAATTGAGAAAGACAAATACCACATGATTTCACATATATATGGAATCTTTAGAACAAGTAAACAACAACAAAAAAATGAAAACAAACCCATAGATATGGAGAATATTTTAAGGGCTACTATACCATGAGAAAGTCGGGAGGTTGGCAGGGTGACAGTGTGGGGTAGGGATAGTAAAAAGGGCAAAGGGATTAAAAGGTACAAATGGATAAAAACAAAATGGTCATGGAGATGTAAAGTGTAGTATAAGAAAAATAGTCAACAATGTTGTAAAAAATATGTAAGGGGAAGTGGGGTACTCGATTTAGTGGGGTGACCACTTCATGAGTTATATAGCTCTCTAATCACTATTCTGTACAATTTAAACTAATATGTTATAGTATGCCAACTATAATAAAAAAAAAACTCATTGAATTGTACAATGTAAATTTGAGCAACTAATTTTCTATTATACTTCAATAAAGCTGAGGGAAAAAAAGTGAAAGAAGTTCCTGCTACTCTGCTACATTTTCCCAGTGACTGACATTATGTGCGATGACTAAGGATGAGGGAATGAATCCTTCGGGGATTTTAAAAGGAAAGAAATAAGTCTTCCTGTCTTCCACACCTGAGTTCAGAAAACAGTGAGAGATGGAGAGCAAAATGTCTACTTTATTTATTATAAATGCTGGGAGACATGCTGTGGCTTATATATGCAGTCATAATGAACTTCTTAATATGTTATTCTTTAGGAAGATACTTACCCAACAACTGGCACAGTGGGACAATTGAGGGTGTTCACAATGTATACCAGAGCTCACTTCTGCAGAAAAAACAGGTCTCAGAAAGCATTGATCCATACATGCTCAGCATTTTGTCTTCAACTCACTAACCAGAAAAGTCACTCTACCTCTCTTGAGAGGAGTGAGTATAAAGTAGTGAAGAGTGTGCTTTCATGTTTTCCTACAGGGGAACACAGGCTAGAAAGTTTCTGCCTTCTCTGGACCCATGAGGTGCTAGGAATATGGGTTCCACTGACAGCTCTTGTTTTGATTGTCCACTCCTTCATTCCAGATCATTTGCCATGGTTCAAGTCACAGAGTCTACCTTAGGCATGGTTTAAGTGCTTCTTAAATGATTAGTTTATCCTTAAAACCACTCCGAGAGTTATGTAAGATATTTATTTTTTTCTCAATTTCACAAATGAGATATTAGAGGTTAAGAGAGATTGAATGATTTATTGAGTGACACAACTGTAACAGTCTCCTGGATAATGCTTTTATGCAAATTCATTCAACTTTCTACTGCCTCACACATTCACCAGACTTTTTTACTTATTCATTTATGTATTGATTACTTTTTATATATCAGAGGTGGTCTACACACTAATTTATTTTCATATATATTTCAATGCAGAAATCTGTTTTATTGGTGTTTATGCGTTGAATGTAGGTTATCAGTTTCTAATAATGAGTTAAACTGTGCTTTGGTTTCACAGATATTGATTTTACACTGTGGTGATTTTTTTATGCTAACACTCTGAGGAATGGAAACATCAAAATATAAAATTTCCAAATTATATTTTAGAAAAAAAGTGCACATTACAGAAAATAAAACACCTCCCAATCCTTTCTATAACATGACCACTGTTATTGTTTTGATGCAGTTCTTTTAGAAACTAACATTTGTTTTCTAGTTGTTTTTCTCTTATGTATCAGGACCTGTGTGAGGCCCTTTCATATTTTTATTTAATTCCTCCTTATAATAATCTCCATGCTGAGCAAAACTTTATTTCAATTCTAAAAATTAATTTTAAATTTAAAGGTGAAAGAAGGAAATTTATATTGACTGTTTTTCATGGAGGTAAATGAAATAATTGTTAAATGACAACTTCTTTCTAGAGAAAATATGACCACATTTCCTGAGAAAAGAACCTTCTGCCATTTTAACCTTCATATTAACTTTTCAATCCTTGACAACCTGGCCCCTTCTACCATTAGCTTACTAAAACTACTCTTGGAAATGTCACCAGTAACCCAGAAGCACCAAATCCCCATAGGCAATTTCCTATATTTATTTTAGTTTACTGCTGGTCTATGGAAATTGGAACTTTTAATCTTTCCTTTCTTGAAATTCTTGCCTTCTTTTTGTTTAGATAAAGGAATCACTCCCTCTTCTACCTCTCTGGTTGCTAGTTATAAGAAATTTTTGTGGTTTGCCTTCTCCCCAACTTGGTTGCTAAATATTAATATTTCTCAAGATTTTTATTAGGCCACTTTTTATGTGATATACTCTCATGGGCTAGCTCATCCATATACCTAACTTATTCTGTAGCTTAAATACTAATGACTCCTAAGTCTATACGTGTATTAAAAGAGAAGATATTTGTTCATCGTAAAAAACTGGAAAATAATATAGAAAGGAAAACAATTAAAATACTCCTATCAGCCAGAGATAACCACAGTTACATTTTGGTATTTTATTTTTAAAAGTTCTTTGTCACCGTATGCTTTTATATAGTTTTTAATCATACTGTTTACATATTATTTTAATCATCATAAAGTTGGCTAGTACAGGGTAACATTCCAAAAAACTTTATCCCAACTCTGAAAGCAGGTATTCATAGGTTTTCTTAAAGGTATGCTACAAGAGTATTAGAATTTAATCCACAGTACAACTTCTGAAATTCCTCTTTAGAGCTCTTCATTCTCAATGCCTTCTAATGCTCTCCCTTCCTTTCTTTCTCTTTGGTACCAAGCAGTTCATAAATACTCTCCATATAGCAGTTCCTCTTGCACTGTTTTTCTATTTGTATGCAAATAAGTAGTTATTCCAGCACCCCACCCAAGCCTTGGAAATAAAAACCTCCAACTTGTTACAGTACTGTCTTACTTATTTTTCTTAACTTTATATAATTTTAAAATGTCTTCATAAACATAATTCTTGGAACAATTTTTCTAAGTTACCAAGTTAATCCTATAACTTCCTAGCTTAAAATCTCTCATTTTAAGATGAAAAATTAAATATCTCTTTCCATCCCAACTTCCCATTGCCTCAGCATTAAATTTCAAACCTTTTGGATAGAGTATAAAGCCCTTCATGACATACACAAAAATGTACCTATCACCTAGCACATGGTTGCATAGTATGAATAAACTTTCCACTTCATAATCTGGTTCCTGTCCTTCTCTCTGCTATTATTTTCTGTCACTCTCACCTGAACTCTGTACTCCAGTATTTCTGAACTCCTTTGGATTTCCAAGAAAATGCAATGTTTCTCTTGCCTCTAGTAGTTCTGGAATACTCTTCAGACTCTTTTCTCTCTCCTTGATCCCACTACCCATCTCACCTTATCAATACACTCCATTAAGATTCATCAGAAATATTAGCATCCCCAGAAAGCCCTCCTCTGTTGCTAGCTTCTTACCATATTTATAGTGGACTACCAAGAAAGTTATGATTGTTAAGTATTATAATAACATGAGAATTGCTTATAGTGTAATGGTAATCAACAAAAAAGCCATATGCAGGATGGTATTGATAATATCCTAATCGTATAAAGAAGACCAGATAAAATGCATCAAAATGTCACAAGAGATTATATCTGGATAGTGCTTTATTGAATATTTTTATTTTTTTTCTTTATTGTTTTTACTTGTTTAAAAAATGTAGACAATGACCATGCTTTACCTTTTTTAATAAGAAAAAAAAAATACATTTTTTTAAAAAAAGCTTTGCACAACTCACCCAGCAGAATATTCAAGAATCACATTTTATTCATCTTTGTACCTCTAGAAGCAACTCAGTCAGGCCCTGGCAGAATGGTAAGAACAGAAAAATGAAAAAAAAGAGAATCTTGGGGCTTCTGATTAAGATGGTAGAGTAGGTAAATGCTGTGCTTGCCTCCTCTCATGACCACATCAAATTACAACCATCATTGAGAATCATCTGAAGTATAGCTGAAGAGAAATCCTACAACTGGGGACACATAGAAGAGGCCACCTCGAGACCGGTAGGAGGGGTGGAGGCATAAAGAAGGCTGTTCCCACAACCGTGTGTGGTGGATAAGAATCAGGAGGGTTATCTAAGCTGTGGAAGTTCCCTCAGAGGAGCTAGGAATCCCAGCCCCACCATTGGGCTCTCCAGCCCTCAGTTCCAGTGCCAGGAATAGAAGCCCCCACAAATTCTGGCTGTGAAAAACAGTGGAGCTTATGGTTGAGTGAGGCAGAGGGCTGCTGGACTCACAAACATTCCTCTTAAGGGGATAATGAATAGACTTACTCAGTGGTAGACTCACTCACTCTGAGCTCCAGTGCTGGAACAGCAGCTCAAAAAGTGCCAGTGACATATGGGGAAAAACTGAGTTGTCTGGCTTCAGGATGAGGGCTGGAGCGGCAGCTTTTTCCAAGATAGAAGTGTTGGCAAAGGGTATAGTTCCATGCTCAGCCCTGCTTTGCCCAGCTTGCAGACCCAGGCGGGTGCCATATCTGAGACTTCATCAATGTAGCTAACAGCTTTCACTGCACCCTGGTGATTCCTTGAGGCCCTGTCCCTCCCAATGTGCAGATCCAGACAAGTTGCTTCCAGTGAATTTTCCATACCAACTGCCTGTCTTGGCTTATGCTGAGGACTTTCCTAAAATCTCTGAAAGGTTCACAAACCCTAAACAAGCAGCATCTGGCCTCAGTGTGTCCATACCTCTTGCTGAACATCCTCAAGCCCAGCACTAGTGACAGTTGGCCTCAGATCGTGGTTTGGCCTCTTGAGGCACTTCCAAGCCAAGTGTGGATGGCGGCGATCTGCGAATTGCTTGGTGGCTCATGACTGGTGGTCCTGGGCAGAGCACAGGCTGTGGCCAAACCTCCCAGGAGGCCCCACAGCCTGCATGCCCAGTGCAGTGGCCAGCATCAGTCTGAGCTGGAGCACCACATTCAAAGGCAGCACCTTCAAAGCGTAGACTGCATAGACACCACAGCCCTGCTAAAGTGAATCTTGCTATGTAGAGTCAGCCCCTGCATGACAACTCCTTCACTGTAGTCACGGCCTGTCCTCACAACCAATCGGCCTGAGGGGCACTCCATCTCAGTAATGAGCAAATAGCAATCAAGGCTCAACTACAATAGGAGAGCATGCACAACCCATTCAAGGGAAACATCTGGACTACCTGGCTCAGGTGACCAGGGAGACTGGGCCACTGGACCCCACAGGACACTTACTACATAAAGCCACTCTACTATGACCAGGAGACATAGCAGCCCTACCTAATACATAGAAGGAACTTCAAGGAGGCAGCCAAAAGGGGTAGACAAACATGGCCCAAATGAAAGAACAGAGCAAACCTCCAGAAAAAAGAACTAAGCAAAATGGAGACAGGCAATCTACCAGATGCAGAACTCAAAACACTGATAGCTGCCTGGCCAGTTATTAAGGATGCTCAATGAAATTAGGGAAAGAGTAGATGAACTCAGTGAAAACTTTAACAAAGAGATGGAAAACATAAAAGCGGAGATAGAAAATAAAGAACAGTTAGAAATGAAGAATACAATAACTGAAATAAAGAATACCTTAGGAGAAATCAATAGTAGATTAGATGAAGCAGAGGATAAAATCAGCAATTTAGAAGATAAGGTAACAGAAAACATCCGATCAGAGCATCAATAAAGAAAAAAAGAATCCAAAAAGTGAGAATAAGGGTCTTCTGGGACAACATCAAGCATACAAACATTTTCATCATAGGGGTACCAGAAGGAGAAGAGAGAGAGTGAGTGTGATGCAGGAGCCCCAAGCCTGGAACTCGCACATGGTTTTGGATATTTTGGAAGAACCACCAGGAGAACCAGAGGGGTGAGAAATGCTGTTTATTACTCACAAGGCAGGGAAGCTTCAGCAGCAGCTAGTCGAAGCTGCAAGAATAAAGCTGCTGACCAAGAGCAAGCAGAGTTTTGTTGTTGTTGTTGTTTATTTTTTTATTTTATTTATTTATTTATTTATTTTTATTTTTGCCTACAAGCAAAGGGAGGAGTAATCTCATTGGGGAAGCAGCCACCTTCTCAGATGGATGGAGACAAGATGTGCTGCTTGGTTATATGAGCAGATAACGTCCATGGGAGCAGCAAGAAACATCCTTGGGAGTAGGCACTGCTGGAAGCTCTTTGTGTACTGCCTTCCTTGGCTGTTGGCCGGGCAGTTATCAATCTTCAAAGTATGGGGCTACAGTCTGAGTTGACCCTACAGCAAGAAATTGAAAACTTATTACAACCAATAATGACTGAAAAATTCCCTAACCTGGTGAAGGAAATAGGCATACAAACTCAGGAAATGCAGAGTTTCAAACAAGATAAACCCATGAGGACCACATCAAGACACATAATTATAATGCCAAAAGTTAAAAACAAAAAGAGGATCTTAAAAGCGGCACAAGAAAAGCAATTATTTATCTACAAGGGAGCTTGCGTAAGACTGTCAACTGATCTCTCAACAGAAACTGTGCAGGCCAGAAGGAATTGGTAGTAAATATTCGAAGTGATGAAAAGCAAGGAACTATAACCAAGACTACTCTCTCCATTTAGAATTGAAGGACAGGTAGAAAGAGCTTACCATACAAAAATAAGCTATAGAAGTTCATCAAAACCAAGACAGTGTTGCAATGTTGGAGGGACTGCTTTAAGAAGAAGAAGAAAAAAAAACAATAAAAATATGAATAATAAGATGGCAATAACTACATATCTATCAACAATTCCTTTATATAGAAATGCATTATTCTGAATCTGAAATATGGCAGAGTGAGACATGTCTCCAGATCTCTCTCCTTGAAACAACAATAAGCTGAACATCTAAAATTTAACAAAAACACCCAAACAGCACACCAGCACGTCTGAGTGTGGGATCTGTGCATAAGAGCTACCACAGGTGAGAACTCCGGGGATCGGTCAGTGGACTGAGAGAAACAAAGAAGCTCTTCTCTCAGCCACAGCCAGAGCTCCCTGTAGGAGGAAGTGGGAGGGGAGAAGGTGCAGTGACTACCATGAACAGCCTTGCTGGGGATAGCTGCGAGCTCCATGTGGCCGGCGGCAGGGCCCAGTCATCAGGGCAGAAAGCAGAGAAGCGGGGACAGCAGAGAAACAACAGTTGGTTTTTACCAGCTCCAACTACAAAACTAAGGCTGAGCCACAGCCCCC
>NW_024342257.1:5715758-5895648 GCF_902729225.1 Pteropus medius
ATGCAGGGTTCCAAGAGGCTTAGACGCCACCTACTGGAAACCAAAAGAAAAACACCTTCTTTACAATAGGCTAAAGAGATACCTTTATATAATAAATCTTTCAGGAAATAAAGCAGAATACACTTCCATTAATGCCCAGATGGAGAAATAATCCATTAAACATCACGAACAACCAAGGTGACAGGCATCTCAGAAAGAAAGAGAAAAATCTCCAGAAAATGAGCTTACAGACATAGAAATATGCGACTTAAGTGACAGAGAATTCAGGATGTTACTTCTGAAAAAACTCAATGAGATCTGAAACGAATCATATCAATTAAAGGAACTGTAAAAACAACTAGATGAGCAGATTGAGTTCTTTAGCAAGGAGATTGAAACCCTCAAAAAGAATGGAATAGAACTACTGGAGATAAAGAACACACTACAAGAGTTGAAAAATGAAATAGCAAGGTTGGGAAATAGAGTCAACCAAATGAATGAAAAGATCAGTGTTGTTTAAGACAGAAATCTAGAAATAAATAAGAAGAAAGAAGAGAAAAAATTGAAGAATGAAACATAATGAAAGAGAAATTCAAGAACTAGCTGATACCATCAGGAGAGGAAACATAAGAATAATGGACATTATTGAAGGCGAGGAAAAGGAGCAGGGACTAGAAAGCATTTTCAGACGAAGAGTTTGACGAGAATTTCCCAAATCTAAGAAATGAGCTGGAGCTTGGAATTCAAAAAGTCAACAAAACCCCCAATTATCTCAACCCAAAAAGGCCCTCACCAAGACACATTGTATTAAAATTACCAAAAATCAACAACAAAGACAAAATTCTCAGAGAAGCCAAGGAAATGGAGATGGTAACCTATAAAAGATAATCCATTAGATTATTGTTGGACTTCTTAGCACAAATCTTACAAGCCAGAAAAGAGTGGAATCAAAAATTCAAACTATTAAGTGAAAGAAACTACCAGCCAAGAATAATGTATCCATCAAAGCTCTCCTTTAGATATGAAGGAGAAATAAAGACATTTCCAGACACACAAAAATTGAGGGAATTCTCCACCATGAGTTCTACATTTCAGAAAATACTGAAAGGGGTCAGCTGACTTAAAACAAAGTGACAAAAAAAAAAACATAATTAATAGTAAGGTGACTAGCAGGCTGATAAAAGCAGAGAAGTGCAACCGTAACTAAGAACAGGGCATTATAAGCTTAAACAATAAGAAGAGATTGGCTATAGCAAGATAGTAATGAATATTCAGCACACATAGGGACAAACTGAGACAAAAATGAAAAGGAGAGGATTCAAAGATCTAAATTCACAAAGGGGAATGGAGATAAGTCACTATCCTTTACATATTCTTAATGGTAACCACACACCAAAGATTCAGAACTGAAGTATATAACATAAACAAGAAGGACCAGAGGGAAAACCCACAAACCCAACCCAACCAAAATAAAGAAAACAGAAGCACAAGGATAAGGAAGCAATTGAAACACTAAGCAACCAGAAAGCAAAAGATAAAATGACAATAAGAAGACCTTATATTTCAATAATCACCCTAAATGTAAATGGACTGAACTCACCAGTATAAAAGCACAGAGTTGTAGAATGGATCAAAAAACAAAACCCAGCCATATGCTGCCTCCAGGAGACACATCTCAGTTCCAAAGACAAATATAGACTCAAAGTGAAAGGATGGAAAATGATATTTCAAGCAAATGGCATTCAGAGAAAATCTGGAGTAGTAGTACTAATATAGGATGAAATAGACTTTAAAATAAAAAAAAAGGTAAAGAAAGATACTGAAGGACACTTCATAATGGTTAAGGGAATCATGCAACAAAAGACATAACACTTATTAATATCTATGCTCCCAATCAAGGAGCCCCAAAATATGTAAAGCAATTACTAACAGAAATAAAAAGAGAAATAGATGAAAACACTATCATAGTAGGGGACCTAAACACTGCACTGTCAGTTATGGATATATCATCCAAACAGAAAATCGATCAGGAAATAATATCCTTAAATGAAACATTAGACCAACTAGACATAATTGACATTTAAAGAGCCTTTCATCCTAAAACAGCTGCTTATATATATTTTTTCTATTGCACATGGAATGTTCTCAAGAATCGACCACATACTGGGACACAGAGATAGCCTCAACAGATATAAGAGGTTTGAAATCATATCAATCATATTCTCTGATCATAATGCTGTGAAATTGCAGATAAACTGTAAAAAGAAAGAGAGAATAACTGCAAATACATGGCGATTAAACAACATACTACTGAAGAATAACTGAGTCAGCGAAGAAATAAAAAAAAGAGATCAAGAGACAGATAGAAACTAATGATAATGATAGTAAAACATATCAAAACTTTTGGGACATGGCAAAAGTGGTTGTAAGAGGAAAGTTCATATCATTACAGGCCTACCTCTAAAAACAAGAATGAGTCCAAATAAACAACCTAACACTTCATCTTAAAAAACTAGAAAAAGAAGAGCAAATGAAGCCTAAAGTCAGGAGAAGGAAAGAAATAATCAAAATTAGAGCAGAAATAAATGAAATTGAAAACAAACAAACAAAAAAACAATAGAAAAATAAATGCAACAAAGAACTGGTTCTTTGAGAAGGTTAATAAAATCGACAAACTCCAAATAAACAAAATCAGGGATGAAAGAGGGGAAATTATGACAGACAGCACAGAAATACAAAGGATCATACAAAAATACCATGAAAAAGTAGATAACATCAAATTTAATAACCTAGAAGAAATAGAACAGTACTTAGAAAAATACAACCTTTCTGGACTGAATCGAGAAGAACTGGAAAATATAAATAGACCTATCAACAGTATGGAAATTGAAACAATCCTCAAAACCCTACCAAAAAGTAAAAGTCCAGGACCAGAAAGGTTCATCAGTTAATTCTATCAAACACTAAATGAAGATTTAATATCTATTCTCTTCAAATTCTTCTAAAGAACAGAAGAGGAGGCAATACTTCCCTACTCATTTTAGGAGGACTATATTACCCTGACTACAAAATCTGGTAAAGATAACACAAAACAAGGAAACTACAGACTGATATCTCTCCTGAACACCAATGTAAAAATCCTAAATAAGATACTAGCAAACCGATTACAACAACATATTAAAAAAATTATAAACCACAATCAAGTGGGCTTCATGCCAGGGGCACAGGGATTGTTCAACATATGCAAATTTATTCCTGTGATACACCACATAAACAAATTAAAAAAATGAAAATCGTATGATATCAATAGATTCAGAAAAAGCCTTCAAGAAGATACAGCATCCATTTATGATCAAAACATTTAACAAAAATGGTATAGAAGGAAAGTATCTTAACATAATAATGACCATATATGACAAACACTCAGCCAACATTACACTTAATGTTGAAAAACTGAAAACGTTCCCTCTAAGATCAGGAACATGGCAAAGCTGTCCACTATCACCACTGTTATTCAATTTCACAGTGCAATCAGGCAAGAGAAAGATAAAAAAGGCATCCAAATAGGAAATGAAGAAGTCAAACTGTCACTATTGGCAGATGACATGCTTCTCCATATAGAAAACCCTAAATACTCCATAAGAACACTACTAGAAACATTAAGCAAATACAGTAAAGTTTCTGGATACAAAAATCAATGTTCAAAAATTCATAGTGTTCCTGTACTCTAATAATAAAGTGTCAGAAAAAGAAGTGGAAAAAATAATTTCTTTTGCAATTACAACAAAATAATAAAATACCTAGGAATAAATTTAACGAAACATGTGAAGGACCTATATGATGAAACTATAAGACCCTATTAAAGGAAATCAAAGAAGATAACAAAGAAATGGAAAGATATTCCATATTCTTGGATTGGAAGAATCAACATAGTTAAAATGACCATATTACTTAAGCATTATACAGATTTAATGCAATCCCTATCAAAATCCTATTGGCATTAATTTAAAGAAATAGAACAAAAATCATCAGATTTGTATGGAAGCACAGAAGACCTTGAATTGCCAAAGCCATCCTGAGAAAAAAGAATGAGGCTGGAGGCATCACTCTGCCCAACTTCAAATTATGCTACAGTAATCAAAACGGCCTGGTATTGACAGAAAAACAGACACACGGACCAGTGGAACAGAATCGAGTGTCCAGAGGTAAACTCATATTTATATGGACAAATAATTTTCAATAAGAATGCCAAAAACATACAGTGTAAAAAGAAAAGCCTCTTCAGTAAATAGTGCTGGGAAAATTGGAAAGCCACCTGCAAAAGAATGAAACTAGACTGTTTTCTATAACTACACACCAAAATTAACTCAAAATGATTTAAGGATGAGAATATAACACCTGAAACAATAACATGCATGGAAGAAAACATAGGAACTAAACTCGAAGACCTTGGATTTAAAGAGGATTTCAGGAATTTTACCTCAAAGGCAAGGAAAGTAAAAGCAAAACTAAATAAATGGGACTACATCAAACTAAAAAGCTTCTGCTCAGCAAAAGAAACCATTGACAAGGTAAAGAGACAACCATCTGAATGGCAAAATATGTTTGAAAACAATGCCTCCGATAAGGGCCTAATATCCAGACTATAGAAAGAACTCATTCAACAACAAAAATATAAACGATCCAATCAAAAAATGGTCAGAGGACCTGGATAGACACTTCTCCCTAGAAGACATACAAATGGCCAACAAACATATAAAAAGATGGTCAACATTGCTAGCTATTAAGGAAACGCAAACCAAAACCACAATAAGATATCATCTCACATCTGGTAAAATAGCTATAATCAACAGGACAAGTAATAACAAGTGTTGGGGATGCAGAGAAAAAGGAACCCTCATACACTGCTGGTAGGATTGCAACTCAGTATTGCCACTATGGAAAACAGTTTGGAGGTTCCACAAAAAACTAGGAATTGATCTACCATATGATCCAGCAGTCCTTTTACTAGGTATTTATCCCAAAGACTTGAAAACCTATATCTGAAAAGGTATTTTGACTCCGATATTCATAGCAGCATTATTCACGGTGGCCAAGACATGGAAGCAACTGAAGTGTCCTACAACAAATGATTGGCTAAAGAAGCCATGGTACATATATACAATGAAATATTGCTCAGCCATAAGAAGAGATCAAATACTGACATTTGCGACAACATGGATGGACATTGAGATAACCTTGCTAAGCGAAATAACCCAGACAGAAAAAGTTGAAAGCTCACATGATATCACATATTTGTGGGATATAAACCTAAAAGCAACAAATGAACAAAATGAACGAAACAAAAAAACAGAGACTCATGGACATGGAAAATAGACTAGTGGTTACCAGAGGGTAGGGGGAAGGTGGGAGGAGGGAAGTATACGGGCTAAAGATGGTGAAATATATGGTGACGGTGAGAAATCTAACTATGGGAGTTGAACACACAGCGTAAATATATATATATATGCCTTACTGTTAAAGCGTACAACTGAAACTTATTGGATTTCGTTAACCAAAGTCACCATGAAAAGAAAGAAAGAAAGAAAAGAAAGAAAGAAGAAAGAAAGAAAGAAAGAGAGAGAGGGGAGGGAGGAGAGGGAAAGAAAGAAAGGAAGGAAGAAAGGAAGGAAGGAAGGAAGGGAAGGAAGGAAGGAAGGAAGGAAGGAAGGAAGGAAGGAAGGAAGGAAGGAAGGAAGGAAGGAAGGAAAAGAAATGCACTAAATAATCCAATCAAAAGATAGGATGGCTAAATGGATAAGAAAACAAGACGTTTGCATATGCCTTCCTGCCTATAAGAGACTCACTTCAGATCGAAAGACACATATACGCTGAAAATAAAGGGATACAAAAAGATTTGTTTTTATGAAAATGGAAACACAAACAAGCTTTGGTAGCAATACTTATACTAAATAAAATAGACCTTAAAACAAAGGCTATAACAATAGACAAAGCAGGACCCAGCTATCCCACTTTTGGGTATTTATCCAAGGAAACCCATCATACTACATCAAAGGACATGGGAATCCGTGTACTCATTGCAGCATAGTCAAGATATGAAAGCTACTTGGGTGTCCATCAATAGATGAATGGATAAAGAAGAGATGGTACATATATAAAATGGAATATAACTCACCCATAAAAAATGAAATCTTGCCATCTGCAACAACATGGATGAACCTAGAGAATATTGTGCTGGGTGGAGTAAGTCAGACCAAGAAAGACAAATACCATATGATCTTACATGTGGAATCTAAAGAACAAAACAAACACACAAACAATACAGAAACAAACTAATAGATACAGAGAACATTTTGATAGTTGTCAGACTGGAGGGGTGTTGGAGGTTGGTGTAAAGGGGAAAGGATTAAGAAGTACAAATTGGTAGTCATAAAATATGGGCGTGTAAAATATAGCATGTGTAGTCAATAATATTGTAATAACTATGTATGGTTTTAGATGTGTAATAGATTTATCAATAGGGAGATCACATTGTAAATAATATAAATGTTTAATCACTATGTTGTACACCTAAAATTAATATAATTATGGTATGCCAGCTGTAATTTTAAAATTTCTTAAAAAGTAAAAAAGAATCTTGTTCAATTTTTGAGATTTGCTTAGGTAAAGTTTGCTGTGAATTTATGGTTCATGTAAAAGTTTGAACTATAAAATTAATCTTATGTGACTTCATCTGTCAGTTATTAAACTGATCTTTGCATGCTAAGGTAAGAAATTAATAACAGAAGGACAATTTCATGTTGAATGATTGGTTGGTTAGAGACAAGTAAAGCAATGCATTGTGGTTCCAAATGCAGGAAGAATCTGTTAAGGGCAGTCATGTTTTGTGAGTTAAGATTAATTGGTTTCATTGACAAGAGAATTGATCTGGTCATTAATGATGGTATCGGCTGAAAAAAAGAGACTATCAAATTAGAGTCAACAAAGGGAAGTCAGGTCCACTTGTAAAAATATAATGTAGCTTCCATCACTTATAGGATAAGACATTTGATTTGATTTTAAATCATGTGTTAGAAACTTTCATTGACAGCCGTTTCACACTCTTAAAGCCTCATGAGATTTGTTGCATTTTGATTTCATTCCAAATTTTTTAAATAATCATATTATTTTTATTATTTTAATTAAAATTTTTTGTTAGATAAGTACTACATTAACTTATCCTCATTGTGAATTATTCAGAAATTTATAGTGTAATATGAGAAAATCTTTTCCTATTTTCTGCCCAACTGTATCTGAAACCCCTTCCTCAAATGCCTCTTTCTTCTAAGAGGTGGCCATTGTTAAGTTTGGCGTATATCTATCTTTCCAAACAGTTCTCTATATTACTACATAAACATCTATGTGCAAGTTTAGATATATACGTCTAGCTACCTATCCTCTTTTCTTTCCTTCCTCATTTGTTCTCTCCCTCCCCCTCTCCTTCTCTCACTCAAACACACTCACAGAGGCATACACACATAAAATATACATACACATACAAATACCTCTTCAAATACAAAGAGGTATTTGTATGTATATCTCCCCTCAAAATGGAAACATTTCGTAGATAGCGTTCTGCAACTTAGTTTTCCATTTTATTTTTTTTCCCATGATAATACAAATAGATCTACCTCACTTTTTTTTTTTAAGCAAGGCAACAACCCTTGGTTGACCTCACAGATTGCAAGGACCTTGTCAGCTTACAATCCTTATGTTTTATTTATTTTTTATGCCTATAGCACCTGGATACCTCACTTTTTTTCTAACTACTGCCTATTAGTTCATACTATCAATGTGCCAAAATTTATTAACTCATTTCTTTATCGAAAGACACTTATGTTTTTTGTTGCTGCTTTCTTCTCGTTTTTGTTCCTACAAACAATGCTGAAGTGAACATCCTTGTAAATGCCTTTTTGGCACAAGTGCAAACATTTCTTTATAAGATAAAAACTTAAGAGTGGAATTGCTGGACTTAAGGGTATGCCCACTTTTAATTTTAAAAGGTACTGCCAGATTGCTTTTCCAATAACATCCCAATCAATATTATATGAATGTACTGATTTCTCTGCAACCTGGCCAGCTATAGATATTGTTACATTTCTGCCAACCAGGTGCAAAGAAAAAATATGCTACCTTGTTGTTTTAATTCTCTTGTTGGCTAGTAAAATTGAACACATTTTCTTATGTTTAGTTGCTCACTATATTGCTTATTAGAATGTTTGTCTATGTGGTTTTCTCATTTTCTTTCTGATGGTTGTTTTTTCTCATTACTTTATAGACACTCAATGTGATTTTTGAGGATATTAAGCTTTACTTTAACTGTTATATACATGTTGAAAATAATTTTGTCCAGACTGTCACTTTTCTTTCAACATTTTAAATATTCTGCTTCACTCTCACTTGCATGACTTTGGACAAAAAAAGCCCACTGTAATTCTTATCTTAATTATTCTATAATTAAAGTGCCTCCCCACACATCCCCACAGCTTTCAAGACTTTGTATTTGGTTTTCTTCACTTTGAATAAGATATGCCTAGATTTTTTTTTTCTGTATTTATTATGCTTTGAGTTTTCTGAACTTCATAAATCTGTGGTTTGGTATCTGTCATTAATTTTATAAAGTTCTCGGTCATTATTCAAATATCTTCTGCTCTGTTCTCTCTTACTTCTCCTTGTATTCCAGTTACACATATGTTAAACCATTAGCAGTTGTCTCGCTTTTCTTGGATGCTCTGTTCTGTGTATTTTTTCATTTACTTTTTCCCTTTGCATATCAATTTGAAAATTTTACGTCAGTGTATCTTCAGTCTCACTGAATCTTTCCTTGGTTATGTCTAGTCTACAAATGAGTCCATTAAAGGCATTCTTTATTTCTGTTACAGTGTTTTTTTTTTATTTCTAGCATTTCTCTTCGATTTTCTTAGAGTCTCCATCTCTCTGTTTACATTGCCTGCCAGTTCCTGAATGTTGTCTGTCTACATTTTTTCATTAGAGCTCTTAACACATCAATCATAGCCTTTTTAAAGTCCCTGTTTGATAATTCTAGAATTTCTGTCATAGCTGAGTCTGGTTATTATGATTGCTATGTCTCTTGAGACCGCACTTTTTTCTTGATTTTTCATATGACTTGTAACTTTCTGTTGAAAGCTGGATATGATATATCATGTAATAGGAACTGAAGTAAATAGGTAGGCTTTTAGTGTGAGGTTTTGTGTTAATATGGCTAGGAATTGGGCTGTGTTTCATGTTTGCTATAGTTGTCAAAGGATTCAAATTCCTCTAATGTCCTCGTATTTGTCTCTACTATTGCGTTTGGGGTTCTCTAAGAACTTTTTCTTAGGTGGAATATGAATTTTGCAGCTATTTCAGCTGTAATATTCACTGCTATTTTTGAAACCCTGTTTTTATAATAATAAAATTTGGGGAAGTTGTCTTTTAATCTTGTTTATCTATTATCATATCATAAAGTATCACTTTTATAGAGGCACATCCTCTACTTTTTTTATAGTCTGATATTTATTGTCTAGTATAAGAAAGTTTCCTCCATCCTAGTATTATAAAACAAATTTTCTCCTATTTTGTCTTTTAAGCTTTCTTCATATTGCTTTATATATATATATATATACACATATATATATATATATATACACATATATATATATATACACTCATACATATATACAATATCTTCATATTGTATGTATGTATAAGCTTTCTTCATATTGCTTTATATATATGTATACTCATACATATATACAATATCTTCTGATATATATGTATATATATATGTGTATGTATACATATCTGTACACATTTAAAAACAATAATAAGAAAAAACATCTATGTACTTGACACCCGAGTCTAGAAATAGAATATTTCCATTATCTTTGAAAGTCCCTCTGGGACTTTCTGCCTTTTCCAGTGAGGTAACTACTGTCTTAAATATTGTGTTAATTATTCTCTTGCTTTTCTTTATAGTTTTACCACTTGTGTATGTATCCAAAATAGCATATTATTTATTTTTCTTATTTTAGGACTTTGTATAAATGGAACCATACTTTATTGTATTAGGATTCTCCAGAGAAACAGATCAATAGGATATGTATATATAAAAAAAATATATATTTTTTTAAAAAATAAGGAATTTGCTCACATGATTATGAATACTAGCAAGTTCAATATCTGCAGGGTTGGGATGGCAAGCTGGAGACCTAGGAGATCTGATGTTTGAATCTGACAGCTGTCTGCTATAGAACCAGGAAAAGTTGATGTTGCAAATGAAGTCCAAAGGCAGTCTGCTGGAGAATTCTCTCTTGCTCAAAGGAGACTGGTCTTATTGTTCTGTTGAGGGCTTAAATAGATTGGATGAGGGCCATCCACATTATAGAGGGCAATTTTCTTTACTAAAAGTCCATCAATTTAAATGTTAATCTCATCCAAAACACCCTCACAGCAACACCTGAATGATATTTTACCAAATATCTGCGTACTTTGTGGCCCAGCGAAGTCAACACATAAAATTAACCATCACATCTATATGTTTCTATGTGGCTTTTTTTTTCTAATAATACATATTTGCAATGTGTCCACATTAAAACATGTAGTTTATTTTCACTATTGTATTCAATTTTTTGAATATGTGACAATTTATATATTTTACTTTTGATAGATATTAAGGTTGTCTCATGTATTATTGAGCAAAGCTATAGACATTTTTCTACATGTCTCTTGATGTACATGTAAAAGATTTAAGATATACCTCAGAAAGGGAAGGCTGAGCTATGTACATATTCAATTTACTAGGTAAAAACAAATTGTGCTTTTAAAAATGTGAATAAACTGGTGATTACCAGAGGGGAGGGTGATGGGAGGCAGGGTGAGGAGGTGAAGGGATGAAGAAGTACAAATTAGTAATAAAAAATCAGACATAGGGTTGGGGATTACAGCATAGGGAACATAAACAATAATGTTATAATAATTATGAATAGTGCCAGATAAATACGAGAGTAACTGGGGTGATCACTTCATAAATTATATAAATATCTGATCATTATGTTATATATGTGAAACTAATTTAAAAAAATAAGTGTTGATATCTGATTGGGCACATCCCTCTAACTTATTCTTCTTTTACACTGCCTTGACTCTTCTTGGTCCTTTGTTTTTCCACATATTTTTTTGGCTCAGCATGTGAAGTGTCACAAAATCTTTATAGATTCTGACTTTTGTGTCTTGCATAAGGAATCATTTCTTATACCAAGATTATAACCAAATCTGCATTTTCTTATAATACTTTTTACTTTTACATTTAAACTTTAACCCTACCAGGAAATAATTTTTGTGTTTGGTTTAAGTTTGAGATAGATTTTTTAAAAAATAGTTCTCCTATGGCCCAATACAGTTTATTGAATACACCATATTTTCCCTTCTTATATGAATAACCACTTTTATCACATAGTAAATCCTTGTGTAAAAATGGATGTTTTCTACTGAACTATTTTTCTATTTTGTACCAGTACCATACTATTTTAATTAATAATAACTTTATGTTTTGATATTTGGAAGAGATTGTTAGTTTCCTGTGGCTTGTGTAACATTATGACCACAAACTGGGTGGTGCGTGTTTCTCACAGTTCTGGAGGACAGAATTCCAAAATTAAGGTGTTGGCAGAGCCACTCTCCTACCAGAGGCTGAGAGTTCCTTGAATCTTCCAGCTTCTGGTGGTCCCAGGCTTTCTTTGGCTTCTAGCTGCATCACTCCAATCTCTGCTTTTATCTTCACATGACCTTTTTCTCTTATGTGTCTGTAATCTGCTTCTGCCTCATTCTTATTAAGAATATTTTTTATTGGATTTAAGGCCAGATAATCCAGATCAATCTTCTCATTTTGTAATCCTTAATTTAATTACATCTACAAAGACCTCTTTTTTCCCAAATGAGTTAATATTCACAGGTTCTAGGGATTAAGATGTAGATATATTTTCTGCAGGGGGGCCATCGTTCAATCTACTACAAAGGACAAAGTGCTTTTTCAAAATTTTCTTGTACATTTTTTTGTTCATTTTCTTTCCTAGATAAATTTTAGAATAAATCTATGAAATTAAAAAAATTCATTTTTATATTTGGTTGTAATGGAATTTAATTTATAAAACTATTTGGGAGATTTTACTTTTTATAGTACTAAATCTTCTCATCTAGGAATGTGCTATATCTCTCAATTTTTTTGGAGCTCTTCTCATTTGTTAGAAAAGTTCTATTGTTTTCTTATTTTACATCTTACACATTGGTTTATTAATAGAACACTTATTTTAAGATTATTTTACTAGCTATATGTATATTTGTTGCTATTGATAATGGTATCTGCTTTCGTGATATTATTGAACTGGTTATTTGTGGCATATAGGAAAGCTATGGCTTCTTGTATTTTTTAAATTTTATATAGTTTCCATTGCTTTCCAGCTTTGCAGCTGATTTTCCAGGAAGATTATTATAATGACTGCAAATAATTATAGTTTTGTGTCTTACTTTCTAATATTTATATATCATCACTTTTTTTCTCTTTCATTGTATTAGTCATGACCTCTTTAGCAATGTTGAATATATTAGACACAAAAAACATTGTGTTGCTCTGATATTAATGGGAATGTTTTTAATATACGATTGCTGTAGTTTTCTTTTAGATTCCTTTAATCACATTTAGATATTGCTATTATTTTTTACTCACATATTTGTTGATTGCTTATTTCCTTATTTTCTTTCATGTGATTCTTTAAAATTAGGAATTAGTATTGGATGTTATTAAATATTGTAGCACTTACTGAAATGTTTGTATGAATGTTATTCTTTAACTTTCAAATTTATTTTCCTAATGTTGAACCACACTTGTATTTCTATGATGACCTTATTTAATGATTATGTGTTTATTCATTATATGTACTTCAAAGTTTGTCATCTATGTTTCTAAATGAGGTGGAACTATTATTTTCTTTACTTCCAACCTCCTCCTTCTCTTTGTGTTCTGCTGTCCAATTCTGCCATTAACGTGTTCTAGCAGCATAAAATGATTTTGGTAGCTTCTTATTTTTTCTATGTTCTCTAACAAAGGTGTCTGGGCCTGGCATTGTTTTGATAAATAGGTTGTTTATACTTTGATCACTTCTGCTATAGTTATTAATATATTCAGATTGCCTCCTACCCCTTCTTGAATTATTTAATTTAAATTTCTACAGAAAACAATTGACTTAATCTAAAATTTCAAATTAATTTGTATAACTCTCTATATAATTTTATTACTCTTTAAACCTTATCTATATCTGCCATTATACATCATCTCTAATTTTCCTAGGGTACCCTCTTTCACTTTTTGTATGTTCTCACTACATTTGGAGTTTCTCTTACCTTCAAAATACTTTTTCTTGATCGTATTTTAAGCAGTTGATATTGTTCTTCTCCTGTCTCTCTTAATTTTCTAGAAAGTTCTGTTTCTATTACCTTATAGTCCCTTCTATTGTTTTGCAATACTGCCAGAGATTTCTGGAACTTTAGAGGACTTGGAGCAATAAAAGAGATGAACTCATATTTTGAATCTAATAGGTGACTATCCAACCCCATTTGCTAAATGCCCCTCAATCTAGTAGGTCATTTTCTTTTGATTATTTGATAAACTACAATACTCTATTTCTTTACTATTCCAAGAAAGTTGAGTTTACTATAGTCTTTTTTAGAAATAATGTATAATCATACCTTGTTTTATGTAGAGAGGCTAGAGTTTTAGGCAACTCTAATGGAAGATTTGTTGTAACTTGTATTTGAAAGTAAGTGATAACTAGTAGGATTAAGGTGCTAAGTGACTTAGATGTTTATACTTGGATAATTTATACTAAAAGAAAGTTTGGTTTTTAGACTAACACTGGCTGCCCTTGATTCTACCTCTCAGTTTTCAAACAAGACATGTTTTCTCCTATAGTCTCAAGCAGCCTCTCAATGCTATCCCTGACAAGTCCCATCACACCATAGTGCAATACTAAAAAAAAAATAGTATATACAACCACTGCACAGGGTCATCTTTATGACTTGAGGGCTCCAGCACAGGAACTTGCACACAATAAATATTTCTTGCTTTTAAATCTGCTCTTTTGGATGCTTGTAACCCAGATGCCCACTTGGATCACTCTGCCCATTAAACCTATATAAGATTAGCTTAAATGTCCTTTGCTTTTCTTCTGGAAAGTCCAATGCTCTTGCCAAGATTTCTCTAAATTTCTCAAGGCTCCCAGTCAACTCTGACTCATTTCCAACTTCTGGTGAATTCTCTCTCCATTCTGTGTCTTCCTTTAATTCTATATGATTTTGCGCCCCCCCCCCCAAATGAAACTCACATGAAATAAATTTGTGTTGTAGACTTTTATTAAACATTCAACATTATTAGTGAGAAGAACTACACTATACCAAATATGTAATTTACAAAAGAATATTTCCCCATTAAAAAAAAAATTCCCTTGGACATTTCTGTCAGTTTAGATACCAACTTTCCATCATATTGTCTTGCCTTCTCTTTGTCTTTTTCTAGCTCCTTTACTTTTTCTCATTCCTCTGCTCTCCTTTCCCAAACTCCAGTTCCATTAATGTATTATACAGAACAATTTTAAAACCTATTGTTGTCTTCAGCAGTTGTCCGGAGATTTGCAGTTGTAAAGAATTTTGCATTTTATTTTTTTCAGAGGTGATCGGGTTCTGGGGAATTAACAATTCATTGCTAACCAAAGTCACATGAATCCAACATATCCAAAATGTCCATTTAAATATTTCTAATAGGGGAGATACCTTTTCAGTGGTTAAATAATGTATTCTGAATCTCTGGTAAGTCTTACTGACTCCAAAAGTTAAACTTAACTCAAACACTTTTCCCATCAATAGAGTTCAAGGATAATTTTCTATATGGAAGGCCAATTAGATTTCAGTTTCCTTAAAGTCATAATACATCTATAGATTAATCTTAATTTCTAATAATATGTGTAAATCAGACAAAAAGTAATCACCATTGCACAATTAATACATTTATGGTATTTGTCACAGAGATAAGGCTTTCTTATCTTGACCATAGAGTTTAGAGTCCACATTTTTTTATAGGGCCTATGTCATCTTATTCAGCTACAGTAGTGACCCTAAGCTGCTAATATCGATGTTCTTGTTCAAAATTTGAGTTAATGATGTTTGAACTTAGTATCAGCTACTCTGTAGAAGTTGAAAGGCCAGAGGAAGCAAAATAATGAGATAATAATAGTAACAGTAGTAACAATAATATATAACTTATTCCCAGGCGCTGTTCTAAGCACTTTGCATGTAATAACTCATTGAATCCTCACAACAACTCCATAAAATAGATATTATTATTATCCCCAACTACAAAACGAGGCAGCTAAGGCACAGATATGTTAAATGTGCCCAAGTTCTCACAACTTCAAACTCAGAATTAAGGCAGGTATTTTTGGCAGGAAGTTCTTTATAAATAAAAAATTGTAGGAATGAATTGTTATTACTCCCAATAAATGAAAAGCAAAATAGAATTCAACAATCACTACATTTTCTCTTTTTGACACTTGTTTTTGAAATAGAGGTATCCTGATGTGCTGAATGCCAATTTTGATTGGATTATGCAAAGTATGGGTCTATTAGAGATAACCTCAAAGCAAATTTGCATACATAGTATTATGATCCTTAGACCCTTTGTCTTTCAACACCACTAATTCTTAAACTTCATGTATTTAACTAATGATCCACTGTGGGTACAAATTGTTAAAAATAATATGGCTAAGGATGAAAACTGGTCAGAAAATTAATATTCAAAACCACCACCAAAACAAATGTTGTTAAACTGTGTGGTAAACCAATTGAGAATCTGAGTCATTGGCATCATGAATATGCTTACCTGATCTCCATTAACTATCACATAATCTCATTTCATATTGATTTAGACTCTTAAACTGTTCCATTTTTTTAAATCCCCACCCCCCGACTTCCACCCCTGACCTACAGATGTTGCTGTCTCTCCTTAAGAACTGGATCTCTGAAGGTGGGGTGTCTTCTCCTGTGCTCTTGCAGCACACACACGGGGCCTGGCACATCCGGGGGGCCTGGAGCACCCAGAATATGGACCGTGGCTCCACTGGGGCACGAACCCAGGACCTTCTGCGTATAAAGCAGACGTGCTAACCACTTCTCTATGGAACCACCCCTTAAACTGTTCCATTTTTAAAGAAAACATTTACTAACATTTTATTTTTAAATTGATAATAATTAAAACCAACCTCCTTGAATATTGCAGGTTACAAAATGTTACTCTTGTATTATATATATATGGAATTGCTGGGTTGTTTGGTGTATGGATGTTCACTTTCAAGGTAGTGCTGGTCTTTTTTCATATGTACAGCATGTCCTTGAATAATATAATTTCATTCAAAGTCATTTCTTTAGAACATTGATAAGGGAGAAAAAAATGATTTCCAGCTGGGGCCACTGTCTGCATGGAATTTGCACATTCTCCCCATGTCTGTGTGGGCTTTCTCCAGGTACTCCGATTTCCTCCCAAATCCCAAAGATGTGCACATTAGATTAATTAGCATGTCTAAATTGTCTCAGTCTGAGTGAATGTGTGTGTGTGTCTGTGTGTATGTGCACCTCGTAACAGAAAAGCATCCTATCGGGGGCTGGTTCCCACCTTGTGCCTCGAGCTGCCAGGATAGGAGACTCTGGTCACCCATGACCCAGAACTAGAATAAGCAGTTTGGAAAATAATCATCTTAATTAAAAAAAAAAAAAAACTTTCTTAAATGTATGTATAGCTCACATTTATTTCAGTATTTAATATTTGAAGTGTTTTGAGTCTTTATTTAGGAGTTGAGTGATGTTTTGTGACTGGATATATGCCCTGGGAACTTTACTTTTATTTATGTCAATTAGCCTGTGGTAAAATTGGTTTCATTATAAATCGTTTTGCTTTAAGTCACAGTTTCCAAGAGCCTATAGATGATGTTAAGTGGGTCTTACTATATAGTAATTTATACTCCCACCTGTAATGTATAAGAAATCATTGTGGTCCAAAGATATTGTCAACGTAAGAACATCCAGAGTTGTAGAGAATTTTTGTATGAGTTTATTTGAGCTAAACTGATAACATTGCTGGGAAGCTAGATCTCAAGTGCTCTATAGAATGACAGCTTTGCCTTTTATGTATTTGGAATTGAGAGAACTTAAGAAATATTACATGAAAGTGGGAAAAAGCAAGGCAGAGATTGGATTCCAGGATAGTTCACAAGATTATTTGCTCTCTTAAGGGTGGTTACCTTTCTGAGGGGTCTGAAAAAGAGGCATTTCAAATGCGTGTTAAGTTAGATACACAGAAATGATGGACAGGGCTTGCTTCAGGCAAAAGTAAACCATTTACTAAAGAAGTTATCTGTCTGGGGCGTGATCACCCACCGTGACCCACCCAGTTAGGAATTTATGATCAGATCACTCTGTGAGGTTTCTTTTGGTTAGGTTATTATTGCATCCTTTCTTTTTTTAATCCACAATCTTTATTTATATTTTCTGCTAAAAGTTTTAATGTTTGTCTTTATAATTAAATGAAGTTTGAGATATATATATTTTTTATTTATGGAATTAGGCCATGATACAATTTCATGTTTTGTTTCGTTTGTTTGTTTGTTTTTCCCCATAAAGATAAGTCTTTTCCAGGTCTCTTTATTGAATGGTTCTTCCTTTCCCACAGATCTTCTGTGGCACCTTTGTGTAAATCAGCATTATACATATGCATGGGTCTGTTTCTCTGTTACATTTGTTAATCTTAAACAAATAGACAGTCAGATATTTCTTCAGCAAAATGGGTTTAATCAGGAACAATAATGAATTGTAATTCAGTACATGCGATCTAATGGTGATCCATACCCATGAGTCCAGAGAATAAAGGAGAGGAATGTTCTTTTATAGAGTAAAAAGGGCATTCAGAAGGGCTGTTGTAAACAGAGTCCATTGGAGAAAACTGGGAGTTTGAATTATAGTGGCTGAGTTGTCACCATTGGGGCTGATAGGAGTTCCATGTTACTCCAACAGTAGGGGGAAGGGAGAGGGATAACGACGACGCAGACATGTAGTTAGCATTATTCCTTGGTTCTTCCTGAAATGACACAGTGAAAAATCACAGGTCATTGAGATTTAATAGTTTTATTAAAAATATATTTTAGAAAAACAAAGTTTGCCTCAAGGAGACACATGGCCCCAGCACTGTAACCAACAAAATGGGGCCAAAATGGCTACAAAAGTGCAAAAAAGCCTCAAAAGCCACCATAAAGAAAGAGAACCCAGAGGGCAAAAAGAAGGAGAGCCCAGAAAGGCAAAAAGGATCCAGAAGTGAGAATGTCTGACTTATATTTGCGCTGTGATGGGTGATTCCAAAGGCATTCCTAGGTGATTGGCAAGTGAGGCCACTTTGACACCTGATTGACACTAGGCAATAACTTTGCCTAGTGCATATGTGCATACTCAGAATTCAGTCTGTTATAATTAGATTCATGAACTTCTAGGCATAGTCATGAGATTATAATGATGGTATAATGAGCCTGAAGTTAGAGCCAGTACTTTCTGCACATGCGTTTGTAGCTCTTTTGAGGCCACAAATGGTCTTTGTACTCTAGGATTTGGGGTAATTTATAACCCAAAAGGGAGGTGCTTAAGGAAGATCTTAGAGAGAAGTTTCTATGATTACAGAGCTGGGCTCTGTAATCCTGTCGCTCATGTCTACTAGCTACCTAACAGAGCGGTTACCAGACAAAGAGGATATTCTCCTTTTGCTGGAATAGTAGAGTAGAAAAACATCTTCCTGTAGAGATGGAAAGTATGTTTCTTCCTGTTTAGGGTAATTGAGAGTGAGTGGTAGTACATGAGAGTGCTCCTTCTCTATAGGCCTGTCCAACTCCAACTTAAATTAGGTTTCTGTTTATTAATCTTCACCCATTCTATTTAGCAAATTGTCAGTTCTAGTGACAATACCACAGAGTCCTGATTACCACGGTAATTATTTCTAATATCTGGTTTGGTATTATCTCTATTCTTATTCTTTCTGTTTCTATTTAAATTTTAGAATGAGGTTCCATAGAAAAACCCTGTGTGTGTGATTTTGAATGAAGTTGTATTACAATCCTATTATAATCGATTTGGAGAGAACAGACATTTATAACATCATCTTCCAATTCATGAACATGTGATATTTCTCAATTTATTTAGGTCTTCTGTAATATATTTCTATGCTTTTTAGTGTTTTGTATAAGTAATGTATATTTTTGTGAGATTTATTTGCATGTACTTTATAGTTTATTGCTATTGTAAATGTTATCTTTTTAAAAATTGTTTTCAAATTGTTTGCTGTATATATACTAGTACAGAATTCCCGTTTGTAAATTCATCTCTTTTTCAGTCAATTTTATTGAGGCATATTTTACATAGAGTAAAATGCAAACACCACTAAAATCAAGATATAAGAGAATTCAATAACCCTCCACAATTTACTCACGTCCCTTTACAGCCAACCCCTGTTTTCCATCCCCAGCCACTGACAGCCACTGAGCTTTTATCTGTCATAGTTTTGCATATTTTTAAAAATATATAAATTGAATCACATAGAAGCCTTTTTGGTCAGATATCTTTCACTTAGAAAAATACATTTCAAATTCATCTATGTCGTGTGCATCAGTCACATTCTTTTTTCTTGCTGAATAGTATGTTTGGATAATAAATATAACTTGTTCATCCATTCACCAGTTGTTCTCAGTTTGGGGCAATTATGAATAAAGTCATTAAAACATTCACAAGCAGGGTTTTTTTAAATGAAAATAAATTTTACATCTCTTTGGTAAATACCTAGAAATAGAATTGCAGGGTTATATGATAATTATAAGTTTAACTTTATAAAAGAAATTATCAAAATGTTTTCCAAAGACTTTTGCACTTCCATCAGTAATGTATACGAGTTGAAAACTACAGATTTCTCTGCACATAACAACTCTGTCCAAACCTCTGCAGTAAGAGGCAAACAAATTCTGGCATAGCTTCTAGCAACAGTGATGATGGTAATTAAGCCAGACCCAGGAGAATTTACTATTTGTTCTAGCCAACACCTAATGATATAGGCTTCTGGCCTCTCTTTCTTAGAACATTTACTAAAAAGGGCTTACAATTGTGAATTCTACCTCTGTCCTTTGAGATGTAAATGTATACCTTATAACTCAGGAATGTCTTTCTCAAAGAACTGAAAGATTCTTTTGAAACAAAATATTCAGGAAGGATAGGACGTCTGTCTCCCAGTCTTTGTGGAAGGATAGAATCCAAGCTTACATTATTTCCAGCTAGAAGACACAACCAGTTCAAATCACGTTTACACTGACCAATCCTTTGTAATTTTATACTTGAGTCCCCCCTACTCCCTACTCCCTCACTCTCCCTTTGAAACACCCAGTCACCTCTGCACAAAAGAGAATGAGCTCAGCTCATTATTCTATTGTAGGTAGTTACTTAATAAAATCTGTCTTCACCACTTTAACTTTATCTTTATAAGTGTTCCAGTTGCTCTGCATCCTCACTAGCACTTAGGATTGTTTTATTATTATTATTTTAGTAAGTGTATACTGGTATCTCATTGAAGTTTTAATTTGCTTTTCCCTGGTGACTGATGATGTTGAACATTTTTTTTTTCACATGCTTATTTGATTTTTGTTTATCTTCTTTGGTGAAGTGCCTGTTCACATCTTTTGTCCATTTTGTCAATAGGTCATATATATAATCAGAATACCAGTCACTTATCAGATATGTGTTCTTTAAATTCGTTCTCTTAGTCTGCGTGTTATTTTCTCATTCTCTTTCAAAGAGCAGAAGAAAAGTTTAAATTTTAAAGAAATCCACTGTATCTATTTTTATAGTCATGTTTTTTCATTGTAGAGCATTTGTTAACTTTTTTACATATTTTTGCAAAATATGAAGGATATTTTTTTCAGTTACAATTTTAAATTTTTATTAAAATATAGCTAACATACAATAATATATTAATTTCAGGTGTATACAACAGTTATTCAACATTTATATGCCTAAAGAAGTGATCACCATGTTGAGTCTAGTAATCATCTGATATGGTACAGCATTATTATAATATTATTGACTATATCTTCTATCCTGTATTTTACATCCCCATGACTGTTTTGCAACTACCAATTTATACTTATTAATCCTTTCCCTCTTTTCACCTGATTCTTCAATACCCCTCCCATCTGGTAACCATCAGTTCTCTGTGTCTATGAGTTTGTTTCTGTTTTGTTTGTTTATTTTGTTCTTTAGAATCCACATATAAGTGAAATCATATGGTATTTGTCTTTCTCTGTCTGACTTATTTCAGTGAGTATAATACCCTCTATGTCCATCTATGTTGTCACAAATGGTGAGATTTAATTCTTTTTTTATGGCCCAGTAATAGTCCATTGTGTATATGTACCACTTCTTTCTCCAATTGTCTATTGACAGACACTTAGGTTACTTTGATATCTTGGCCATTTTAAGTAGTGCTGCAGTGAACATAGGTGTGTGTGTGTGTATGTATATATATACAATCACATTTTCAAATTGGCATTTTGTTTTTTTTACAGATAAATACCCAGAAGTGGAGTTCCTGGGTCAAAATGTGGCTCTATTTTAAATTTTTCGAGAAGTGTCTACACTGTTACTATGGTGGCTGAACCAATTTGCAAGCCCACCAAAAGTGTACAAAGGTTCCCTTTTCTCCACATTCACGCCTACACGTTGTTTTTTGATTTATTGATGATAGCCACTCTGACAGGTATGAGGTAACATCTCATCGCAGCTTTAATTTGCATTTCTTTGATGACTAGTGATGTGGAGTTTCTTTTTGATGTAGGACACGGCAAATTTCCCCAAGTGACAGAGGAGACCAAGCCCTGCACTGAGAGAAAAAGAGGGTCCTTTGGTGGAGAGTGTAAAAAAAATTCAACACACACGCTAAAGTTAGAGTCAAAAGGAAAGTTTATTAGAAAAAGGGTAACACTCCACAGACAGAATGTGGTCTCCTCTCAGAGACAGAGTGAGAGGGACTCTGAGTTTTCAGTGAATTCAGTTTATATATCACTCTTTAGTTCCTTTTTTTTTATAGACATACAGTGAAGAAGGAGAGGAGTATGTAGCCTTAAAGGCCTGCTGGCAGTTCCAAGTCTTTAATCCATAGGTCCCTCATGGTTTTAGCCATAAGGAATGAATGATTTTATTTGTATAGAGCAGCCACTTAAATACTCTGTTGTTCCTGTTTCCCCTTCCACAGGGTGTAGGGAAATGGGTTGTTAGCAATCCCAGTAGAAATTTTCCTTTGTTCTGAAGGTGTTCTCCTGTCCTGGCTGCAGGGCTGATCAGCATATTGCAGTCTCTGAATATAGCTTGATTAACATTTTAATTCTTTTGCCTCCTTCCTACATTATTTTCAAATGTCTATTGGCCATCTGTATGTCTTCTTTGGAGAAATTTCTGTACAGGGCCTTTGCTCATTTTTTATTTGGTGTTGAGTTATATGAGTTCTTTAAAATTTTGGTTATTAACCTGTTATCATTGACAAAAATCTTCGCCTGTTCAATAGGTTATCTTTTTGTTTTGTTGATGGTTTCCTTTGCTTTGCAAAAACTTTTTTGTTTGATATAGTCTCATTTGTTTATTTTTTGTTTCCCTTGCTTGAAGAGATATAGTAAAACAAAAAATTACTAAGAACAATGTCAGAGAGTTTACTGCCTATTTTTTTTCTTTTAGGATTTTTATGGTTTTAGGTCTTACATTTAAGTCTTTAACCCATTTTGAGTTTTTTTTTTTTATGGATGGTGTAGTAAGGTAGTCCATTTTCATTTTTTTTTTTTGCATGTTATCTGTTCAAATTTACCAACTCTGTTTATTGAATAGATTGTCTTTACTCCATTGTATACTCTTACCTCCTTTGTCATAGATTAATTGACAACATAAGTGTGGGTTTGTTTCTGGGCTTTCTATTCTGTTCCATTGATCTATGTGTTTGTTTTTAATGCCAGTACCATGCTGTTTTGATGACTATAGCCTTGTAGTATAGTTTGATAACCGATAGTGTGAAATCTCCAACTTTGTTCTTCCTTCTCAAGATTGCTGTGGCTATTCAGGGTCTTTTGTGGTTCTATATAAACTTTAGGATTATTTGTTCCAATTCTGTAATAAATGCCAGTTGTATTTTCATATAGACTGCATTGAATTTATAGATTGCTTTGGATAGTCTGGACATTTTAACAATGTTAATTTTTCCTAACCATGAGCATGATATATGCTTCCATTTATTCCATTTTCTTTAATTTCTTTCTTCAATGTCTTACACTTTTTCAAGTACAAGTTTTTTATCTCCTTGGTTTAATTTATTCTTAGGTATTTTATTATTGTTATTTTGGATGTAGTTGTAAATGTGATTGTTTTCTTAATTTTTCTTTCTGAAGGTTTGTTATTGGTGTATAAAATTGGAACATATTTCTGAATATTGATTTTGTATCTTGCTACTTTACTGAATTTATCAGTTCTAATCCTTTTTTGGTGGAGTTTTTACTGTTTTCTGTATATAGTGTCATATCATATGCAAACAATAACAGTTTTACTTCTTTTCTAATTTGATGACTTTTGTTTTTTTTTCTTGTCTGATTTCTGTGGCTAGGACTTCCAATACTTTGTTGAATAAAGATGGTGAAAGTGGACATCTTTGTCTTGTTCCTAATCTTAAGGAAAACACTTTTAGCTTTTCCCAGTTGAGTATGATGTTAGCTGTGTGTTTGTCATATATGGCCTTGATTATGTTGAAGTATGTTCCCTCTATTTCCACTTTGCTAAGAGTTTTTGACATAAATGGATGCTAGCTTTTTGTCAAAAACTTTTTCTGCATTGATTGATATGATCATGTGATTTTTATCTTTATTTTGTTTATGCGATGTTTATATTAATTGATTTGTGAGTATCAAACCAACCTTGCATGCCAGGAATTAACCTCACTCTATCATAGTATATTGTCTTTTTAATGTATTTCTGAATTTAGTTTGTTAATATTTTTTGAGGACATTTGCATATATATTCATCAAGGAAATTGGCTTATAATATTCTTTTTTGTAATGTCTTTGTCTGGTTTTAGAATTAGGATAATGGCGACCTCATAAAATGAGCTTGGGAGACTTCCTGCTTCTTAAATTTTTTGGAATAGTTTGAGAAGGATAGGTGTTAATTATTCCTTGAATATTTGCTAAAATTCACCTGTGAAGCCATGTGGTCCAGGACTCTTGTTTATTGGGAGTTTTTTAATTAGTGATTTGAATTTTTTTTTGTAGTTATTGATTTTTCAGATTTTCCATTTCTTCTTAATTCATTTTGTATGTTTCTAAAAATTTATCCATTTCTTCCAGGTTGTCCAGTTTATTGGCATATGATTGTTTGTAGTGTTTTCTTACAATCCTTAGTATTTTTGAGGAGTCAGTTGTCATTTCTCTTTCATTTCTGATTTTATTTGTTTGGGTCCTTTCTTTTTTTCTTAATGAGCCTGGTTAAAGGTTTATCGATTTTGTTTATCTTTCAAAGAACCAAGTCTTGATTTTATTGATCTGTTGTCTAGTTATTTTTAGACTCTATTTTATTTATTTCCTTCCTTCTACTCACCTTAGGCTTTTTTGTTTTTCTAGTTTGAGATTTTTCTTGTTTCTTTATGTATGCCTGTTTTGCTATGAATTTCCCTCTTAGGACTGCTTTTGCTGTATCCCATACAGTTTCGGTCATTGTGGTTTTATTTTCATTTGTCTCAGGTATCTTTTGATTTCTTCCTTGATCTCGTTGTTAACGCATCAATTGTTTAGTAGCATGCTATTTAGCCTTCATGTGTTTGCGTGGTTTTAAGTTTTCTTCTCGTAGTTAATTTCTAGTTTCATACTATTATGGTCAGAAAAGGTGCTTGATATGATTTCAATATTTTTAAATTTATTGAGACGTGTTTTGTGGCCTAACATGTGGTCTGTCTTGGAAAATGTTTCATGTGTGCTTGAAAAGAATGTATATTCTACTTTGGGATAAAATGCTTTAAAAATGTCAAGTAAATCCGACTGGTCTAATGTGTCATTTAAGGCTACCATTTCCTTGTTGATTTTCTGTGTGGAAAATTTGTCAATTTATGTCATTGGGGTGTTAAAGTCTACTACTATGGTTGTATTACTTTCACTTTCTCTCATTATTTCAGTCAATATTTGTTTTTTGTATTTAGGTACTCCTATGTTGGGTGCATAAATGTTTACAAGGGTTATATCTTCTTGTTGTGTTGATTCCTTTATCATATAATGTCCTTCTTTGTTTCTTATTATAGCCTTTGTTTTAAAGTTTATTTTGTCTGATATAAGTATTGCTACTCCAGCTTTTTTTTTTCATTTTCATTCATGTGAAATATCTTTTCCTTTCCTTTATTTTCAATCCATGTGTATCTTTCAATCTGAAGTGGGTCCCTTGTATACAACATATGTATGGATCTTGTTTTCTTATCCATTCAGCTATCATATGTCCTTTGATTGAAGCATTTAATCCATTATTGTTTGAAGTGATTATTGATAGGTACATAGTTATTACATAAGCTCCTTTTCCTATTTCTTCAGATTGCCTATATACTAAATAAGATACCTGCGATATACCACTTTGACAATTCAGGAAGTTGGCAATTAATAGTAGTTTTTGAAAAACAAACAGACTGCCTCCAAAAAATTGAAACTAATACCTCAGCAAAAGCGGTGCATTACTGTGAAGCCAAATAAAGAATGAGATAGGTATTATTTGTTCATCAGAAAACTGAAATCTAATACATTATTAAATTATTCTTTCTTACATATTACATGATCTTTCCATATGTCTCATTGTAGACAATACCACTTACTGTCTCATATTGCAGGTCATAGTGTTGTGTTTCACTGAGTAGAGAGGTTATGCATGTGGGCTCCAAATAAGCTATCTTGGCTTGAAGTTTGGCTCACCTCTTCCTAGTCAACTGACTACTGGCAAGCTACTAAAACTCTCTGATACTTCACCATTTAAATGGAGGTAGTAATTACATGATTATTGTGAGGATTAAATAAATTTATCAATGAAACAAACTTTGGCATGGTACTTGGTACAGAGTAAGATCTAATAAACATTAGTTGTTTTTAATACATGAAAGACAGCTCTTTATTTTTGTTCACTGATATTAGAATTAGCACAGGATTCTGCATACTTTACTTGCTGATTTTTTAAAATTTAGCTCTAGGCAAACTGTCAAAGTCTAAAAGTAAAGAAAATGTGACCTATATAAAATATAGAAGTTAGAGATCATATTAAAAAGTTTAGAGGAGAATATTTAGAATTAATAGTCCTAAAGATAAGATGCCTTTTTAAATAAAGGGCCAAAATAATGATATAATTTTATGTATATTGTCATAAAAAGATGTCCAAAGTCTTGTTAATTTGAAAAAGAATTAAAATGTATGTATTTATAGAATGATCCAATTCTTTTAAATTATATGTGGAAGTATTTTTACATGTAAATATATCCAAAAATCTGGAAGATAAATCACCAAATCGTTAACAGTTCTTATCTCTAAGTAGCTTACTATAAATTATTCCCCCCTTTTTCTTTAAATTTTTACATTCATTATTTAAACATTCAGAGCATATAGATAAAACCATGCATTCTTATTAAGTAATGAAACTATTCATACTTTGGGGAAAAAAGCAAAGACTAATTTAAAATCAGAGAAGAAAGTAAATGTTCACTGTCAAAAGCAAACAAAATAATCCTTTATGAGAAATAATATGTGCTAAATGTTAGTGAAGGCATCACATCCTTATGACATCCTTCTTTATTGAGACTGTCTTTACCAGAGATCAGATTTGTATATAACATGGTAATGTATCCTAAGCTACAAATAAAATCGTTCATATTTGGATATAGTAAATACAATGCAGATGTTCTAGAAAATAGCCAATGTGCATCTTGGGGTTTGGGGAAGAGGAGTGGAGTGTTGGGTTTATTTTGACTAAGTTTGGACCAATTTTTGCTAAATTTGAAATGGACAAAGACAATATATACAATAGTGATTCGGTTATGCTTGGCCTCCATAGCATACACCTGTATTTTATGTTTATTATTTTTATTGTTTCTTAAATACACAGCCTATTAAAAAGTTGTTTTTTTTGTTTTTGTTTTTGTTTTTGTTTTTACTGGAGAATCATTAAAGAAAATGTCTAGCATAGAAGAGGTTATATGTCTTATTTTCATAGATAAGCCACTGGCCTTTAAAACAGTGCAACTCTATGAAATCAGATAGCCACACCTTTTAAATGGACAAAGCTTAGGAGATGCTTTTTGTTGAAAAAGGCCTCTGACTTTGTGATGCTTAAATATTATCAAACCAACAGTTCTTAAGTCAGTCATACCAAAGGGGGAATGTTTAAAGTAGAGGTGGAAGGTAGGTTTAATTCCGAAAGAGGAAGGACCATGTAGAATGTCCTGTTTCAGAGTGCTGTTTCTTCAATCCAAACCGATATTTCTAGCTATAGTTTTTGGAGCACGTACTAAGTGCCAGGCATTTTATTAAAAAGCTATATATATATATATATATATATATATATATATATATATATATATATATATATTTCTGTTTTAGTCCTCACAATAACCCTGAGAGGTAAGAAAAATTATTACTGTTAGAGTGTTAAAGATGAGGAAATTGAGGCACAGATATGCCCAGATTTAAAATATTATTAAGTGTTTCAAAAGAAATTTGACTCCAGAGCATCATTACATTATATTACCAAAGAAGTACTTTTTTTTTCTGGCTTACTCATTCTGTTTATTTATTGCTCACATTACATGTCCAGTGTAGGTCAGAATAACTTAATATTTTAAAAACAGTACATGTAGTTAAAGAGAAAAAGAAGTTCAGTGACCTAAGGATGAAGCATGCCTAATCAAACTGGAATATTTGCACTTGGTATAGTATTTTTTGAGGATAGCCTATGCATAATGTAAATACAGGGATGTTAAATCATTTCAAAGAGAAACTGCAACTTAGAAACTTACGCAAGTCCACGGTTGTGACCTCAGTCAAGCAGGCAGTGGAGTTTTCATTCAGCAAGCTGTGTCTCATACTTCTTTGGCTAGAGCTATGTATATTTAATTAGTGTCCTCTCACCTTCACAGTACATGTTTTTCCACTTGACAGTTTCTGGCACCAAAAGAATGTCCTTGAGAAAATGTCAGGTCTGTTGACTACTAAGCATATTATTTGACTTGGTCTTCAACCATTTTGAAGAAAGAATTGGGAATAATGAAAGACAGTGGTGCATAGAGCCACTTTAACTGACAGTGTCAGGTCGGTCGAAGCTATTGAACAGTTCCTATTAAATTAGCTTAGCTTCATTTTGGCTAGTTAAAGCTGGCATGCTGACAAATTAGTTTCTATCTGTATAGAAAAAGAGTAAGGAAGAGCAGATTTACATTTGGGAACTCATTGACAGTCATATCACAAGGTCAATAAGAACATGTCCATCACAGAACTGTGTTCATCCTGTGTCAATACATCAGGTGATAAGCTTGAAAATATTTAGCCCTTCACAAGGTGAGCACATTCTTTCTGATGAAGATTACTTCATTATTTTTTTTAAGGAATTTTAACAAAGACAGTTTCACAGGTTTTACTGCTTGTTGGAAATCCAAATGTAAATTTTATTTAGCATTTCCACTCATAGAGATGTGAGACAAGATTATGCCCTTCTTAAAAAAAGAAACCTAAATAGAGATGTTCATTTTCCCACCAAATTTTTAAAAATTCTATCACTTCAAAAAGCTGTGTGAGTGTGTTTGTGTGTATTTACATATAAATATGTGTGTGTGTGTGTGTGTGTGTGTATGTGTATATATATATATATAGTGTCAAGAATAACTTTGAATATATGACTTAAAAATTGACAAAAGTTGATCCCATCTGATTTTTTCATCCTAGGAGCCAGATTGTAAATCCTGGGATGTTTAAGATTTTCACCAACACTAGGGAAAATACCTGTAATGGAGGGCATCTTCTCCAGTTTTAGGAATTCTTTTAGATATGGAACAAAAGCCCTTAACTTTCTTTTAACTAATTTTAAAAACTGTCACTTAAGAAACCAATGTCATGAATGCATAAAATAACTCTCTTCCTATGTTGCTCATAATCCATGGAGGAGTTATTCTGGAGAAATCAGACAATGAGATATGTGAAAACAATTTTCTGTGGTGCATGGGTATAGTAAAAAGATAATTTCTCTCATCACTTGATACTACTTTCTCCTTTTATCTCCCATTTGCCAGCTTCCCTTTTTGTTGTACAAAGTTTTTAATTGTGGTATTCACCAAACCAAATTTTTTTCATAATTCAAAATTTTCTCTTCCTCTTTCCATCCCTGCTCATTCCCAGCCACATTTCGGAGCTGATTTCAGTTTGTAATCTGATTGCTCTATTGCCAGAGGTTAAGTGGCTCATAGCACCCCCAGAAGAGCTTAGTATTTTAAAGAGAGAAAGCGAATGCATCTCTAATTGATGGAATTTAGAAACTGTCACAAAATAAATTATTCTTCAAGAATTTAAAGGCAAATGGGCTCACCTGGCACTTCTAAATTATCTACTTGCCTTCATGCCTATTCTACTCTATTTCTCCTCTCTTTCAAACCCTTCTCTACAGATTAGAGGGTTGTTTCCCCCCCGCCCCCTTGGGCTTCATATCTGCTCTGTTAGTCATACCATTGAATAACAAATTACCCCAAAAGTTGGGCTGAAAACATCCATAAGTATTTAACAGCTTTTGTAGATCAGGAATTTGGGTGCAGGCTAGCTGAGTGGTTCTGGCACAGGGTCTCACTCAAGACTGCAACCAAGGTGTTGCATGAGGTTGCAATTAAGTCAAAGCTTCACTGGGAGATGATCTACTTCCAAGTTCAGTCATGGGGCTATTGGCACGCTTCACGGCCTCACTGGCTGCTGGCTAGATATATCAGTTACATAAAACTGCACTCACAGCTAAGCTCTTCATTCACAGGAGAGAAAGGAAGGAGGAAGGAAGGGGGGGGGGGGGGGGGGGGGGGGGGGGGGGGGGAAAGGAGTGGGCTGGAAACTAAGATAGAAATCACAGATCCGTATATGACCTAATCTCAGAAGTGACAGCCCATCACCACTTTAGAAAGAGTATGTCCAGACCACACTCAATGGGGAGATAATGACATAAGGACCTGGGTCCATTACAGAGGCTCCTACCACATTTACACATACCTAAATAAAAGGATAGGAAAGATGACATCACTTTGTTAGAAAGTTTATGTCTGGGTAGAAACCCAGAAAAGGGATTGCTGAGTCATGTGGTAATTCTATACTTAATTTTTTTGGGTGGTAAACATACAATGTGATATACATATTATGTATTATAGGATTGTACACTTGAAACCTTTGTAATTTTATTAACCAATGTCACCCCAATAAAATTAATAAAAAAGAGTTTATGTTTACAATTATATAGATTTTAAACTTGAGTATATCTGTAAATGTCCACGTGATCTATGTCAGTTACAATATGGTTTTTAAGAGTGCCTGCTTTTATGAAGGTATAACTACAGTGCCTATTTTAAGGAGTTATTAGAATGGGACTATATTCAAGAAAGATAAAAATGAAAATATAAGTAATTAAGTACATCAACACACGAAAAATGTTAATTTCGAATTAAACACTCATATTTAAGCTCCTGCTATATGTCAGGCATCATACAATATACTGCGGAGATAAGTGCGAATAGAACAATTCTTCCCTGTAGGTCTTTTAGCCTAGTGGGGGTCGCTAGCAGGTGAAAAAAAATGACTTTAGTAAAGCATATGGAAGAATAGGAGATTGACAAAAATATATGGATAATGAAGTATATACCTTTGTCTGGATAGCTAGGAAGAAAATTGAATTTTGACCATAGTCTTGAAGTAAGAGTATTCCAGGTGGACAGAGTTGAAAAGGGAATTACAAGCAACAATAAGAACAGCATGAGAGAAGGTACATGTCAAGAAGGCATAGGTATATTCAGGAAACCCAAGATATTCAGCAAGTGAAGCCCTGAGTGTGTGAGATGAGAAAAGACACTTCAAGAGGCTTGTAATGCAGTCAGGAGCCAGGTCATATTATGCCTTTAGTAGCATATAAGGACTTTGGATTTTATCCTGAGGTTAATGTTGTACTACTGGAAGGATTTAAGCAAAGGTTTAAGAAATGCCATAGTTTAGAAACATCTCTTTAACCTCAATGTGGATTTTCAGAGTGGGAGTGGAGGGTGAAAAAAAGAGGGAATGGGGTTTTACCATAGGGTTTAAGAGGATGTGCTTGGGATTTAGACAATTTCTTTTTTATCATTTACATAGAGAAAATAACTAAATCTCTTTCAAATGATTGGATTTCCCATCAGTCAAATGAAGATGATTATAGCACCTACCTCATAGGATTGTGATGGAGGTTATAGGAAGTGAGAGATAGATGCAAAACACTTAGTGCAGTTTCTGGCACATAGTAATTGCTGCATAAATGGTAGCTCTTACTATTCATCTTGTTACAAAAAAAAAAATTAGAAACCTTTTTCAATAATTCAGGTGAGAGAACACAGTGACCTGTATTATGGTGATGGCATTGTTGAAGGACAGAAGTAGATGTATTAAAGAGATATCCAGGAGATAAAATCAGTGAGTCTTAGTAACCAATAGGAGTTATTCCACCAGTCACTATTTCTGAATAACTATTAGAGACCACTTAACACTGCAGCTTTTAAAGACTGGACTGATTATGGGCTGCACTATATGACATAAATATAGACCCCTAGTTACTTGATGCAACTATAAAACCCGTACTTTAATTCTGCTGTGAGAATCAGGGTTTATAGGATCTGTTCCTTTCTCTCTTTAGTTTTGAAATTAATACTTGGTCACTTCAGGAAGGAAAATAGAAAAGAAAATCCCAGGAAATAAAAATCACCCATATCAGTTCAACTCTTTTTTAGATTCTACATGTAAATGAAGTCATCACTGTTTGTCCTTCTATGTCTGGCTTATTTCACTAAGCCTAATGTTCTCCAGGTTCATCCACATTGTTGCAAATGACAAGATTTCTTCCTTTTTAAGGCTAAATAATATTCCACTGTGGGCACACATGCACACACATGTTTGTATGTGTGTGTATCATATCTGTATTCATCCATGGAGAGATACTTAGATTTTTTTAAAGATTTGGTTATTGTAAATAACGCTGTAATAAACATAGGAGTACAAATATCACTCAAGATAATAAATTTTTCTCTTTGAATATATACCCAGAAGTGGGATTGCTGAATCATAAGATAGTTGTTTTGTGAATTAGTTTGAAAATGGTGATCGTTTAGCAATGTATATGTATATCAAATCGTCAAATTATACACCTTATATACATGTAATTCTTAATCATAAAATATACCTCAATTCAAAAATTCACCCTTTTAACTCTACTAAACAGAGTAAAAAAATAATGTATATTGAAGGAATCATCTCTTGTAAATAATAACAATGATAATAACTTCAGATAATTCTTGCTAGGTACTTGCTGTGTTCCAGGATACTTTCTAAGTGTTTCATTTTGATATGTTTTTCCTTATTTCATCCTTACAACAATCCTATGGGATCAATACTATTTTTATCCCTATTTATCAATGAGATAAATTGAGATTAATTTATTTTTAACATTCCAAAGTCTTTTTTCTTTTAATTTAGCAGAAAAAGTAAATTCTCTACTTGAGACAATCATCTCCTAATTATCCTAGTACAACAGGCTCTTTATTTATATTTTTCCAGCTTTATTGAGGTATACTCGACAAATAAAATATATATATATATATATATATATATATATATTTTAGATGTTTTGATATACATCTACGCTGGGAAATGATTACTGCAATCTAACTAATTACCATACCCAAAATCTCAATTAGTTACCACATTTTTTTTTTTGCTATGAGAAAACTTAAGGTCAAATCTCTTAGCAAATTTCAAGTATACAACACAGTATTATTAACTATACCCACCATGCTATACCTTAGATCTTCAGACTATTCATCCCATATAACTGAAATTTTGTACCCTTTGACCAATATCTACCTATTTTCCCCTTCCCCTAGCAACAATCTTTCTATACTCCTACTCTGCTTTTATGAGTTCAACCTTTTTAGATTCTACATATAAATGAGATCACGCAGTGCTTGTCTTTCTGTATCTGGCTTATTCCACCTAGCATAATATCCTTTTCCGTGTCTTGCTTATTTCAACCTAGCATAATAACACGTTTCTGTGTCTGACTTATTTCACCTAGCAAAAGACCTGAAGAGACATTGTTCCAAAGAAGATATACACATGGACAACAGGTACATAAAAATTCAGTGTGCAACACCACTAAACATCTGGGAGATAAAAATCAAAACCACAGACATTACCTCACAAATGTTAGAATGGCTATTATTAAAAAGCCAAAAGATAACAAGTGCTGGTGAGGATGTGAAGAAAAGGGAACCCATGTACACTGTTGGTGGGAATGTAAACTGGAACATCCATTATAGAAAATAGTATGGCAATTCTTCAAAAAATTAAAATAGAACTACTATATGATCCAGCAATCTTACTTCTGGTTTTAGATCCAAAGGAAATGAAATCAGTTTCTCAGAGAGATATCTCGCTATGGGTTTTAGTTGCCCTTTATCACATTGAGAAAGTTTTCTGCTATTTATAGTTTGTTGAGAATTTTTATCATGAAAGAATTGTTTTTATGTGTCTATTATTATGATCATGTGATTAAAAAAATCTATTGATATGATGTCTTACAGTAAACCAATCTTGCATTCCTGCGATCAGTCTCACTTGGTTATAGTGTGCAAATTATTTTTAAATGTCTCTGGGTTTGGGTAGTTAGTATTTTGTTGAGTAATTGTACATCCATATTCGTAAGAGATAATAATGGTCTGAAGTTTTAATTTTTCGTAAAGTCTTTATCTTGTTTTGGTATCAAGGCGATACAAGACTCAAAAATCACTTGGGAGTTGTCCCTTCTTTCTCTTTTTTTGGAAGTATTTGTAAATAATAGGCATTAATTCTTCTTTGACTATTTGGTAGAATTCAGCAGTAAAGTCATCTGGGCCTGGGCTCTTCTTTGCAGGTAGTTTTCTGATTGTAGTTTCAATGTCTTCATTGATGAGAGATCTATTCAGATTGTCTATTTCTTCTTGAGTTAGTTTTGGAAGCTTGTGTTTTAGATGAGTGTTTAAATTTTATTTAAATTATCTAATTTGTTGGTGTAAAGTTATTTATAGTAGCCCTTTATAATTCTTCTTATTTCTGTAAGGTCAGTACTACTGTTCCCACTTTCATTTCTGTTTTTGTAATTTGAATATTTTCTCTTTTTTATCAGTCAAACTAGATAAGAGTCTGACAATTTTGTTGATCTTTTCAAGAAACCAGTTTTTTGTTTCATTGACTTTCTCTATTGCTTTTCAATTCCCCCATTTTATTTATTTTTATTGTAATTTGTATTTTCTTCCATCTACTTGCTTTCGGTTTAGTTTTTTCTTCATTCTTTAGTGTCTTAAGGTTGAATATTGATTTGAGACCTATCTTCTTATTATAGACATTTACAGCTATAAATTTACTTCTAAGCAATGCTTAATTGTATCTTACAAGTTTTGGTATGTTGTGCTTTTATTTTCACTTGTCACAAAATATTTTCTAATTTCCTTGTGATTTTTCTTTGATCCATTGACTATTTTATTAGTGTGTTGTTTAATTTCCTCATATTTTTTCTTAAATTCTCTTCCATTGTTGAATTCCAATTTGATTCCTTTGTGGTCAGAGAACACACTTTTTGTCATTGTATTATTTGAAATCTTTAATTGAAGTTTGTCTTATAGCTAGCATATAATCAATGTGCATTTAGCAAAAATATGTATTCTGCTGATGTGGATGGAATATTCTATATATGTGTTAGGTCTAGTTGGTTTATAGTGTTTTTCAAATTTCCCATTTCACTGTTAAATTTTTTCCTGGTTATTCTACCCATTATGAAAGTGGGGTTTTAAAATCTAAAAACATTATTTTGGAATAGTTTTTATTTTCTCCTGTCAATTTTTGCTAGTTTTTCTCATGCATTTTGAGGTTTTATTGTTATGTTCATGTATGTTTATAATTATTATATTTCCCTGATGGATTGACCTTCTTATTATAAACGTGTCTTTCTTTGTCTTTACTAACAATCTTTGTCTTAACTTCATTTTGTATGATATTAGTATATCTACTATAGCTCTCTTTGGTTACTGCTGCTTATTATATATACTTTTTTACCATTTTTTACTTTTGAACTATTTTTGTCTTTGAATATAAAGCATATCTCTTATAGACAGTGCATAGTTAGATCATGTTTTTGTTTTTCTGTACTTAATTCTGCTCATTTCTTACTTCGGATAAGAGTTTTTAACCCATTTATATTTCATTTAATTCTTGATGGAGTTAGGCTTTACATCCGCCATTTTCCAATTTGGTTTCTATAAGTCGTACATTTTTTTTGTTTTTCTAGTCCTCAATCAATCCTTGCCTTCTTTTATTTTCTTTTTAGTGTATCTTTATAATTTCTTTGGATTTTTTTTTTCATGATATACCTTTTAAACTTTATTTTCTTATTGGTTACTTTGCCAAATATAATTAGCATCTTAACTAAAAATTATCACATTCAGATTAATATTAATTTAATTTGGTAGTGTATGAAAACTTTGCGCCAATAAACTCTAATTTCTCCCTAGTTCTTTGTACTATTATTATCATGCAAATTAACTTTATGTTTCATAAGCCCAGCAACAGAGTTTAGTAATTTTTGGTTTTATGTTTTCTTGTGAAAAAGGTAAAAGAAGAAAAGAGAAACAAAAATACATATACTATCTTTCATAAAACCTATATAGCTACTTTTTATAAGTTCTCGTTTCTTGTTTGAGTTACTATTCTGTGTCATTGCATATCAGCCTGAAGGATTCCTTTTAGTATTTTCTGTAAGTTTGATCTGCTATCAGTGCATTTTCTAATTTTTTATTTGTCTGTAAATGTCTTAATTTCATTTTTGAAGGGGATTTTTATAAAAGAGATTTCATAGGGGATTTTATAGAATTTTTGACTGTCATTTTTTTCAACATGTTGAAGCTGTCGCTCTATCTTCTGTTTTTTTTATGGTTATTCTGATATTCATGAGAAGTCAGCTGCTAATCTTTTTGAGAAATACTTGTATTTATTAAATCATTTATCTTTTGCTGCATTCAAGATTTTCTCCTCGTTTTTGACTTTTCTCAATTTGACTGTAACATGTTTTGATGTGTATCTTTTTAGTTTATCCTAATTTAAGTTTGTTGAGCTTCTTGGATCTTTAATGTTTTTCATCAGATTTGGCAAGTTTTCCTCCATTATTCCTTTAAATACTTTATCTGCTCCATTTCTTTCTTTTCTATTTCTGTGATTCTCATTATGTATATGTTGGTATCATTGTAGATGATGATTTCCTACAGGTCTCTGATGCTCTGTTTATTTTATTTTATTTTCATTTATTTTTTTTCTTTTCAGCAGACTGGATAATTTCTATTGATCTTTTATCAGGATCACTGATTCTTTTTCTGCGAGTTCAAATCTTTTGTTGAGCCACTCTAGTGAATTTTTTCAGTTATACTATTTCTTAATTCCTGAATTTCTCTTTGCTTCTTTATATTATTTCTGAATCTTTATTAATATTCTCTGTAAGAAGACATTTTTGCCCTGCTTTCTTTTAATCTTTTAAACATGGTTTCTTAAGTCTTCAAAGATAGTTATAATAGCCTATTTAAAGTTTTTGTATACTAAGTCCAAAATCCAGGCCTACCTCATGAACATATTCAATTGGCTGCATGTTTCCTCCAAGATTTTGGCACAGTTTTGCTTCTTTGCATATCTAGTAAGTATTTTTGTTGAGAACTAGACATTTAATCATATATTTTAACAACTCTGGTATCATACTGCTATATCTTCAAGATGTGTGGTTATTTGGTTATTGCAATTCTCTCCCAAAGAATACATTAAGATGGCCAACCCACACATGAAAAGATGTTCAACGTTACTAATCATCAGGGGAATCTAAATCAAAACCAAAATTAATTAAAAATCAGGCTCCCAGTCAAGATGGCAGAGTTGGTAAACTCTGTGGTTGCCTCCTTTCACAGCCACAACAAAATTACAACTAGACAACAGACATCACTAGGAGTCACCTGAAGTCTAGCTGAACAGAAATCCTACAACAAGAGACACACAGAAGAGGCCACTTCGTGGCTGATAGGAGTGGTGGAGATACGAAACGGGCTGGTCCCACACTGGCTGGTGGTTGACAATCAGGAGAAATATATCAGCTGTGGAGATCCCCCTTGTAAGAGCAAGGAGTTCTGGCTCTACATCGGGTACCCCATCCCAGGGTTCCAGTACCAGGAAGAGAAGTCCCCATAATTTCTGGCTGTGAAAACCAGTGGAGATTATGGCTGAGTGAGATGGAGGGCTAAGGGAATGACAAAATTTCCTCTTTTTTTTTTTACATTTATTATTATTATTTTTATTATTATAGTGACATTGGTTAATGAAATCCAGTAAGCTTTAGTGTACAATTCAACAGTAAGTCATATATATTTTGCACTGTATGTTCACCATCCATAGTTAGATTTCTTTCTGTCATGACGTACCCGAACCCTTTTACTCTATCTACCTCCCCTCTTCCCTGCTACTCACTGATAACTACTAGTCTATTCTCCATGTCCATGAGTTTCTGTTTGTTTGTTTGTCCTGTTTGTTTGTTGCTTTCAGATTTATATCTCACACGTAAGTGATATCATGTGGTTTTAAACTTTTCTGTCTGGCTTATTTCACTTAGCAGGATTATCTCAAGATCATTCTATGTTGACACAAATGGCAGTATTTCATCTCTTCTTTTTTGCTGAGTATTATTCCACTGTATATATGTACCACAGCTTCTTTAGTCAATCAACTATCGTAGGACACTTTGGTTGCTTCCATGTCTTGGAAACCGTGAATAATGCTGCTATGAACATCGGTGTGCAAATATCTTTTTGGATATGGGTTTTCAAGTCTTTGGGGTAAATACCCAGTAGAAGGATTACTGGATCATATGGTAGATCGATTTTTAGTTTTTTGAGGAAACTTCATACTATTTTCCATAGTGGCTGTACCAATTTGCAGTCCTATCAGCAGTGTATGAGGGGTCCTTTTTCTTCGTATCCTCTCCAACACTTGGTATTACTTGTCCTGTTGATAATAGCTATACTAACAGGTATGAAATGGTATCTCATTGTGGTTTTGATTTGCACTTCCTTAATACCTACTGATGTTGAGCATCCTTTCATATTTTTGCCGACAATTTGTATGTCCTTTAGACAGAAGTGTCTGTTCAGGTCTTCTGCCCATTTTTTATATGGATATATATATATACATTTTTTTCTGTTATTGAGTTGTATGAGTTCTTTCTATAGTTTGGATATTAGGCCCTTATCAGAAGCGTCGCTTGCAAATACATTTTACCATTCAAATGATTGTCTCTTTACCATTTTGACAGTTTCTTTTACTATGCAGAAGCTCTTTAGTTTGATGTAGTCTCATTCATTTATTTTTGCTGTTATTTTCCTTGCCTTTAAGGTCAAATTCATAAAATCCTTTTTAAGTCCAAGGTCCTTGAGTTTAGTTCCTATGTTTTCTTCTATGCGTTTTATTGTTTCAGGTCTTATATTCAGGTGCTTAATCCATTTTCAGTTAATTTTGGTGTGTAACTATTTGGTGGTGATTGACAACAGTCTAGTTTCATTCTTTTGCAGGTGGCTTTCCAGTTTTCTCCGCAATATTTATTGAAGAGGCTTTCCTTTCTCCACTGTATGTTTTTGGCTCTTTTGTTGAAAATTATTTGCCCATATAAACATGGGTTTACTTCTGGACTCTCAATTCTGTTGCACTGCTCTCTGCGTCTGTTCTGTCAATACCATGCCATTTGGTTATTGTTGCTTTGTAGTATAATTTGAAGTTGGGAAGGGTGATTCCTCCAGCCTTCTTTTCAGGATGACTTTGGTGATTTAGGGTTATTACAACTCAGATGATTATTTGTTCTATTTCTTTAAAAAGGGATGATGAGATTTTGATGGGGATTGTATTAAATCTTTATAATGCTTTAGGTAATAAGGTCATTTGAACTATGTTGATTCTTCCAATCCAAGAACACAGAATATCTTTCCATTTCTTTGTATGTTCTTCAATTTCTTTTAATCGGATTGTGTAGTTTAAATTATATAGGTCCTTTGCATGTTTTGTTAGGTTTCTTTTGAGATATTTTATTCTTTTTGTTGCAATTGCAAAAGGAATTATTTTTTCCTCTTCTTTTTCTGACAGTTCATTATTAGAGTATAGGAACGCTATGGATTTTTTGAACATTGATTTTGTATCCAGAAACTTTATTGTATTTGCTTATTGTTTCCAGTAATGTTCTTGTGGAATCTTTAGTGCTTTTTATATAGGGAATCATGTCATTTGCAAATAGTGACAATTTGACTTCTCCATTACTATTTTGATGCCTTTTATATCATTCTCTTGCCTGATTGCACTTGCTGGGACCTCCAAAGTTATATTGAGTAACAGTGGCAAGAGTGGACAGCCTCACCTTGTTCTTGATCTTAGAGAGAAAGTTTTTTAGTTTTTCACCATTCAGTATAATATTGGCTTATGGTTTGTCATATATGGCCTTTATTATGTTAAAGTATTATTCTTCTATGCTATATTTGTTAAGTATTTGGATCATAAATGGATAATGTATCTTGTCAAAGGCTTTTTCTGCATCTAGTAATATGATCATATGATTCTTATTTTTTAATTTGTTTATCTGGTGTATCACATAAATTGATCTGTGTATGTTGAACCATCCCTGTGACCCTAGAATGAAGCCCACTTGATCATGGTGTACAATCTTTAACATGTTCCTGCATTCAATTCGCTAATATCTTATTTAGGATTTTTGCAGTTGTGTTTATGAGAGATACTGATCTTTAGTTTTCTTTTTATGTGTTATCATTACCAGGTGTTGTCATCAGAGTAATATTGGCCTTCTCTTTGATTTTTTGGAAGAATTTGAAGAGAATAGGTATTAAATCTTCTTTGAATGTTTGGTAAAATTCACTGGTGAAGCCACCTGGTCCTGGACTTTGACTTTTTAGTAGGTTTTTGAAGGTTGTTTCAATTTCCATACTGCTGATCAGTCTGTTTAGATTTTCCAGTTCTTCTTGATTCAGTCTAGGAAGATTGTATTTTTTTAAGCACTGGTCCATTTCTTCTAGGTTATTAAATGTGGTGTTATATACTTTTTCATAGTGTTCTTGTATACTTCTTTGTAATTCTGTGGTATCTGTCATTATTTCAACTCTTTCATCCCTGATTTTGTTTATTTGTGTTCTTTCTCTTTTTTCTTTAGTGAGTCTAGCCAGAGGTTTGTCAATTTTATTAACCTTCTCAAAGTACCAACTCTTTGTAGTGTTTTTTTTCTATTATTTTTTTTCAATTTCATTTAATTCTGCTTTAATTTTGATTTTTTCCTTGATTTTAGGCTTCATTTTTCTTCCTTTTCTAGTTTTTTAAGATGAAGTGTTTGGTTGTTTATTTGGGCTTATTCCTGTTTTTTTGACATAGACTTGTAATGATATGAACTTTTTTCTTATTATCACTTTTCTGTATTCCAAAAGTTTTGCTACATTGTACTATCATTATCGTTTGTTTCTATGTATCTCTTGATCTCTCAGTTTATTTCTTCTCTGACTCAGTCATTCTTCAGTAGCATGTTTAATCTCCATGTATTTGTGGTTCAGCCCACTTTCTTTTTATAGTTGATCTTCAGCTTCAAAGCATTATGATCACAGAATACTTTTTGCATAATTTCAACCCTCTTATATTTGTAGAGGTTATCTCTGTGCCTTAGTATGTGATCAATCCTTGGAATGTTCAATGTGCACTAGAGAAGAATGTATAAGCAGCTGTTCTGGGATGAAAGGCTCTGTCAATGTCAATTATGTCCAGTTGGTCTAATATGTCATTTAAAGATGTTATTTCTTTATTGATTTTCTGTTTGGATGATCTGTCTGTATATGACAGCGGGGTATTTAAGTCCTTACTATGATAGTGTTTTGATCTGTTCCTCCCTTCAGTTCAGTAAATAATTGCTCCAGGGCTCCTTGATTAGGGGCATAGATATTAATAAATGTTATGTGCTTGTGGTGTACAATTTCCTTTATCATTATGAAGTGTTCCTCAGTATCTTTCTTTACCATTTTTTTTTAATTTCGAAGTCTATTTCATCCAATATTAGTACCACTACTCCCACTTTTCTCTGAATGCTATTTACTTGAAATCATTTTTCACCTTTTCCCTTTGAGTCTATATTTGTCTTTGGAACTGAGATGTGTCTCCTGGAGACAGCATATGGTTGGTTTTTGATTTTAGATCCAATTTGCAACTTTGTGCCTTTTTATTGATGTTCAAATGGATTGGAGTTCAATCCATTTATACTTAGGGTGATTATTGAAATATGAGGTTTTCCTATAGCCATTTTATCTTTTGTTTTCTAGTAGCTCTGTGTTTCCATTGGTTCCTTGTCCTTCTGGATTTTTTTTTTTAATTATTATTTTGGTTGAGTTTTGTGGATTTTCTCTCTGGTCCTTCTTGTTTTATGTTATGTATTTCAGTTCTGAGTCTTTGGCATGTGGTTCCCATTACAAATATGTAGACAATAGTTATATATATATATACACACACACACACACACACATATATATATATGTATATACATATATACATATATATACTTATATAGTTATATATATATACTTAGATATATATATGTATATATATACATATATATGTATATATATACTTTCTTCTGCGTGTGTCCTATCTCCATTTCCCTTTGAGAATTTGGATCTTTGAATCCTCTCCTTTCCTGTTATTGTTGTCTCGATAAGTCCCTATGTATCCTGAACATTCATTACTATTTTTCAATAGCAAATCTCTTCATTTTGTTTAAGCTTATAATACCCTGTTCTTAGTAAGAGTTGCAGCACTCTGCATTTATCCACCTGCTATTTACCTTACTCATTGTTATGTACTTTTTTGTCATTTTGTTTTAGGTGAGTTGATCCTTTTCAGTATTTTCTGTAATGCAGGTCTCGTAGTGGAGAATTCTCTCAATTTTTATATGTCTGAAAAAGGTCTATATTTCTCCTTTATATCTAAAGGAGAGCTTCGCTGGATCAATTTTTCTTGTTTGGTAGCTCCTTTCATTTAATAGTTTGAATATTTGTCTCAAACCCTTGCTGGCTTGAAAGGTTTGTGCTGAGAAGTCCAATGATAATCTAATGGGTTTTCCTTTCTGTCTTCTTTTCCCTGCATGTCCTGAGAATTATTTCTTTGTCACTAATTTTTGATAATTTTAATATCATGTATCTCGGAGAAGGACTTTTTGGGTTGAGATGATTATATGTTCTGCTAACTTCTTGAATTCCAAGCTCCATTTCATTCCTTAGATTTGGGGAATTCTTGTCAACTCTTTGTCTGAAAATGCTTTCTGATCCCTGCTCTTTTTTGTTTCCTTCTGATATTCTCATTATTCTTATGTTTCCTCATGATATCAGCTAGTTTTTGCATTTCTCTTTCATTATTTTTTATTCTTCAGTCTCTTCTTCCTTCCAATTTATTTCTAGATTTCCCTCTTCAGTATCACTGATCCTTATCTTCATTTGGTTGACTCTATTTCCTAAGCTTGTTCTTTCATTCTTTATCTCTTTTAGTGTGTTTTTTATCTCCAGCAGTTCTATTTGGTTCTTTTTGACGGTTTCAATCTCCTTTCTAAAAAATTCATTGTGCTGATCTAGTTGTTTTTTCAACTCCTGGAAAGCTTCCTTAACCTGGTGAAAGAAGTAGACATACAAGCTCAGGAAGCACAGAGAGTCCCAAAGAAGATAAACCAAAAAAGGCCCACACCAAGACACATCATAATTACAATGTGGAAGGTTAAAGACAAAGAGAGGATCTTAAAAACCACAAGAGAAAGCAATTAGTTACTACAAGCAAGCTGCCATAATCCTTTCAGCTGATCTCTCAACAGAAATTTCTCAGGCCAGAAACGATTGGCAGGAAATATTCAAATTTATGAAAAGTAAGCACCTACAACCCAAATTGCTCTAGGCCAGCAAAGCTATCATTTAGAATCAAAGAACAAATAAAGAGCTTTTCCCAGACAAGAAAATGCTAAAGGAGTTCATCATCACCAAGCCAATATTACAGAAAATGTTAGAAGGAATTCTTTAAGAAGATGAATAAAAAAGAAAAAAAAAGATAAAAATATGAATAATAATATGGCAGTAACTACATATCTAGCAACAATTATTTTAAAAGTAAATGGATTAAATGCTCCAATCAAAAGATAGGGTGAATGAATAGATGAGAAAACAAGACCCTTACATATACTGCCTCACTTCAGATACAAAGACACACACAGAATGAAAGTAAAGGATGAAAAAAGGTGTTTTAAGAATATGGAAACAAAAAACTGGGGAGCAATACTTATACCAGACAAAATAGACTTGAAAACAAAGGCTCTAATGAGACAAAGTAGGACCCAGTTATCCCACTTCTGGGTATTTATCTTAAGAAACCAAAAAACTACTTTGAAGGGGCTTGTGTTCTATAAATTCATTGCAGCATTATTTACAGTAGCCATGATATGAAGGCAACCTGGGTATCCATCAACGGATGAATGGATGAAGAAGAGGTGATATATATACACACACAAACACACAATGGGAAATTACTCAGCCATAAAGAAAGAATAAAATCTTGTCATTTGCAACAACATGAATGGTTCTGGGGGACATTTTACTTACTGGAGTAAGTCAGAAAGAGAAAGTCAAATGTCACATGTGGGATCTAGAAAACAAACAAGCAACAGAAACAAGCACACAGATACTGAGAGCATTTTTATGGTTGTCAGATTGGAGAGTGGGGGGATTGGTGAAGGGGACAGGAGATTAAGAGGAACAAATTGGTAGTTACAAAATAGTCATGGGGATGTAGAGTATAGCATGGGGGAATAGAACAATACAGTAGTATTGTAGTAACTGTATGGTGTCAGATGGGTACTTGATTTATCAGGGTGATTACTTCATAAGTTATATAAATGTCTAAACACTGTGCACATCTGAAACTAATATATTGTATGTCAACTATAGTTGAAAAATATATAAAAATTAAAAAAATAAACACAGTTAGATATCTTACATTGTCAGAATGGCTATTATCGAAAATGCAACAAATAACAAGTTTTGATGAGAATGTGGAGATAAAGGAACACTCGTTTTTTTGGTGGGCTTGTAAACTCATGCTGCCACTATGGAAAACAGTATGGAAATTCCTCAAAAAATTAAAAATAGAACTACCATACGACCCAGTAATTCCAATTCTGATATTTATCTGATAAAACGAAAACTATAATTTGAAATGATATATGTATCCCTTTGTTTTTTGCAGCTTTGTTTATAATAATCAAAGTATGGAAGCCACCTAGGTGTCCACTGATAGATGAAAGGATAAAAAAAAATGTGAGATATACATACATGCACACATACAATGGAATATTACTCAGCGATAAAAAAGAATGAACTCTTGCCATCTGTGACAACATGGTTGGATCTAGATCATGGGAACAGGAAGCAATTTTTTTTTCCAGTGAGTCAATGTAGGTAATAATGAACTTTGCCACTCCCGTTTATACCCTTTGATTCCTGGGTCCACGAATCCCGGCTATGGTAGATAAGGCACCATATATTGGATGCTGATTAAGAGCATATATCATGTTCTGGAGAACCTTTCTTAAGCTCTGTGAGGTATCATCACCTAGCTTGTGCTTTAACTGAGTCTTCAGAAGGCCATTCTATAGTTCTATCAAACGAGCTACTTAGGATGGTGGAAACCATGTAAAGACCAGTGAATTCAATGAGCATGGGTCCATTGTTGCACTTCTTTTGCTATGCATTGAATTGGTTGATAAGGAGCAATACTGTATTGAATAGCATGACAGTGAATAAGGCATTCTGTATGCCTACAGATGGTAGTTCTAGCAGAGGCACTGCACACAGGGAGGCAAATCTGTATTCAGAGTGTTTATTCCAGTAAGACTAAAGTAGGGCCCTTTAAATTATGACAGAGGGTCAGCGTAATCAACCTGACACCAGATAGCTGGCTGAGCACCCTGGGGAATGTTGTCATATCAGAGACTCAGTATTGTTCTCTGCTGCTTGCAGATTGGTCACTAAGCAGTAGCCTTAACCAGTCTACCGTGATAAGTGAACATCCATGTAGGTGAGACTATATATAACCTTGATCCCTGCCACCATGTTTTCTTTATTCGTGAGGTCATTGGGCAACAATAATTTGGGTGGCTGGGGAAAGAAGCTGCCTGGTATCCACAGAATAGATCATTCTATCCACTTGATTATTAAAATCCTCCTCTACAAAGATCGCCCTTTGGTGAGAATTCACATGAGACACAAATATCTTTACACTTTTGGCCCATTTAGAGAGACATATCTACATACCTCTATCCTCAATTTTCTTGTCACCAGTTTTACAAACATGTTCCTTCAAAATCTCTGGCTGTTGAGCCAAGCAGTTGACTACATCCCATAAATCAGCATGTAAGTGCACATCTGGCCATTTCTTCATCCAAGCAAAGTGAACAAACAGGTGGACTGCAGCAAGTTTTGCCTACTGGGAGGATTTCTCTTCACCATTGTCCTTCGGAGATGTCCCAGAAAGCAGCCATTGTGATACAGCTGTCCACTTGGGTGTGGTACCTGCATATCTTGTAGAACTTTTTGTAAATTGGGCCTAAAATTTTTCCTCCCCTGTAAAATGATCATAGGAAACTCCCCGTGAATCTATAGGTGCAGGCTGGGAGAAAGAAGATAGTGTGATAGGGGTAAAGACAATAGGTATTTGGGCAACATCTTCATGAAACTTACTTGTGCTTTCAAGGACAGTTAGGGCTCAGTCCATATACTCCAATTCCATTTGATGATGAAATGCCACTGTGCATGCCATCTTTATGGCATGTGGGTCAGATAACACTCAGTTCATGACGGTCAGCTCAAGTTGCATGGTAACTTGGTAGCCCATGGTTAAACATTTAGTTTCTACTAAGGTTCAGTAACAGGCCAAGGGTTCTTTCTCTGAAGGGGAGTAGTGATCTGCAGTGGATTTTAGGGCTTGGCTTTAAAATCTTGAGGGCTCGTGCTGCAGTCACCTATAGGGACTTGATGAAGGCTCAAAACAGCTTCCCTATGTGCCACTGACTCCTCAAGCACCATTAGATCAGCTGGATTATGTGGCAGAGCAGCTTGAACAGCAGACTGGTCATGTTGTAAAGACTTCTCTCATTATGGGCTCCTCTCAAAGCTAGCAGCTGTTTAGGATACTTGGTAAATGATCTGCAGTAACACACCCAAATGAGGAATATGTCACCTTCAAAATCCAAAGAGGCCCAGTAGGTGATGTGTCTCTTTTTGGTTGTGGATAGGACCAGATGCAGTACTTGGCCTTACCTCAGAAGAGATATCTCAACGTGTCCCAAACATTGGACTCCTAAAAATTTCACTGAACTAGAAATCTCCTGAAATGTTGTTGGATTTTTCACCCTCTGATACACAAATGCCTTACTGATAACTCTAGAGTAGTAGCTATGCTTACTCATTAGGTCCAATCAGCATAATGTCATCAATGTAAAGGATCAGTGTGATATTTTGTGGAAATGAAAGGTGATTAAGATCCCTGTGAACTAAATTATGACATAAAGCTGGGTTAGTGAATGTGTATTGTTGGTCTTGCCAGCTAAAAGTAAATTGTTGCTGATTGTTGACAGGTATAGAAAAAAAATCATTTTCCAATCAGTAGCTGCTTATGAGATACCAGGGGATGTATTAATTTGCTCAAGCAATGAAACTACATCTGGTTCAGAGTTGAAATTGGAATCATCGCCTGCTTAAGCTTTCAACAATATCCTTTTATTCTCTAAGACCCACCTGTCTTCTGCACAGGCCAGATAAGTGAGTTGAATGGAGACGTAGTGAGAATCACCATCTCCGCACTCCTCAAGTTCTTGATGGTGGCACTAATCTCTATTATCCTCTGAAAATGTGACATTGCTTTTGATTTACTGTTTTCCTAAATAGAGGGAATTCTAGAGGCTTCCACTTGGCCTTTCCTACCATAGTATCTCTCACTATAAAGGTCAGGAAAACAATGTGAGGATTTTACCAGCTGCTGAATGTGTGTGTGTGCGTGTGCGTTTGTGTGTGTATTCCATTTATGCATTCTAGAACTGGGGAAATAACCACAGGATGGGTTCAGGGATCCAGGGGTCCCTGTAGAAAAGATGTGGGCTAAAATTACATTGATCTTCTGACCTTCATAATCCTCTCCTCTGACTGGCGGCCCAAAATGACGTTTTGGTCTTCTAGAATTAGTGTCTATTCAACATCAGTGTCCAGTAGTCCCAAAAGGCCTGATTATTATTTTTTTCCAATGCACAGTTACTCTGATTAAAGTCTGTAGGTCCCTATGGGGAAGGTTGGGGAAAAGATTAACAGTGTAAATTTTAAGTAATGTACCAAGATCTTTCCTCAAGGTAATGCCATTAGAGTTTTCTCAGGTAGTGCAGGATTTATCCCCTCTGATAGGGGTGGAGAAGCTACTACTACTGGAATTAAGGAAGCGGCCATCCCTAGGGGTGGGAAGGCTACTTATACTGAGGGTGAGAAGCTTCTTCTACTAGACATGTATAGGCTTCTTCCACTGAAAAAGAAAACTCATCAGAATTTAGGGACTCATTGTCCCCAGCTTCATCAAGGTCTTCTCACATATCTTTATTTCAACTTGCAGGATCTCATTCTTTCTCAATCAATGCCCTCACTTTAAAAGGAGGCACCCTGCGAAGATAGGAAGAATTGCATTGCCATTCAGCCAGTGTCAAGATAAGATTTTATGTTTGATTTTCAGCAATCTTATCTCTGTGGCTACAGGAACTAAGGGTCTATCTAGTTCATGGAACACTTAGAAGGTTTCAGATCATTGTACTGAGAATTTGAGTCCCTGAACTCATCTTTTTCTTTCACTGCTTTGTCCAGTGACATTAGGAACAACCAGTGTACTTCATTTTATATTTATCTGTTTTCCAAAAATGTTCTAAAGTACCATACATGTAGTCACTCACTCCTTGCTTCTTATATGTATTTTATTAGAAATATCCAGTGCAGCTATTTCACATATGTCTATTGCCAAATAAAATAATGGACTATCAGTACTCTCTTTACTACTGGATATAAAATCATTAGCATCTTTAAATCTAATCAGATTAGAGAGCCGATTCCAGAAACTCCAAAAACTAATTTAGAAAACTCATTAACATATTCTGTTTTTCTAGAATCACTCTCTGTACTAAAATATATATTAGAATTCTCCAGGGAAATAGAATCAGTAGGAGGGAGATACACATCTAGATCTGTCTCTGTCTCTGTCTCTGTCTCTGTCTCTGTCTCTGTCTCAGTATCTATCTATCATCTATCTATCTATCTATCTATCTATCTATCTATCTATCTATCTATCATCTATCTATCTATCTATCTATCTATCTATCTATCATCTCTGTATCTATAAGAAATTTATTATAAAGAATTGATTCACATGGTTATGGAGACTGAGAATTATCATGATCTTCCCTCTCAAAGTTCAAGACCTAGGAAAGCTGATGGGTGTAGTTTAGTCTGAGTCTGAAAGCCTGATAACCAGGGGGGATAATACTAAAATTCCAGTGTGAGGTTAGAAGACTTTTGTCACAGCTCAAGAAGTCAGAGAGTCAAATTTTTCCTTCTCCAGATTTTTTTTATTCTATTCAGGTCCTTAATAGATTAGATAATAACCACCCACATTTTGGAGGGTAGTCTGCTTTACTCAGTCTACCAATTTATGCTAATCTCCTCTGGAATCCTCCTCACAGATACACTCAGAAATACTGCTTAACGAATATCTGGACATCTCATGGTCCAGTAAAATGACATGTAAAATTCACCATTACAGTATTTCATCAAATTTGGGAAGTTTTCAACCAGTATTTCCTTGAATGCTGTTTAAGCTCCATTCTCTTTCTTCTCTTATTCGGGATTGGATCTTTTGTTATTATCCAATAAGACCCTAAGGCTCTGATCATATATTGTTTTATTCTGTCTCCTCTTTGTTGTTTATATTGAGGAAATTCTGTTTTTCTATCTTCAAGTTCACTTATACTTTTATTTTTCATCTCCAATCTACTGTTGAACTTATGTAGTGAGTTTTCATTTCAGTTAATGTATTTTTCTCTTCTATAATTTCTATTTGGTTCTATTTGATATCTTCTATTTCTTTGTCAAGATTTTCTGTTTTTTTTTAAATTTATTCAAAGAATATTTATAATTGCTCATTGAATCATTTTTTAAATGATGTTTACTTTAAAATATTTGTTAGATGATTCCAGCATCTGCATCAACCCCATGTTGGCCTGTGTTTATTGTTTTATCAGGTTGTGATTTTCCTGTTTGTTTGTTTTGTATGATGAGTGATTTTCTATTGTATTATGGACATGTAAGTTTCTGTTTTTATGACACTGCAAATTCTACTTAAATCATCTATTTTACCAGGATTCACTCTACTTAGTTTTAGTGTGCAAGTCCTAGACTACTTATTTGATATGTAATTCCAATGACAGTTTAGTATTCAAAGCCCTTACAATCCTATTATGGATTGTATAGTTTATGTGCTGCATAGTTCATGGTTCATAGTTATAGTTCATGGTCTGCATAGTTTATGTGCTGTCTAGAGGCCATTCTGTAAACTAGGGTGATTTCTACATTGTAGTTCAATTCTCAAACCTTTAGGTGTGTTGATACTAGTCAGCTTCAGGTAGGAGTCATTCAGGAGCCTTCCCAGGATTTCTGATGAAGGTATAATCCCTTTCTCCAACTCCCTTTTCTTTGATAATCTTTCTTTACTCTCTAATTGGCAGAGTGATGGGCGCGTGTGTGTGTGTGTTTCATTTAAGTTAACAATTGTATACAAGGATCGAGGAATGCAGGATGCTTTACACAAATGTTTAGGTTCACCTCAGAATCTATTGTGCAACATCATCAAAACCTGATTTCAACCTATGTTCTTATGAATTGAGAGGTAAGGATTTTCAGATACCATACCTTATGACTAACTGCCAATGATCTATATGTCGATGAACTGAGGGGAAACAACAATAGAGACAGAGTAATGAGTTTCAAAGAATGGTAAACCCTTTTGTTAGGATAGGGAGGAAATATGCATAGGGATTAAGAGTAGTGGCTTAAGAGGTCACCTGCCTAGATTCATATCCTGCCTCTGTTATTTACAAACTATTAACTTGGTCCAGTTACTCAACCCCTAAGATCGATTCTTTAAATATGAACTATGGGTAATAATAGTATACAGTATATAGGCTGGCTGTGAGGACTAAACAAGATAATGAATACAGTGTATTACTGCAATGCCTGGCAAATAGTAAGACTTTAACCAAGAGATCAAGTGAATAGTATCAGTAATGAGACATTCACGTCATGTACCTACTGGTAAGAGCCACTAGAAGGGACAGGGACTCACTTCTTTGTATTCTTTTATAAAATGCATAATCTGAATTGAATCATAATGAAATAACAGTTATTAGAAAAATCCAAAATGAGGAACATTCTTCAAAATAATTGGTTAGTATTCTTAAAAATAATTAAGATCATGAAAGAGAAGACAAATTAAGGAACTGTGCCAGATTAGAAGAAACTAAGGAGACATGACAATTAAATGTGATATGGGGTTCTGAATTAGATTTTGGAACAGAAAAAGAACATTAGTGGAAAAACTGGTAAAATCTGAATAAAGTCTGTATTTTAGTTAATAGTCTTGAATTAGTGATAATTTTCTGGTTTCATTAATTATATTATGATTATGTAAGATGTTAACAATGAAGGAGGCTAAGTGCATGGTATATAGAAATACCATAGACTATTTTTGCAACACTTTTGTAAGTCTAAATTTATTTCAAATTAAAAGATTGCAATAGGAATAACATAAACGGAAGTGCAGTACTAGCTGGAAAAGCAAGTTTTTAGTTTTTAGTCAGTGATGCTAATTTACAGCTACAAGGCAAATACCTTAGACCTTAGTTCATAATAAACCAAGTTTATTCAAATATATTTTGCAATCTACTTAACCTTATTCTGTTTAAACGTTTAGGATCTGTTATGGGTTGAATTGTGTCTCTCCCAAAATTTATGTGTTCAAGTCCTAACCCAGAGTACCCCGGAATATGACTGCATTTAAAGATAGGACCTTTAAAGAAATTAGCAGTTGTGAAGGCACAATGGTGGCTGCACATCCAGCCCTTGTTCTGGTGCCATGTAATGCAGACTATCTCAGTATGAACCCCACGCGAGCATCTGACACAACATCAGTGTCCTGGCATACACTTGCCCATAGGAACACTTGCATTACTTTCCTACAGATGTCGGAGATATAGCTGACCCACTGTTGTCCACATTCCTTGGTCAACCATTGTTCAGACTTGTCATGAGAACTATTTCTGAGCATGTGATAAAATAATCACCTTATCCAGGAAGAGAAAAAAATGGTATAAATGATAGAGGATCTGTTCATCCCTCTTGTGACCAATTTAAATTATGACGGAAATACAGAGAAAACAGCAAGGAAAGTCACCTGGGATCTAGAGGAACAAGACTTACAACCAGGGAGGGAAATAATCAAACTACAATGGTAGAAGGTAGGGAGGGGCGATGAAGTGAGGCTGTGTGGTCCCCAGTAGTTGACTGAAACAAAGGCTGCAGCAGCTGCACACGCCTCTTAAGAGGACAGTGTCCGTGAACAGACTTTTGTGGTGAAAGACTTGCTCGCTCTGAGGAACAGTGCCCTGTCTGCTGCTCCGGGACACCAGGGACTTACAGGGGGACGCTGAGTTGTCGGAGCGAGGACTGGAGGTGAGGCTCCCTCTCAGACAGAAGTGCGGGTGGTATCCATTGTTCATCTATTGGGCCCACTCCCCTCCCAGTGTGTGGACTCAGCGCCGCCATAGCTGAGACAGCATCAAACTGGATAACAGAGGTCGCTCTACCCAGAGGATTCTCTGAAACTCCGCCTTCCCCAACTCAAGGCCTCCCCTAAGCCACATCCAGTTGTGACCTTGGCGAGTCCAGTGTTCCTTGCTGAGCAGCGCCAAGACTCACACTGGTGGCAGCTGGCCTAGGTTTCTGGTGTGGTTTCTTGAGGCAAGTATAAGCACAGCATCTGTAGATTGCTTGCTGAATCTTAACAGGTGTCCCTGGAGGGGCACAGGCTGGGGCTAAATTTGGCCTGCAGCTGAACCCCTCTCAGAGCTGTGCCACTGGACACCTACTACACGAAGCCACACTCATAAGACCGAGAGACTCAGGAGCTTTGCTGAATGCATAGAAACAGACACAGAAAGGCAGACAAAACGGGAAGACAAAGAAGCAGAAACCATATGAGAGAACAGGACAGAGATCCAGGAATAATGGAACAAAGCAATCTAACAGATGCAGAGTTCAAAACACTGGATATAAAAATGTTCAATGAACTTAAGGAAAGTAGAGATGAATTCAGTGAGAACTTTAAGAGAGAGATAAAAAAAAAACACATAAAACTGGAAATGAATTATAAAAGGGAACCAGTCAGAAATGAAGAACACATTACCTGAGATGAAGAGTATATTAAGTGGAATAAACACATTATCTGAGATGAAGAGTATATTAAGTGGAATAAACAGAATGAATAAAGAAGAGGATTGAACCACTGATATAGAGGATGGGGAAGCCAAGGGCACTCAACCAGAATGGCAAGAAAAAAGAAGCCAAGGCTATAATAATAATTTAAGGAGCCTATTGGACACTATTAAGAGTAAAATTATCCATGTCATAGGGGTACCTGAAGAGGGAGAACAAGAAGTCGAATATATATCTGAAGAAATAATGATGGAAAACTTCCTTCGCGTGGTGAAGGAAGTAGACATACAACCGCAGGAAGCTCAGAGAGTCCTAAAAAAGATGAACTCAAAGAGGCCCACACCAAGACACATCATAGTTAAAATGCCAAAAGTTAAATACAAAGAGAGAATCTTAAAATCAGCAAGAGAAAAGCAATTAGTTACCTATAAGGGAGCACCCATAAGTCCGGCAGCTGATTTCTCAAAAGAAACCATGCAGGACAGCAGTGCTCGGCACAAAACTATTTGACATGATGAAAACTCAGGATCTACAACCAAGAATACTTTATCCAGCAAAGCTATCATTTAGAGTCGAAGGACAGATAAAGAGCTTCCCAGACAATAATAAGCTAAAAGAATTTATCAACACTAAGCCAGTATTACAGGAAATGTTGGAGGGACATTTAAGAAGAAAAAAATATGTATCAAAAAACAGGAATAAAGAATGGTAATAGCTACATTCCTATCAACAAGTACCTCAAATGGAAAAGAATTAAGTGCTGCAACCCAAAGATAGAGTGGCTGAATGGATAGGAAAACAAGCCCCCTACATATGCTGCCTACAAGTGACTCACTTCAGATTAAAAGACACACACAGACTAAAAAGAAGGGGATGGAAAAAGACATTGCCTTGGTGGACCTAGAGGTTATTGTGCTGAATGAAGTGGGTCGGATAGAGAAAGATAAATATCGCATGATCTCATGTACATGTGGAACCTAAAGAACAAAATAAACAACAACAACAACAACAACAACAACAACAACAAAAGCGGAAATAATATTTTGAGGGCTACTAGATGGGGAGGAGGTTGGGGGGACGGCAAAAAAGGCTAAGGGATTAAGAGGTACAAATGGATAGTTGCAGAATAGACATGGAGATGTAGAGTGTAGCATGGGGAAGATGATTAATAACGTTGTAATAAATATGTAAGGGGAAAGAGGGCTTTGCGAGTTATGTGGATCTCTGATCACTATGCTGTACAACTGAAACTGGTGTAGTATTGTATGCCAACGAACTCATTGAATTGCACAATGCACATACGAGCAACTAATTGTCTATTATATTTCAATAAAGCCGGGGGAAAAAAAAAAGAAATTAGCAGTTGTAACTATTTCCTGACAATAACATTTTGATGAATTTGGAATACTTTGTGAAAAATAGTATGGTAAAACTGCAATATACTAAAATGCTGGGAAATGTGCATTATGGTTAACAGAGTTCTTGCTTATGTGGGTACTTAAAAGGCAACAATGTTGGTTCCCTTCTTGCTGTTGAAAACATTTTAAACATATTTTAATTGTGTTAGTCCGCTTTTCCGCCTCAGTCATGGTAATCTGCTGAAGGTGATTGATTCTTTCTTTGATAACTAAGGATCTTGCACTGGACTTAGACCATTATATGCCAACTATAATTGGAAAAAAAAAACTTATTGAATTGTACAATGTAAATACAAGCAACTAAAAGCCTATTATATTTCAATAAGCTTTGTGGGAAAAAAGAAAAGGAAAAAAGTGATTCCTATAACCAAAGGAATCTTGGAAAAGAACCAACTGGAGGATTCACACTTCATAATTTTGAAATCTACTGCAAAGCTACAGTAATCAAGACATTGTGATGCTGGCAGAAAATAGATATATAAATCGATGTAATAGAACTGAGTCCAGAAATAAACAGATACATCTATGGTCAATTGTCTTTTAATGAAGGGGCTAAGCCCATTTAATGGGAGAATGAATAGTGCTTTTAAAAAATGATGCTCAGACATCTGAATATCTTGTTGAAAAGAATGATATTAGATCATATGCCATACATAAAAATTAACCCAAAATATATCACAGATCTACATATATAAGATAAAACTATAAAATTCCTAGAAGAAAACAATGAAATTAATCTTCATGATTTGGGGTTATGCAATCATTTTATTATATAACACAGATAAGTTTAAGTGACAAAAGAAAAATTAGGTAAGTTGGATTTTATCAAAACTAAAACCTTTTGTGCTTCAAAAGACATCATCAAGAATTTGAAAAGAACTCATAAAATGGAAGGAAATATTTTCAAATCATATTTCTAATAAGGGACTTTTAACCAGAATACATACAGAATTCTTACTACTTAACAACAAAAAGAAACCAGATTAAAAACAACAACAACAACAAAAAAAAAAGATTAAAGTGCCTGAATAGACATGTGTCCAAAAACAAAGACAAAAACAAAAATAAAACAAAACAAAACAAAATGTCCAATAAGCACATGAAAAGATACTCAAGATAATTAATTTTCAGGACATTTCAAATCAAAACCATATTCAAATACCATTTCACACCCTCTAGACTGACTGGAATCAAGAAGACAAATAATAACAAGTGTTGGAAAATAAATAGAGAAACAGATCCTTCATATGTTGCTGGTGGTAATGTAAAAGGGTCAGTCACTTTGAAAAAATGTTTGGTACTTCTTCAAAATGTTAGACATAGAGTATGACCTAGAAATCCCACTCCTATGCATATACCCAAAAGAAGTGAAAACATGTATACTCAAAAACACTTGTACAAGAATGTTTAAAACAGCATTAATAATGTCTAAAAATTAGAAATAATCTACATGTCCACCAATCAAAGAATGGATATATAAAATTTAGTATATCTATACAAAGGAATATTATTTATCAGTAAAAAGAAATAAAGTACTAATACATGGATTAACCTTGAAAACATGCTAATTGAAAGGACTGACAAAGGCTCACATATAACAATTATATAAAATGTCCAACATAGTTAAATCCACAGATGATAGGAGTTGGTGGGTGATGACATTATTTGGTGGTTAGTGAAAACATTCTAAGATTAAATTGTGGTGGTTGACAATTCTGTGTGTATACTAAAAACCACTGAACTATACACTTTAAATAGGTGAATTTTGTGGTATGTAAAATATCTCTCTAAGATGTGAAAAAAAAAGGTAAAAATACCTTAAAGTTTTCTTTTTCTCATTTTTCTTGTCACTTAATTTTTAAATAAATTGTACCTGTGCTCACTTTTTAAAAATCTCATGTTGTCTGTCACATTTAATTGTCTTGTCTTTTATCACAATAAAGTATAATACAAGTGAACATTAAGTGACATGTTAATTTTTAGAAAAAAGAAAAATGGAAGTTAGAAAGATGATAATACTTTATGGATATACCTTCAACTGAAGGAAGTGTATTTTGAATTATATTTTAATACGGTTGATTAAAAATGGAAAATACTTGGAGGTTATCTTATATTACAAAGGATGCACATATACCCTTTGGAATAACAGCCCTTAAAATCCTTAAAACTTTTCCTTTAGGAAGAACTACTTATCTATGGCCACGGTGTACCATAAGGTGAATTAAGGTAACCTTAATAGAAATCTTCCTTCTCCTCTTTCTCTTTCATGTCTTCCTTTTCCTTCTTCTTTCTTCACAACAACTGCCACTTATGGAGTGCTTGCTATGTTCTTTAAGAACATCATCTCATCATCTCATTCTGCAACTGCCAATGATGTAGGTACTACTATTATTATCATTTTACTGAGGAAGTGCAAGTCACCTCATTGCCTAAATTCATACAGCTAATAAGTGATGAAATCTGGAATCAATTCCAGGACAACTGACTTCAAAATGAATGTTTTTAATCACTGCCTTTCCTGTGTGGGGAAGCAATGCGTTTTGGCAAAGTTACCAGTTATACTGTCATTACAAAGGTGTGCAATGTGTATTTCATTTGTAGGAATAGAATCTGATAAAATATATTCACATTCAGTGACTTACACAGGTCTAAAAATCTTCCTTGCTGTCTCTGATATTTAATCCTTTTTTTTCCTCCCCCTTTTACTAATTTTGACTAATTTTTTTCACATGCATGGAAGTCAGGGTGAGGGATATTGCTGACCTAGAAGAGAAGGTTCGGTGGTGTGATGCCCAGTTGTCAGAATGCACAAGACTCAGACATGAGGATGAAACAGCAGGCACCAATTTTATTGTGCGGAGTACACTTCTGTTGGGAAGTGCAGTTCTATTGGGGAGTGCAGTCTATTGCATGGGGCATGCAGTCTTCTGTGCACTTCTTCTGTTTCCCTTTCTTGTGCTCTCCTTCTGCGTTCCTTCTCTTTCTGCTCTCCATCTGCTCTCTCTGCACAGAACTGCATGGCTCCTCACATAGAAGAGTACAAAAGTGGCATTCACGTACACATGCATGATACAATAAGCTGAAGTGTGTTTACAGATTTTCTAAATCTAGGATCCTATTCCTAGCCATGGGCCTAGATCACAGCCAGACCTTGGACCAGCCAGACCTTGGGCCAGTCAGGCCTTGGAACAGTCAGGCCTTGGATAACAGCCAGACCTTAGATCATAGCCAGACCTTAAGCCATCCAAGCCTGGTGCCCACAATGGAGAATCTCTTTCCCTGGCCCAGCAAACCACATTCTCTTCTTTCTCCATTTTTTACTTTAAAAGAAACCTTCTCTAAAAAGATTTTGTTAAACAGATCTTTGCATTCTGTAAGCACTATCCTAAACCCAAGTATTTACCTGGACTTCGCATTTAGTAAATTGTACAGTGGTTAGGAAGATGGGCTCTAGAGCTCAATCACCTGGATTTGAATCTTGGTTCTCACAATCAATATCTTTATAACCTTTGGATGAGTTACTTAAAACTATTTGTTGGTTCCCTCATCTGTAAAATGAGTGTAACAGTAGCACCTATACTATTGAATTGGGTGTCGTGGTGATCAAATGACCTATTCCTGTAAAACATATGACAGAGTGCCTGGCACATTGTAAGAGATCATTAAATTTTAGCTATTATTAATTTATTAAAAAAAAGTACTTTGTGCCCCTATTTTCTGGATGTTCCCATTCCCTTGGGGTTCTGTCCTTCAATCTTCCCAGGAACCATGCAGCCCAGTGTAAATGCAGCAACAACCAAAGGATGATGAAGGATCTCAGCTTTTCCCCATGTTGAGGAAAGTATACTGGGAACATTCACTCACACTTGATGAAAAAGACACTGACCATAACCACATAGATGTCCAGTAAGGAAATGTGTTGTCCTGCAGTTGTTGCTTTCAAGACAAGGAATGGTAGATTCTTCAATAAGTATAAGGCATTAACTAGATAAAGAAAATGATAGAGATAACTCTCTAATATTAAGATCATGAGACAAATGCTTCCCAAGTTTTCTCCTGATCCTGACAATTTTCCTGTGGTTGAGGTAATTGAACATTACTTAATTCCAGAGTAAAATATATTTCATAGTGCCATCTCTCCTCCTATAATACATTATCTAGTGTAGACTGATGATCCTTTCTGTGCTTTTGATAAATTCCCTAGTCAGCAGAAGTAATGTTAATGAAACATGAAGAGTCAACATTAATTAGAATTAATGAAAAATTAAAACTCTCTTCTCATTACTATGTGTGTCTGATATTTTGTCCTCACTGAAATATACAAGAAAACTAATTAATGAGTTTAATGCTGCACTTTTCTTTTACTACATTCTTGAAATAGATTTAGCAAAGATTGTGAACAAGTCAAAATCAAACATTCTGTAGAGGGCAATTTTCAGCATAGAATTCCTATTGGGGATGAATTCATTCTCACCTGAGTAACACTCACTGAGAGGTGGAAACATATGTGTGGTAGGATAGCTATGGCCTAGAAAGTCACTCTGTCTATACACTAGAGAGAAGTCCATTCCTATCTTCTGCATAATTATTGCCATCTTTTCCTTCATTGTATTTACAATCTATAAGATAGTACACTAGAAATATTAGTAAAAAATGCATTTTTTAAAATTCTTTGTCTAAAGAAATCCAAAATATTTTGCTGAGTGAAGCAGAAGAGTGAAATAATTTTCTCTAGATTTTTTTTTCTACTTTAAGTATAAATTATGGACTCCAACATGATTTCTGTTATGGTTATTAAGAGAAATATTAAGATTAAGGTATTCACCAGTAGGTTAATGATTCTATTACTATATGTTTTTATTATAAAGAGAGCTATAAATGTATTCAGTTAATAATCTCAAAAACAATTCTCTATAATCTAAACACATATTCCCCTCGGGCAATATCTCACTGATCATATGTCATGCTTATTTAGGGGACAAAAAATACAGTTTATTGACCAAGAAACAATTTTTTAAACTTCTTTATCTTAATTGTTTTTATCATTTTATCTATTTTATTATTATTTGAGTATATGTTAAATTCATTTGTTGTTGGTGTTGATCATGTGCATTTATCCCTAATTTCTCCTAAACACAGTTCTATTTTTATATTCTAATCTTCCTTTTCTTCCTTAATTGTTTCTTGTGTCTAAAAACAAATCTAGACTTAGGTAAAAATAAGCTTTTTTTCAAAATGACTAGTGCAATAGGGATAACGCTCCAACTTCAGGGTCTGCAAGTGTTTCAAAATCAAATAGAAAAAGGATTTTCTTTTATAGGGAAGGATAATCAAGGCAAAAAAGAACTTTGATGAGAAATTAGTCAAAAGAGTGAGAGTGAAGAGATAGCATGTTCAGGATGGTCTGATAAGAAATGTTTCTCATTATGGTTAGCCTATTTCAATTCTATGGATGTTCTGTGTATTAGTCAGTGTTCTCCAAAGAAACAAAACTAATAGCATGTGTATCGAGAGAGGAACATTTATTTTAAGGGATTGCCTCACGTAGTTATAGAGGCTTTGTAAGCCTAAAATCTTCAAGGTAGACTGGGCAGGATGGAGACTCAAGAAAAAGTTACAGTTCGAGTCCAAAGGCAGAATTTTGACAGATCTTCTTGCCAGAGGTCATTCTTTGTTCTGTTAAGGCTTCAACCGATTGGATGAGGCCCAACTAAATTATGAAGGATAATCTGTTTTACTCAGACTAACAATTTAAATGTTAATCTTGTCCAACAAATGCCTTCACAGAAACATCCAGAACAATGTTTAACCAGGCCAGCCCAAGTTGACACATAAAATTAAGCATCACAGGATGTTAAGGGAGGATGTTTTACATTTTAGTGCTTATTCAAACTTGGGGGAAGCCAAAAACGTAAAGGGAGCTTACGGAGAAGAAAAAGTCTGATTAAAATTTAGTTAAGATAAAGCAGAGAGTAAGAAATGGACAACTGTGAGCATTTGGGCTTATGTTTTCCTTCAACCTTCAGTTTCCTGGTTATGTTTGTCAGTTTCAATACAAACTGAGTAAGTATCTAAAAAGACGTTATGTTTACTGTCAGAATTAATACTTCTAGCTTCATTTCCTGACATTAAAAGAGATAAGAGCTCTGGAAGAGTTCACTGAGGAACTATTTTGGAGGGGGTAGTATTTTGGTAGGTTAGTTAAAGAAATTAAAACATAAAGTAGACGTTTCAAAAATTCAAAAGAAAAGGCTTAAAGAGTTTCAAAGATCCCATAAACTGGTAGTAGCATCAGATAGCATGTGATTTCGAGAACCAGGAATGCTTATACATTCAACAGTTGTGTCTTTACTATGGGCTGGCACTGTGCAAAGCAGTAAAAATTCATATAAGGTTGAACAATATGGAGACTCTTCCCTGATACTGTAGAGGTTACAGTAATAGTAGAGAGAGACATGAGTAGATTATACAACTCCATATCACTTGAGTACCACAAAAAATTAAATTGGTTACTTTCACATATATGTGTGTAAGCACGTGTATAAAGACAAAAAGCATATGTCACCAAGCGTTTTATCCTGCAAGTCAGTCAAGGTATCAATACAAACACCAGTTTTGAATTTTAAAACTGTTCACAAGGCTGGGAGAAAAAAAAATATTTCTTTAAATTATATTTTTCCTATCTTTAATTATATGATCTTTCATATACTTTGACTAGAATAATTTTTTTCCCACTTACGTTCACCTGGAAAAATCCTATTCATCTCTCAGGACACAACTTAAATATCAAATTCTCTGAGATTTCCTTTATTCCTGCTCAGTCGATTATTCTTTAATTTGTGTTTCTATAGCACTTTGCATACAGAGTTTTATTTATTTTTCTGTTCACGTTAGGTTTAATATTTTTTGTTTACTCATATTTCTCTCCCACCAAACTACGAGCTGTTTGAGAAAAGCAGCCATGTCTTTTGAACTTTGCAAATTAGAGCCTAGCAGTGTCTTCTGATACATAAAAAGTATATGGAAGGAAGGAAGGAAGGAAGGAAGGAAGGAAGGAAGGAAGGAAGGAAGCGAAGGGGGGAAGAAGGAAGGAAGGAAGGAAGGAAGGAAGGTAGGCAAGAAGGAAGGACGGGAGGGAGGGGAGGAGAGAGTGTGTCCTGTAATTGAACAGTGTGTTGCTTGGATGTTTGCAGTGTTTCTCAGTCCGAAACCACCTGCGTTACGTTGTGGGAACATAAGTTTAAAACAATAACGGTTTACTTATACCTCATACTACGTAACCATCATGGATCCACAGGAAAGATCTTTTCATCATAATCAAAGTTTACAGAGCAACCATTGTCTTATATTTTGCTAGTTACCATACAAGAAGGAAAATAAATGTTTACAGGTCTCACACAGAAATTCAATGTTGGTATTAGAAAGAAAGCTTGTTATGTCCACTCACAATCCATTGGCAAAGCTGGTCTTCAGGCCACACCGAATCACAAAGGAACCAAGAAAATGCAATTCTACCATTTGTCTGGAGGAAAAGAGTCCGTAAGCAGCACTAATGACTGCCACATATGACAACCAACAAAAATATGTTTCTTGAATTCAGAAAGCCATCTTTTATATCACTAGAAAATATATGTTAGTCATAAGAAAAATTACAGGGAGGGAATTAATCATGGAACACTATATTAAAACTCAATCTAAAAACATATCTTTCTATAGCACTGTAAAATAATATTTTAATATTCTCTAATTTTCATTATTATCCTTTTAAAAATCTCATGCTTTTTATTTGAGTTTTTGTTCTTTTTTTATTTTATTCTCATTTTTAATTTTTTAAAATTTTAATTACAGTTGACATAATATATTAGTTTCAGATGTACAATGTAGTGATTAGATATTTATATAACTTACAAAGAGATCACCCTAATAAATCTAGTACCCATTTTTGCCCACTAACTTTGATAGAATTTTCAACTGTAGTCTAAAAATTTCAAAGAATTTTGTTGTGAGAGTATCAAAAAGCAAGAGTAAAATACTGTCATTGTAATTTGACATTTCTCTAACAAGTAGTTAACCTATTCCCCTTTTCATCAGACACTCATTTTAATTATTAAATTAAATTAATGAATCAATTAAGGCTTGATTTTCACAAAGCTGTGTTGGAGTATGACCTACTCAAATAGGCTTTGTATACAGAACTGTTAAACAAGGTAGAGAAGGGTTAGTAGATAAGATTATAGAAACCAAATTCTAGAGAGCACAATTTCTACATCTTCCCCCAACTAATGGTATCATACCCAACAATGGGAGAAAAGAGAGGAAAAACACCTTCAAAAACAATTTTACAAATATGATAATAGCAGTAGGCAGCGTGAACCAGTGGGAAGAGTCCTATTCTTGGATCTAAAAATCTTTATTTTAGTCTCAACTCCTCTGATTATCCACTGTATGATTCTGAAACCTCAAACCTTTCAAAGCCTCAGTTGTCTCTTCTGTGAAATGAGGATATCAAGACTCATTCTACCTTACTCTTAGTATTCTTCAAAGAATCATATGAGACAATGTACACAAAGGATTTTTTTAAACTGTAAAACATAAATATCATAGTCTTATATTAGTTACATAAGAGCAAACCTCACAAAACACTTAAGACACTAGGTATTAGAGTCCATAACTCTTCTCAATATTTTAGGGAAAAAAATAATGATGCTAGTTTATAACTTATTTAAAATCAGAAAGAGGCGAAAGATTAAAGAAGTACAAATTAGTAGTTGATAGATGATCAAGCGGATGGGGAGCACAGCATAGGGAATGCAGTTAGCATTAATGTAATGGCTAGGTGGAGAGCTAGAGGAGAGAAAAAGCAATCAGAGGAATTGTTTTATAAACTGTATAAATGTCTAACCAACGTACTGTATACTTGAAACTAATAATAAAATAAAATTTAAAAAATAAAATTAGAAACCAAATAATGCACCTTATTTTGTATGATATTGTTATGGTAGATTCATGACACTGTGCATTTGTCAAAACCTACAGAAATTTACAATACAAAGAATGAACCTTAATTATGAAGGTATTTAAATTATCATTTAGTAAGTCAGTAGATTCCAGGATGAAATGCAGAATGTGACAAAACAATCCAATTGTATTACCAAATTTATGAAACAACCTCACTAAAGGAGATGGGTGGGGAAGGGAGGAAGCCACTGACCTCAGTAACTTTGTGAATGAATGTAGAATATAAAACCAAAGGCAAAAGACACAACACTGTACTCAAGTTGATTATGTTGTTTCCCTTTTGGGTACATGTTAACAATTCCAAAATCACTATACAAGTATACTGGGATTGCACAAACAAATAAGTGAATGGTGAATGGTGCAAGTCAGGTTTCTCACTACTGAAGTGAGAAGTTACAGATGAACTGAAGGGGAAAGTTAGAATGAGTCATATCGTACAGGAATACAATTAGAGATATCAGAATGAACTAATATTTAGATTAATATATATATTGATCAATAAATCAGAAATAATTATTGATGCATATGTATATCTGGTTTGGGATTAATATATTTCCATGTTCTGTCCACTGAGACCTAGAAGCAATGACATCTCAATAGAAACAAGCATACCTACTGTTCAGATCTTGATTTCTAATGCTGTTATCCAATAAAAGGAACCAAGTTTCTGGAGAATTGGCTGATTCTAAGACTACGGGAGGAAATATGTAAGATGAGCTTAGAGCATTTTACAGTGCCAAGAACAAAGGAAGTCCATAGAAAAATAAAAGAACAGGAGTATGGCATATAAATATAGGAGCCAACTGAAAGAACTCTCAATGGCCAAAACTAGAACAATTTAAGCAAAAAAAGTACTAGATTATAACCCAAAGTATAAAATTAATATCCATGAATTCATAATCTAAATAAATGATTAAATAGCTAATATGAGTAGACAATTTCTCATGCTGAATTCCAGGTCCATACATGTTGTCTTAAATGGCAGAGTTACCTTATATGGAAACAAGGTCTTTGCATATCGAAACAGAGTCTTTGCAGATGACCCTGAGAAGGGGAAATTATCCTGGATTATCCAGGTGGGCTCTAAATTCAATCACAAGTGTCCTTATAAGAGGGAGGCAGAGGGAAATTTAAAACAGAGGAGAAGACAAAGTGATTATGGAGTCCAAGATTTGAGTGGTGCAGCCATAAGGCAAGGAACGGTGGCAGTCACCAGAAGCTAGAAGAGTCAAAGAACATATTTTCACCTAGAGTCTCCAGAAAGACACACAGCCCTGACAATACCCTGATTTCAGCCCAGTGACACTGATTTCAGACCTCCAGCCTCCAGAACTGTGAGAGACTAAATGTCTGTTGTTTTAAGCAACTAAGATTTTGGTAACTTATTATAGAACCCATAAATTAGTAAGTAATGGAATTTGTTTCTCAACTTGGCTCTCCATCTCTAGAGCTTTCATGTCTAATCACTATGTGACACTCCTTTTCATGCTATCTAGAGGCATAGCATACAAACTGGTACACCACTTAGCTACATAGGAAATTTAGGGTCCATGTGATATTTTTCCTAATCTCAGAGACCCTCTGACACTCAGATTATCTAATAAATTGGTATTGCTTTATTTTTGAAATGCAAAGAAAACACATTACCAAGAAAAATAGCTGTTTTGGGAAATTGCCAGATGAGGGATTTTTATTTCCATATACTCTGAGTACTTCCAGATTTGCATACTGTATGTTCAGTGACTAGGCACAAGAGAGTAGTTAATTTTCTTTTTGTGCCTAAGGGGAATGACGCAAATTAAGTGGAGATATCAATCTGTCTCTTAGTAGCCACCTACACATGGAATTTTATTTATTTATATAAAACATCATATTTTTTCTAAACAAAATTCAGGTAAAGATAAAATGTTTTTTCATTTCAAAAAAATACTTAATTGAATAGAAATATTGTTGGTTGATTCTCGTGAGCTTATATGAAAGAAAGACATTAACAAATCCCCTGGCAGTCTCTTTGAAACTATTTTGAATAAAATTACTAAAATCTTGCTATTTTAATCATTCTCATTGTTCATCATTATCACCTTATCATTACATACTACTTTATAAATTATATAGATTTTTCACATACATAGTTTTATTTGATTCTCTCAACAGCCTTTTCAGGTAAGAAGTAAAGTCTAATACATTTGTTTTTTTGCCCATTTTCCAGATATATCTACTTACATTTTATGAGACTAACCAAGTTTACTTAGGATTTAGTGAGACAAACCAAGTTTAAGTAATCTGCCCAAGATACATGGCTAGTAAAATACAAAATTGGAACTATAACACAGGTCTTCTACATCCTAAACCAGTTCTCTTTGCATAACAGCAGTAGTCCTAACACAATAAAACACTAATTAGCCAAAACCCAACTAATTGTAATCCTTAGTGATAACATTTTCATTTTGCTCTATACTTTTATTAGGAAAAAGAGGCACGTTGTTAAGTAGCACATAAGAGATACAAAACTCAATAAAACACTTTCTCTAGTAGATGTGGGGATTTAAAAGTATACTTTCAGACCAAATCTTTAAAAACATTTTTTATTTACAGGTACAGTCACAGCCCACAAATGATTTATGTTAATAATAATGGCCTAAGTCCAGTGCAAGATCCTTAGTTATCAAAGAAAGAATCAATCACCTTCAGCAGATTACCATGACTGAGGCGGAAAAGCGGACTAACACAATTAAAATATGTTTAAAATGTTTTCAACAGCAAGAAGGGAACCAACATTGTTGCCTTTTAAGTACCCACATAAGCAAGAACTCTGTTAACCATAATGCACATTTCCCAGCATTTTAGTATATTGCAGTTTTACCATACTATTTTTCACAAAGTATTCCAAATTCATCAAAATGTTATTGTCAGGAAATAGTTACAACTGCTAATTTCTTTTTTTTTTCCCCCCGGCTTTATTGAAATATAATAGACAATTAGTTGCTCGTATGTGCATTGTGCAATTCAATGAGTTCGTTGGCATACAATACTACACCAGTTTCAGTTGTACAGCATAGTGATCAGAGATCCACATAACTCGCAAAGCCCTCTTTCCCCTTACATATTTATTACAACGTTATTAATCATCTTCCCCATGCTACACTCTACATCTCCATGTCTATTCTGCAACTATCCATTTGTACCTCTTAATCCCTTAGCCTTTTTTGCCGTCCCCCCAACCTCCTCCCCATCTAGTAGCCCTCAAAATATTATTTCCGCTTTTGTTGTTGTTGTTGTTGTTGTTGTTGTTGTTGTTTATTTTGTTCTTTAGGTTCCACATGTACATGAGATCATGCGATATTTATCTTTCTCTATCCGACCCACTTCATTCAGCACAATAACCTCTAGGTCCACCAAGGCAATGTCTTTTTCCATCCCCTTCTTTTTAGTCTGTGTGTGTCTTTTAATCTGAAGTGAGTCACTTGTAGGCAGCATATGTAGGGGGCTTGTTTTCCTATCCATTCAGCCACTCTATCTTTGGGTTGCAGCACTTAATTCTTTTCCATTTGAGGTACTTGTTGATAGGAATGTAGCTATTACCATTCTTTATTCCTGTTTTTTGATACATATTTTTTTCTTCTTAAATGTCCCTCCAACATTTCCTGTAATACTGGCTTAGTGTTGATAAATTCTTTTAGCTTATTATTGTCTGGGAAGCTCTTTATCTGTCCTTCGACTCTAAATGATAGCTTTGCTGGATAAAGTATTCTTGGTTGTAGATCCTGAGTTTTCATCATGTCAAATAGTTTTGTGCCGAGCACTGCTGTCCTGCATGGTTTCTTTTGAGAAATCAGCTGCCGGACTTATGGGTGCTCCCTTATAGGTAACTAATTGCTTTTCTCTTGCTGATTTTAAGATTCTCTCTTTGTATTTAACTTTTGGCATTTTAACTATGATGTGTCTTGGTGTGGGCCTCTTTGAGTTCATCTTTTTTAGGACTCTCTGAGCTTCCTGCGGTTGTATGTCTACTTCCTTCACCACGCGAAGGAAGTTTTCCATCATTATTTCTTCAGATATATATTCGACTTCTTGTTCTCCCTCTTCAGGTACCCCTATGACATGGATAATTTTACTCTTAATAGTGTCCAATAGGCTCCTTAAATTATTATTATAGCCTTGGCTTCTTTTTTCTTGCCATTCTGGTTGAGTGCCCTTGGCTTCCCCATCCTCTATATCAGTGGTTCAATCCTCTTCTTTATTCATTCTGTTTATTCCACTTAATATACTCTTCATCTCAGATAATGTGTTTATTCCACTTAATATACTCTTCATCTCAGGTAATGTGTTCTTCATTTCTGACTGGTTCCCTTTTATAATTCATTTCCAGTTTTATGTGTTTTTTTTTTATCTCTCTCTTAAAGTTCTCACTGAATTCATCTCTACTTTCCTTAAGTTCATTGAACATTTTTATATCCAGTGTTTTGAACTCTGCATCTGTTAGATTGCTTTGTTCCATTATTCCTGGATCTCTGTCCTGTTCTCTCATATGGTTTCTGCTTCTTTGTCTTCCCGTTTTGTCTGCCTTTCTGTGTCTGTTTCTATGCATTCAGCAAAGCTCCTGAGTCTCTCGGTCTTATGAGTGTGGCTTCGTGTAGTAGGTGTCCAGTGGCACAGCTCTGAGAGGGGTTCAGCTGCAGGCCAAATTTAGCCCCAGCCTGTGCCCCTCCAGGGACACCTGTTAAGATTCAGCAAGCAATCTACAGATGCTGTGCTTATACTTGCCTCAAGAAACCACACCAGAAACCTAGGCCAGCTGCCACCAGTGTGAGTCTTGGCGCTGCTCAGCAAGGAACACTGGACTCGCCAAGGTCACAACTGGATGTGGCTTAGGGGAGGCCTTGAGTTGGGGAAGGCGGAGTTTCAGAGAATCCTCTGGGTAGAGCGACCTCTGTTATCCAGTTTGATGCTGTCTCAGCTATGGCGGCGCTGAGTCCACACACTGGGAGGGGAGTGGGCCCAATAGATGAACAATGGATACCACCCGCACTTCTGTCTGAGAGGGAGCCTCACCTCCAGTCCTCGCTCCGACAACTCAGCGTCCCCCTGTAAGTCCCTGGTGTCCCGGAGCAGCAGACAGGGCACTGTTCCTCAGAGCGAGCAAGTCTTTCACCACAAAAGTCTGTTCACGGACACTGTCCTCTTAAGAGGCGTGTGCAGCTGCTGCAGCCTTTGTTTCAGTCAACTACTGGGGACCACGCAGCCTTACATCCTCACCCCGTCCTACTCCCTCTCATTGCAGGGTGATTCTTTATTTCTCTCTCTAGTTGTAGGACTTGTTCCTCTAGATCTCAGGTGACTTTCCTTGCTGTTTACTCCATGTATCCATCACAACTTTGATGTGGTCTGAAGAGCTAATGAACAAAGCTTGTATCCTTTATGACATGTTGACTTCTATTTCTTTATATTCACTTTAAACTGAAACAAACACTAGACATAAGAGACCTACACATTTCTAATTAAATACAAAGATGCTGTAGGTATTGTTCACTGTCTCTCATTTTCCATCTTCCTATAGTGCATATTAATTAGTTAATAAAATATTTCCTACTGAACCAAACTCCTATAGTAGAGAATAGCCGAATGAATACATTTAAAAAAAATTGTCTTAGATCAGGATGCGCACCAAAATATTATAGACTGGGTGACTTAAAATTTCTGGAGACTGGAAAGTCTGAGATCAGGATGCCAGCATAGTGGGGTGCTGGTGAGAGTATTCCTGGTTTGTTGACTGTGGCGGTGTTCATGCTATGTCCTTAACAGAGTGGAGGTGCAGTGGTGTAGTGAGGGGTGGGGCTGAGGTGTAGCATGGGAAGGTGGTGGGGGGAGATTGGGAGAATCTAAGCTGTTTTTCCTGGATGATGTTTGCTTGCTATTGCTTAATGTTTTATTAGGATAACTATCTTCTTTCCTTCTTCTTGTTGGATGAGAATAAATCATAGTGGAACAATTGAGCACATAAAGTCTGAAATCAGATAGGGCTGCATGAAGAACAGGCTCTACCTCCTTCCCCTGTGATACTAGGCAAGTCCTTTAACCTTTCTGACATTTCCTCATTTGTAAAAAGGGATTGATAATAATGCTTTTTTAATAAAATTCTTATGGCAATTACATTGCTAAATCATAAAATCTACAGTATAGAAACTGGCCTGTAGGAAATGTTCAATAATTCTGGTTATTACAATATATTATAACAAAATTTATTATAATTTGAGAAAACCACCCATTTAGAGACCTTGAAAGGTAATAGACCAGATTCCAATGTTTAAATTCCTTTTCATGAAGGATACGCTGAGTAAGAAGTTTGTCACATATGCACACAAAATTTTTCATTCAAAATACTTAATACTGCTTTAAAAAGATGCACACACAAGATTTTGCTTTCTCTAGTCTTTCTTGACAGATTTTTCTCTAAGAAAATAGCTGATCATGGAAACCAATTAATCTCTCTCCTGAGGCAAAACAATCATTTGCAAAATAATGCACTCAAGTGTGGACCCCAAATTCTTTAGAACAACTAGAGAGGAGAAGACTGCTTTTTCTTTGATTTTTATGGCTGATGAAAGCAGTTATTTGGGAAGCACATGCCTCTGTGTGTGTGTGTGTGTGCGTGCGTGCGTGCGTGTGTGTGTGTGTAGTGGAAGGTAACATAATCCAGTCATTTCTACACACCTCCCTGAAGCTTTCATGAAAGATTTTGAGTGCAATATGTGTGGTATGAGAATTTGTCTAGAAGCACATATTACTTGCTACATATTGTGTCTTCTTCCATGTCTGTGGACCCTTTTTTTCTCTTGCCTTTCACAGTGCCTAGGACAGTATATAGCACATAATAAGCAGAAAACATGAATTACTGCCCAGAAACAATTTGCAGTCCTATAGTGGTTTAGAGCATAGATTTTGAAGTCACAAAGGAGCCGATTCCTAACTGCACCATTTACTGGCTCAATAATTGGATAAATTATTTAACTTCTCAGAGTCTCAGCTGCTTTACTTGTAAAACTTAATTAACATAAACCATAGGTTGGTTTGAAACTTGAGGCCATATGAGAATGTATGTAACAAAGTTCTTGACATTCAACAAGCAGGCAATGAATGATAGCTATAGGAACCAAGGAAATCTTTTGTAAATTAAAGGAAGAGTCATTTACTAATCATTCATCTTAGGATTTATTTATTCAATGTACATTTTAAAATGTCTACTATGCGCAAATGTGGTAGACATCAAGAATACAGAGATAAGACACAGTCTCGATCCTCAATGGACTTCCAGTGGAAGTATAGAATATAGCAAAATAAAACAATTAAAAGCTGTAACATTTAAGTAGTATGGCAGAAGTCTGTATAATGCACAATATAAGGTCCATAGGTAGGCTTTCAGGGTACAGTAAAACATCACTGAAATGACTGTAGTTTTTTCTAACATTTCATTAAGAAAATTTCATAGAGAAAAAACTTTAAAGGATTCTACAAGAAGAATCTATATACTGGCTACTTGTAGTCCTCAATTAATATGTTGCTATGTTTGCTTTGTAACATATTTAAACATCTATCCATCCCTTTTTTATCCACTGATTTTATATTTAATGCTTTTCAAAGTTGCAGATGGTACATTTTACCTCTCAGAATACATGTAATTAACAAAAATTCTATATTCGTTTATGTTTTGTTTTCAGAAGTAAAATTTGCATGTTGAAATCCATTCACCTTAACTATAATGCTTGAAGACTTTTGACAAAAATGGTCAGTCATTCGGGAACAGCTGGACCTGAGACTGTATTTGCAAGTTGTGAAAGAAGGCGGTAAATTCCAAACTAAAAGGAATGTAAGGAACTACTAGAAAAGTTATTAGTCTCAGGAAGCCTTTTGCTACCTGAAAGCCTAAGTCCTGCTCTGTTACAGGAAGGTTTACCTTAAGGGAAAGAAGAGATGTGTCAACCATGGAAAACAAATTTAATTATTAGATTCTAAATCAATATTTGCATTACGTGATTCATCACCAAGACTAGTACTTGCTGGCAATGCATCAATTTCACAAAGATAACACTCTTCTTAACTGGAAATACATCATTAAATTTCACTATGACTCTTGCTTCCTTCTGGATTACTTTTTATCCTTTGTCTCAAGTGGAGCCCTTGTAAAAGAGAAAATCATGAGGTTTCTGAATAGCCCATCTGCTCCCTAGTTTTTTTTTTTTCCCTAGACAACCTGGTTGGTTTCAAACTGATACTGAAACAAGACAGGCATCCAAGTATACCTAATAGCCCCAAGCCTCAACGTTGTTAACATAAGTCAAAAGGTTCTAAGTCACAGCAAGAAATTTATTCATCTGTTAAATAAACAAAACAAAACAAAAAAAAAACAGAAAATGTGTCTGCAACTCATATCAAGGCTAGAAATTTCAGAGCACTTTTTGAAATTATTATTCAAAATCAACACAGGCAATAGCAATCAGTCAGGTGTTTAAGGCAGTGGACAATTTGAGGACCCCTTAGTGTTGTTTGAATCCAGAGAATGCCACAGAAATGAAAGGCATCTTACAATCATGTACTAGTTAGTTCATTAAAAGAGTTGCTTCCCTAAGCATGTAACTTGCTATCATGGTGGTTATAGAACATGGAAGGAAAACCCTTGTACTTCTTCTAGAACTGTCCGTTTTCCTAATAAATTCCCAGCAGGAAATATTTCCATTGCCTTGTATAGCTATCAGGAAAATTTGTTTGTGAATTATGAGTTTGTGCTTATCTTTACTCATTGTACCTTCTCCTTTCTGTATAGGAGTCACCTTTGAAATCTAATCTTCAATGATTTTGTTAGACACAGAAACACATCAGTTGTTCGACAGGATATTTAGAAGTTGTTTTCTATTAAAAACATGATAAAGAGGCATTTTCAGATTATTTCAACTGTGCTATTTAGTCGAGAAATTTATATAAATGAAAAACATTCCTTGAGGTCCTTACGAATGAAGCACAATCACCATTTCTGCAAGGAATTTTGAGGTGACTCTAGCCAGCAGTGTGCTTATTCTCACATTTTCTTCACCTTTCCTCTACACAGTCATAATAGGTTTTAAAGCTCAGGACACAAATGTCTGTCCTCTCTGTTTTATGAATTCAAAATTTGCCAATTTTAATTAGCTAAGTTTTATTATTCGCAAGTACAGACTTCCTAGAATTGAAGACTCCTCAGCCATATGGCCATTCTCTCCACAGAAGCCACAGAACAAAGTTGACAAGTGAAATGTATTTATTTTAATATAAGATTTCTATTTGTGACAGATTTTTGCCTGCAGCTTGTCCTGTAGGGTGCTGGGAGTAGGTTGATATCCTTTCACCTTTGAATCAAAATCTTTTCATCAAATAGAAAGAACCCTTAAAAAAAAAGGGAGAAATCTTTTAGGTAATAAATTTGATTTTATGAATCACCCTGTCTTCAGTGGAGATAGTGTGCTTATAACATATTGTGATTGCTGAATGGAAGAACTGCTTTTGTGCTATATAGATATAACTTCATTCTCTGCAATCCAGCTACTTCTCTTCACTTTTCATATAAATTAACAACTTTAGTACCTGATACTGATGAGATGCCATTTACTATGGTTGAAACCAACAATAGAATTGCTTCATCTACTATCTATCTTGTTCCTCAACTTAAATTTCTTTCCATTCTACAAGAAAATGACTGGGTAATGCACAAGTATCACATCACATGAGTAGATTTCATCTTTTTCTGTTCTACAACATAATCACACATAGTGAATCGAGTTAAAATTTCAGAAAGACTGATAGTTGGTAGGTGATAGGAGAGATATAGGTCATCTTAGAGGTGATATTCCAAGTCATTAAAAGCATTAGCATATGTTGCTAGAGGAATAGCATTATGCAATCATGATAATCAATTTTCCTTTTCTGAAGGTCTCACCGAAATTCACCAAACTTGTGAAACTAAATGAAGTGTATCTGGATCTACAACATCAAGATAAAGAATCGCTGACTTAAACCACTTCGAAAAAAAAGTTGAAGATGGTCACAAATCCACTGGAAATTTAGGATAGTTTGTATATTTGTCCCTGGTTCCGATGTGTTTTGTTTGATAAACTTAGTGTGCAGTTTCTTCCCACAGAAGTCGAGGATAGGACACGTGGTGTTTCTACTGAACAAGGTTTCAGGGTGCCTCTATTAAACTAACAAAGGTTTGTTCTTGCACAGTACATACTGTGAGTGATTGTGCAGCCTTCTTTATGATGTATGCAGACAACTTAAGGCCAAAATTGTGGATCACCTTTTTCATTGTATAGGACTTCGTGAATGTTTTTCCTGGCTAACTTAACATACTTAACTCTCTTCTACTTTATTACTTTTATTTTCCCTTTGCCTCATTTTCTCAATTATTTTCAATTTGTTATAGCTCACTGTATTACATACATCTTTGTGAACTGCTAAGCTGCTTTGTAACATTTTTTGGATTAGACTTGGTTGGGGATATTGATTGACTATTTGAAAGTAGTCTGGCTGATCAATAAACTATCTCTGTGGTGAATTCAAATTACTGACAAGCACACATGATGGTAATAACACTAAGAAAAGAAAAATTAATCAGGCCCACTGCTGTCCAAAATGACATCTTTGTTCATTGCAAGTATGTAAGATAAAAATAAAAACTTTGACCATATTTCATGTACTGTAGTTAGATTCATCCCTCCACCTCCCTGACAAATTCATTGCTGTTGTATTAAAACCATAATTACTCAAACCCATCAATTAACTGTCATTGTTCATCATTTGACTTTTAGGGAAAATAGCAGATAAGAAGAAAGAAAGCTAATTTCCATGATTTGTTTCTTAAAACTTAGCTTCTACCACTTTATGGTCTTATGTGTGTCATATTCAGCCCATTGTTCATGCTGTCTATGGGCTCTGCACCTGCTATTTTCTCTACTTAAAATACACTATTCTCTCACTCAACAGATTGGCAAACTACTGATCTTTTATGACTTAGCTCAAGTGTCCTGTCTCAGGAAACCTTTATGAACCATGTCCAGGCTGGGTTGGATGCCTACCTAAGTATTGCCATATGACCCTGTGCCCACCTCTACTGGCACACAGTGTATTTAATCTGTTTATTTTTGTCTCCCTACTACATTCTGAGTAACTTGAGGATATAAATAAAAAAATAAAAAACAAAAAAAAAATGTGTGTCTTAGTTATTCATTGTTTTGCCCAGAGCACCTTCCATAGTATCTCCTTCTAATAGGTATTCAATTGAATGAATTAATGAAAAAAAATTCTGTATACTATATTTAGCAGTCCAAATGACTAGAGGTTCAGATGATCTAAGCACATTTGGAAAACAGTTGTCTCTAACTATTTTATGATTTGGCTTATTTCAAAATGGAAACAGCCAGAATTTCACCTCTACATATATCTGTTTATATGCCCCACTTAGGATTGGGTAGCTGGAAAATCCTGTGATAGCCCCTAGTTGTTAGATAAACTTACAAGGGCATTCTTCTGTGGGTAACAGCTGTCTCACAGAGCACCTGCCTTTGTCCTAACTTCACTAAGCCCCAAATCACTGGGTAACTTTCTCTCCAATGTCTGCCTACACTGAAAAATTATCAGTAATTGTTTCAACCCTGTGGAGGCAGTTAAACTCTTCAGTTGGTAAAGACAACACAATTATGGGGAGAACTGCTGGATCCTTCAGATAAAATCAGTAACGCAGAGAGACTAAGGCATTGGGTGCTTCGATTTCGCACTATACTCCAGATGAATTTCTTGTTATTCTCAACGCAGTGTTATCAGATTCATTTCTGAAATGCAGATGAGCGACTTGATGTTCCGAGTCCTTAAGTATCACCAATTTTTAATGGAAATTTAAAGTTCTAAATCTCTTATGCAAAATGAACTAAAAGAGGTCTTCATTATTTTAAAGCTAGCTCAAATAGGCCAGGTGTCAGAGTTCATCTCCTTGGTAAATTTCAGAAAACACTTATTGTTTACCATGGTCACATAATTACACTGCTAGAAAATTTTCTTTTTCCTAAACATGTGGCAGAGAAAATAACTGCACAGGAGGGGGTTAATGAAATTGTCTGCCAGTAGAGTAAATAATTGAGGAACAGAGAGCTGGGTAGTAGGTTGATTAGAGACTTAGTGTCTTAAATTATATCCTGTTAGAGGTAGGGAATCCACACCTTGTGTTTAAGTGGAAACAAATGACTTGAATTTGAGCAACACTGCACACCTTATACTGTGATGACTATGAGATAGTTCGTACTGCTTTTCTTTTAAATTATGTGATTAAAGGTGTAAGCTGTAGCAAGACTAAAACATGTTCTTTCTAACGCTGTCATAATCTATCCACTGTGATATAAGTGACAATATTTTAGAGACATTTACAAAAGCATCGTGGTATATAATCTGAAGACCGTATTTTTCAATTATGTATTCTGTTCCTTTAAAAACCAGAGAGAAAAAAATATATATATGCGATTCAAATTAATTGAATGTAAAATTTCAAATCACATTATTTAGGAGTTAGGAAGTACTTAATGCATTTTAGAGATTAAATGAACTTTAGAAGATCTCTAGTATGCTCTTGATTCCTCCCATTTTATGGATGAGAAATTAGAAAATAAGAAAAGGTAAGTACCTTTCACCAAGTCACACAGCTCACTGGTCCCACGCTGACAGCCACATAATATTTTCATTTTTGCTTTTTTCATATAAATATTTTCATCTTTGCTTTTTTCATATAAAATTTGAAGTAACCATCCTTCTAGTCCTCCATTAATGAGGAGGCCTAAAATACGAGGTGGAATTAGTGAAAACATGTAATGTCAAAATACAGTTGACCTTTGAACAACTCAGGGGTTAAGGGTGCCAAACTCCACACAGTCTAAAATCCGCATAAAACTTTTGACTCCCCCTAAACTTGATTAATAGCTTACTGTTGACTGGAAGCCTTACAGATAACATAAACAGTTAATTAACACATATTTTGTATATGTGCGATATACTATATTCTTAAAGTAAGATAAAGGAAAATGTTAAGAAAATCATAAGGAATTGAAAATACATTTACAGTAGTTTTTGAAAAAATTCTGCCTGTAAGTAGACCCATGCAGTTCAAACTTGTGTTGTTCAAGGATCATCTATATTCATTTGGTTTATAATATCAGCTCATTCCTGAAGTATTAAAATGGAAAATGTAAAGGTCCTTGGAATGTTTTTGGAGAGAGGCAAAAGTTGAGAGATGCTTTTATAGCTGTCCTTTAATCTCCAAAGTCATTTGAACACGAGGAACAGTAATCAGTCCTCATATTTTATTGGGGGATTCAGTGTTTTCAAGGAAACTAACTCCAACATTAGTATGGAAAATTAAGATATGATATAAAATATTTGCTGATAGTGAGTTATTAAATATTAAAATGAGTTAATAAAAGAAGATATGTAATTTGAGGGGCTATCAAATTTGAAGACAATTTTTGCCTATTTAGGAAAAGTCTACATATTTCACTGAAATAGCGTTTTTTCATGGATCAACATAGAGAGAAACAATGGCAAAAATGGTTTGGACTAAATATTTGGCAAATAAATAAAATTTCAGTGTTTTTATAAAAAAAATCTCATTCTGTGACTTTAGGAGGTCAATTAAAGAGACTTAAGTGAGAGAGCATGACATAGCAAGGCAAATATGGGCTTTTGAGGGAGGCATACCTATGTTTTATATCTGGCTTGGATAAATAATAGTTCTACAATTGTGAGAAAGTTATTTAACCATTCTTGAATGTAATGTCTCACCTGTAAAATGGAGGTAATAATTTTATGCCCACAATACATTGTTGTCTCCAGAATAAACACTAATGCATGTAAAGTACTTGGTACACAGTAAACGATCAATAAATTGTGACTCTCATTACTTGAGAGGTAATAGGAGCTATGGTCAGAAAAGCAACTTGAGTATGAAACTGTGCATGCCAGTAGTTCTAAGAAAATATAACATTAGGGGATTCTGTTTGAGGGGCGTGGGGTGGTGAGATGAAGGGTAAGACTAACAGAGAAGAGAAGTGACTAGTTAAGCTAAATAGATATTAAACAGTTCATTCATTCAACAAATATTTATTGAGTTCTTGCTCAAACAGTGGCATACACTTTTCTAATTCTGGGAAATCAGCAGTGAACAAGACATACTATGGTCAAATTAGCAAAGAGGAGACTGCCAAGGCATTTTTCTTGATCTTTTTATTTCAACATTGGTACACAGTATAATCAGTATTTAGTTAGTCTTATTAAGAGATATATATTTAGAGGAGAACATTTTTCAAAGTAGGAGCTTGTGTTCTTATGTTTGAAAGTAGCTATACCTGAAATCACCAAATTCTCTGGTTATTTTTTCATAAAATGTTACCTCTACCAATTCTGATAAGTAACCTGAATTTTAGGTAGAAAATTCATATAGATAATCAGAAAATGGGAACTAAAGTGGGTCATGCATGCATGGATATATTCAACAAATTATTTTAAGTGCCTTCTAAGGTCCAGACCCTGGATTTATAGTGATGAACAAAGAGAAATAATTGGTAATTTACAGTGTAATATGAGAAATAGATATTAACACATTAATACATATGTTCAAATATAACTGCAATTTTTATGAAATTATATGAAGAAAATCAAAGTCTGTTACAAAGAATAATAAATGGAAGCTGATTTATAGTGCAGTGGTAAGCAAAGTCCTTTCTGAAGAAGTGCTATTTAAATTGAAAATTGAAGGATGAATAGGAGGTAGCTACTATGGAGGGAGGAAGAAAAGAACCAGCAGAGAGAAAGACAATACAGAGAGAGAGAATATATTGTGTAACAGTATTGTGTGTGTGTGTGTGTGTGTGTGCAGAGAGAGAGAGAGAGAGAGAGAGAGAGAAGAAAAGAGAATATATGAAAGAGCAGCATGTACCTGCCCTTGAGGTGGGGGGAGGTGGGGGGCACTGTATCTATGGGAAGGGGGTTGTATGTATGAAACGTCGTCTGAGACAGGAAGGAACATTACCTGTTTGAAAGAGCCTCAAAAAAAAAAAAAAGAAAAAAAAAAAAAGAAAATGAGCATTTTAGGCAGTACCAGAAGAACAAATATGGCTTTTCAACACAAATACAAAAGCATAAATACCATATCCTCTCTAATTCTAAAATTTGTGGAAGCAGCTCTTGCTAAAGCTCCTCTGAAATTTAGATGTTAGGAAAGCCTATTCACTATCTCATGCCACTTTATATTAGTGTAAGTCATGCAGTGTCCCATACCTAAATCATACCTAGACAGTATGATGTTGAAATCAAAACACTTCAAACTACTTTCCCAGTCATACTATGTTGTAGGAAATCAATATTTGAAAAATTAGAAAGTCTTTCTCACTTACCTCTTATAACTACTAGCTTGACTATGCCCCTTAGATTTTTCAAAGAAATATACCTGAGAAAACTAGACCCTTTAATCCAGGTAGCAGCCCCTACTAACGTGCCTGTGGCATGTATGTATGCGGCATACCCCCCACACACACACACACACGTTTATTTTTACCATGAGATAGGCAGGAGACTTGTAAAATAAATTGAATAACTTGAATATTTAGGGCTTACTTTTTGAATGTGGTCTCTAAAAATATATCTTGGATTTGCGATGTAAGAAAAAATGGACTATATAAATAGAAATATAATTCTTAAACTAAAAATATCACTGATGATGAAAGGATTGGGCAAGGGGTAGGGAACATGTCAGAGAATTGTGTTATAAGACTTTTTAATATAAACTAAAGCCTTGATTATTAAAATCAGGGGGGTAACAGGCAAATGGATGTCTCACCAATTTTAGAGCTCAGAATACTGACTTATTTTTATTTTTAGGTTAAAGCTATTTAAAAGCTATTTAAGAAGACTGGAGTAATATATAATCTAACAAAATTCGAGAGAAATGTAACATAGTGAATGAATAAGATTCTTAGATAATAAGATACAGGGAAAGGTTCAATACCTTATTAGGTATTCTTCAGAAGACTTTTCTATTTTGACTGATGGGGAAAATTAAGAAAATTGTATTCTCTTTAACAACTATTCACTATGTTCTATTTGTAAAGCTTTTATGTCTATTATTTTGTAGCCCAATTTCATTAAAGTTTTATTTGGGCATCTACTGTGAAACACTTGGCTTTTCTACTGAGCTTTGCTGCAGACTAGAAAAAGTAAAAAGGCAAATCTAATATACCAAAAAGGAAAACTATCAGAACTATGTGCCTGGGGTCAGATGCAGATGATGTCTACACGGTATAAATCTAGAAAACTGAGTTTCATCAGTTGTAAAACAACATATAAAACCTTTAGACACATCATCAGTACTTTCTGAAGCCCCCAACCCCTTCCATAAGCTAATTCACCACAGGAATATATAATGCTTAGTATTTATTTTTGCTCTCATAATTCCTTTAGACCTTTAAGAATTACCAAATTGCTAAACAATAAAGCCTTATATCAAAACATCTCCAAGAATAGGCCAAATAAACATTTCTCAGAGCATACAACTCTATTTGAAGGAGTCAACCTAATCGCCAGTATGTCTGTCAGACCTCAAGGAAAGTGATAAGTAAATCAAATAACTCCATGAAATATGGACTTTTACTTTGATGGCTTGACCTTCCTCTTTGCTGTTTAAGCTTTCTGGCTTTCAAAACTCAAAGAATGTGTGTGTACTGAAGGTTCTTGTAAAGTTATCTTCTGTTGCATCAAGCAGGGCTAATGCATTATGATTCTCCCAACAATAATGATTGGAAGTAAGACAATGGGATGCAATTAGAAACAGTATTGTTGATTTTGATCAGTTGGTTGTTTCACAGATGCTATCATTGAATCATAGATATTAGGAATGTTTTAAAAATAAGCCAACACAAGATGTTATAGAAAAGAAAATAAAAGAGAAAACTGGGGACTGTTTTCTAAGGCATATATATATTAGATTTTTAAAAAATTAAAAATCTAAGGGGCATAGTCAAGCTAGTAGTTATAAAAGGTAAGTGAGAAAGGCATATATATATATATATATATATATATGTATATATATATATATATATATATATATATGCCTTAGAATTAAAAAATATATAAGGCATAAAAAAAAATGTTGCTATGTTTTGTAGCCTGGCAATGTTTACTTACGTTTTGCTGCTGTTTAATGTGTTTCAATGTATCTTAAGAAGATGAACAAGAATGCCTTGCTTTAATATTGTTATATACAAGTGTTAGATTGCTATATTTACAATCCTGCCAAAAATATAGTATATTATTAGTCTATGTTCTGATTGTTTGTTGCATACAAGGGAAGAAATAATAGGTGAACATGATTCAGTCATCACCTTTTGAAATTTGCATTAGACTTGAATTAAGGACAAACCATAGTTCTTGGTTTGAACCAGAACACACTGACTCCCAGCCTATAACCATATGGGTGCTTCAGCATACTGCCTGAATTATTTTGAAGAAATGGATTTTTTTTTAGGTATAATTCCTGTGGGACAATAGAAAAGTCAATTTGTATATATTACAGAGCAACTGTGGTAGTTTATTGTGAAAGGAAGGAACAATTGGCTATTTAAGTTCTTAGACATACAGACTATGTTTATTTCTAAATCATTGATTTCCTGAATGGAAAGTCAGCAAAGACTGGAGAGTCAGATGGTCCTGTGTACAAATTCAAGACTTTTCATATAATAGCTATAAGATTTTGGGCAGATTACTTGGCTGTTATGAGCTGAATTATGAGCCTTCCTCCCCAAATTCATATGTTGAAGGGCTACCCTGCCCCCAGCACCTCAGATATGACTGTATTTGGAGACAGGGTCTTTAAAGAGGAAATTAAGTTAAAAGGAGGCCATTAGGGTAGGCCCTAATTCAATTTGATTGCTGTCTTCACAAGAAGAGGAAATGTAGACACAGGCAAGTACAGAGAGAATACCATATGAAGACAGGTACAGAGAATGGTATCTGCAAGCTAAATAGAGAGGCCTCCAAAGACACCAAACCTGCCAATACCTTGATCTCGAACTTCTAACTTCCAGAGTCGTGAGAAACTAAATTTCTATTGTTTAACCACCCAGTCTTTGGTACTTTGTTAGGGCAGCCATAGCAAACTAACATAGATTTGACCATTATGAGTTTTAATATTCATATTAAATGAGGATTGTAAAGCACCTGGCCCACATTAGGCACTCAATGTCAGTTCCTTTGTCACTATGTTTTATAGGCAGATACTATATATTTTTTTTGTTTTACTTCTTCTTATTCTAAATGGATAATATGCTTATTGATAATAAACTTGTGAGACTGTATTTTGAAAATCATAAAAGAAACTATAACTCAGGATATTTCCACTGACATTGGGTTATTAGAACAAAATATCCTTTACTTCTGTACTGCTTATTCTTAACCCTTTAATTGCCAATTTATTAGCTTGCTCCAAAACTCAATAGAGCAAACTCTCTAATGGTATAGAACTTTTTTACAAATTTTAGCAAGTTGTAGTTGAGAAAATTACAAGTGCTTGACTTGAAATATAGAAGATTAAGTCATAAAAAGAATGTTTATCATACAGTAAAAACAATTCGATATCTTTCATTTTATCTTGTCACAAGCTGAGGAGATGATAAGAAAAAAAAAAGGTTCTGCTTTTTGCATCCTCCATTTAGCCTGAAGTGGCCATTATTTTACCATCATATTAAGAATTAGTTAGCTAAGTGACAGGCCAGATATTGATCCAGTCAACTTCAATAATTTTCCACAGTATAAGAGAAAGAACAGAAATCTGAGAAGACTAGAAGGGACTCAAGAAAAAGTCTGATATTAGTTGTACCACAACCCTGAATATAATATTACACAGGCCATTTTTTTTTTTCAGATATAGTGTGTCGAAAGCCAGTTCAGTCCTATTTGAGCTCTATATTGGTTATACGTTTTTGAAGAAGATAGTTTATATTGTTTATTTATCTATACTTAATTAAATGAAGGGAAAGAGAAAACCAAAATGCTACCCCCCAAAAAAGCCAGATTATCTTTTAATAAAGAGTCCCTAACAGTACCCAGCACAGTGTTCTACACTGAGTGAACTCTCAATAAATATGTGTTAGAAAGAAAAAGGAGGGAAGGTGAGAGAGTAGGTAGACTGGTTTCAAATAAATTTACCTGAAAAATTAAACTCATATACATTGACCTTATATTCATACTCTTTTTAGGCCATTTAGCTATAGATCCCAGGATCTGAAGTGGAGGGACTTGATTGTTGTTGATAGTTTTTGGATCAGTTTAGGAAAATATTCTCACCTTCAAGGTAAATGTAAGACACAGTATGAGGTGCTTTAAAATCAATAAGTTCATGAATTAAAAAAAATAAAGGAACACAGTTTTTCACATGCACACTATCTCTGAGTGTGTGGGAAAGTATACGTACAGTAAATGTTTTTTCTTGAGAGAAGTTTTGATTATCTATTCCATGCATTTGTTTAGTGTTGCATTTATTATTTGTTTTTAAATGTGGTTAAAGACCTCTCGAATACTGAAGATAAAAGGCTTTCTGCAGCATAGAATAACTGTCCTCTCCTGGATAATATGATTCCCCTTCACATTATTTGTATTAAAAGTAGATTACAGTATTAGGAACAAGGCAAAGCTGTCCAATATTGCCATTGTTATTCAATATAACATTGGAGGTCCTAGTGAGTGCAATCAGGCAAGAGAAAGATATAAAAGGCATCCAAATAGGAAACAAAGAAGTCAAACTGTCATTAGCTGAGGATGACATGATTCTCTATATAGAAAACCCTAAAGACTTCACAAGAACACTACTAGAAACAATAAGCAAATACAGTAAAGTTTCTGGATACAAAATCAACGTTCAAAAATCCACAGCGTTCCAATACTTCAATAATGAAGTGTCAGAAAAAGAAGTGGAAAAAATAATTTCTTGTGCAACTGCAACAACAACAACAACAACAACAAATAAAATATCTAGAACTAAATCTAACGAAACACGTGAAGGAACTATATAATGAAAACTATAAGACCCTATTAAAAGAAATCGAAGAAGATACAAAATGGAAAGATATTCCATGTTCTTGGGTTGTAAGAATCAACATAGTTAAAATGACCATATTACTTAAGCATTATACATATTTAATGCAATCCCCATCAAAATCCCATTGGCATTTTTTCAAAGAAATAGAAAAAAATCATCAGATATGTATGGAAGCACAAAAGACCCTGAATTGCCAAAGCCATCCTGAGAAAAAAGAACAAGGCTGGAGGCATCACTCTGCCTCCATGGAGGCATGACTTCAAATTATACTACAAAGCTACAGTAATCAAAATGGCATTTTATTGGCAGCAAAACAGATGCACAAACCAGTGGAATAGAATCAAGAGTCCAGAATTAAACCCATATTTATATGGGCAAATAATTTTTGACAAAAGAGCCAAAAACATACAGTGGAGAAAGGAATGCCTCTTCAATTAATGATGCTGCAAAAAGTGGAAAGCCACCTGCAAAAAATTGAAACTAGACTGTTGTATATCACCACACACTAAAATTAACTTAAAATGGATTAAGGATGTGAGTATAAGACCTGAAACAATAAAATGCATAGAAGAAAGCATAGGAACTAAACTCAAGGACCTTGAACTTAAAGAAGATTTTACGAATTTGACCTCAAAGGGAAGAGAAGTAAAAGCAAAAATAAATGAATGGGACTACATCAAACTAAAAAAACTTCTGCTCAGCAAAAGAAACCATCAACAAGGTAAAGAGACAACCATCCGAATGGGATAATGTATTTGCAAGCAGCGCCTCTGAAAAAGGTATAATATCCAAAACATACAAAGAACCCATACAACTCAATAGCAACAAAAAACAAATGATCTAATCAAAAATGGGCAGAGGATCTGAATAAACACTTCTCCCTAGAGGACGTACAAATGGCCAACAAATATTTCAAAAGATGCTCAACATTGCTAGCTATTAGGGAAATGCAAATCAAAACCACAATGAGATACCATCTCACACCTGATAGAATAGCTACAATCAACAGAACAAATAATAACAAATGTTGGAGAGGATGTGGAGAAAAAGGAACCCTCATACGCTGCTGATGGAACTGCAAAGTGGTACAGCCACTATGGAAAACACTATGGAGGTTCCTCAAAAAACTAATTGAGGAATTAATGTTCTTAATTTTTTCTGGTAGATACCCAGAAGAGAGATTGCTGGATCATATGGTAATTCTATTCTCAATTTTTTGAGAAACCTCCATGCTATTTTCCATAGTGGCTATACCAATTTACATTCCCACCAAATTAGGCATACTTAATTTATATTATGCTTCATTTTATTGCCCTTTGCGAATGTTGCATTTTTTACAAATTGAAGGCAAGACCCTCCACCAGCAAAAACATTATGACTTGCTTTATTGCAATAGTATAGAACTGACCCCACAGTATCTATGAAGTATGCCTGTACATACATAACTTTCACTTAAAGGAAGCATTTTATGGTTTCTCTTTGAGATATTGAATCACCAGTATCATTGCCCTTCCTGTTTGAGGCAATCATTAAGTTAAATAAGGGTTACTTGAACACAAGCACTGTGATACTGCAACAGTTGATCTGGTAACTGAGATATCTACTAAGTGACTAACAGGTGGGGAGAGTATACAGTGTGGGCATGCTGGAATACAGAAAGATTCATGTCCCTGGCAAGACTGAGTGGGATGGCATGAGATATCATCATGCTACTCAGAATAGCTCATAGTTTAATAACTTATGACTTGCTTATTTCTGGAATTGTCCATTTAACATTTTTCAGACTGTGATTGACCACAGGTAACTGAAACCATGGAAAGTGAAACAGCGGATAAGGGGGGATACTAGATATTGAATTGAATTGTAGCAGATGTTGCTTATAGGTTCTACAAACTTTTGACCAAACTTTTCTAGTAGGCTTTTTTTTTCTTTTTGCTCATGTGGGCTATTTTCTGCCGTCCCACAGTGTTCCTTTGAAGACTCGGCTACTGCTTTATATGTTTAATTCATATATTTTATCAATATGTTTCTTCCTTTCTATAGTGGCATATATAATATTAGTTATAATTTTAAGTTCTTTTCTTTTTTATTTGAGAAAATACATGCATACAGGTCACTTTTTAGAGTCTATTTTTGTTAGATGTTTTATTCAGGGAAATATAAGTATTTTCAACTTTTCACAAAAATAGATATGTAATCTCTCTCCCTCCCCAATGTATAATATTGTTTGGAATTGAGTGAATAACTTGGTTTCAGCTTAAAATATCTTGATTGGAAAAAGAAGCTAAAAAGATAAATATTAGTTGTTTTGAAATATATTCTTTTCAAACATGGCTTTATTTTGTCTCCAGGGTACTGTTTTTTTTTTTTCTTTTATGTTCAACTCCAATTTCCACTTCTGCAATTTATAAGAAAATAAAGCATCCTTGTGGTAATTATTTGACATCTGATTTAGAAGCTTTGCATTGTGATTGGTGTTTTTGGTGACATGGATTATAGTGGGAACACATTGAAAGATAAATTCAGAGAAGATAATTAACTCGACTTGTATCTATACACACACACACTATATTTGTTGAAGTTTAAAAGGCAACCAAGCAGCCCCACTAAACTAAATTAGCATTCTGACTCATTTTTTCATTAAAATTGTATGATTTCTTTAACCTTATCGAAATTACTAAATCAATCATGTCTTGGCATTATGTAGACAAATTTATAAAATATTTTCCCAGAGAAACAAAACAATTTTAATAGCTTTATTTTGGCCCCCTTTAGTAAAAAAGCACTCATTTTGGCTGTAAAAGAGACATTTTTTTTCCCTTTTATAAATCCTTCAGAATTCAAAATATTAGAGCACTCAACTATCACAATGTCATTTTCATCCACACTTTTCACTATTGTGGTGATTCTCATTGTCAAGTAAAGATTAGCACTAGATACTATAGGATTTATTTTCTTCTGATATTTTGTGAATGTGAAAGGATATTTTTAAGTATATTTTTATAGAAATATATTGCAATAAGACCTAAGAGGGGTTTAGTAACTATTTTCAAGAACTTGGTGTATATTTTCAGAAATGGCCAGTCTTAAAAGACACTATTATATAATTTTGAGATAGCTAAAAGCAAAGAGACTTGCCTTATGAATACTGTAAATAAACAATTCTGTATACTAAATAGAATCATTACATTTTAATTGAAAAATATAAGCTATTCGAATAGCTTTTTAAATCATTTCTTCTGAGTAAGAAATTATTTTTATATCCATGAATAAAAGATTCCCAAACCAATTAATGCACAAGTAGATGCCTTTTGTGCAGTGATAGCTTGAAAGAATGACTTTTATTTGAAATTTTTAAATAATAAAAGATGGATAAAATTACTTTGCTATGATTGTTACTGTATCTATAAAACTGGGCCAATAATGGTGCCTAATTCATTTTTTTTGATAAAATTCAAAGTTAATATTTACAAAAAACAGCTTAGCATTTAACACACAGTATTATAAACATTACGAGTGTTCAGCATTATTTGGTTCTCTTCCACTCTGGGCATATAGGAGGATCATAGTTCTCTACTATTGCCCATACCACCACCTTGAAGTGCTCTGCCAGAGAAGAAGTACTCTAGGACCAAAACATTCTAGAATTCTAGCCATTCTGTTTGAAGATATCTGTTCTGCACAGTTGCCTAGACTTGCAGCGGACTTTTATTAGGTTAAGTCACAGCATCAACTACCCTATCCAGACTAATGCACATACTACTATAGTACTATACTATAAAAATGTTAACTAATTTTGCTATATATTCACCTATTCTGGCTGTCATTTTCATAAGATCATACTTTTTTAGGTTTGTATCTTTTGTCTTTCTAACAAACTGTTAGAGGGGACAGGTCATAGCTTATAATTCTTTCTGTTAACCATCCCTAGTGCATAACACCATATGAGTACAATGCACCCTGTGAATATTAATCAAATGGAGAAGATATTTCAATATTCTAGCCATGTAGTAGACTTTGTAGTTTCTACATGAGATCCTTTAAAAAGGCTGATAACTCATCAGAGGGGATTATAACAGGTATGTATATAAATCCATAATCTCCAAAATCTCTCAGTCTCAGTTTTTGTTTCTTACCAGGAGTCTGAGCCAGAATTCTAATAGTCATACTTGACTCTGCCTTCACCTCCCACATTTAGTCTCCAACTCCTGTCATTTCTATTTCCCAAATAATTTTGAAATCTGTTACTCTCTGCCCATCTCCTCAGCATCTGTTTTAGTTCTGTTCACCTTTATTTCTTTCATGGATAATTGAGAAGCAGTCTCTTAACTGTTCTAATTTCTCTATGATTTCTCCTCACTACCTCTTTCAAACACTATGCTTCAGCCATATTAGATTATTCACAATTCTTCAAACAAACGCTATTTTTCTCTTTATTCTAAGCCTTCTCATACTTTTTAAAAGCCATTATTCCTGTTCCCATTTTGCTTGACTAACCCATATTTGTCCTATGGGTCTCAGCTAAGATTCTCATCTCCTCTGGGAAGTCTTGCATACCTCTCCAGAACTATTTATCCATAATATCTCCTGTTTACCTTCATATGATAAGGTAATATAGCATATTGACTTGTTAGATGGATCTGGACTTGAGTATTAGCTTTGACAATATTAGGGGAGTGACTTTGGGTAAATTACATGGCACATGGTGATAATAAAAGTATTTCCTTGTGTTATTAGGATCAAAAGATTTTAGAACAGTGCTTGGAGCATATTAAGTGTTTAATAAATACTAGCTATGTTTGTTGTTGCCTCACTTAACAGAGACTGTCTCCTGGAGTTCTAAGTGAACTGTCTCATTCTTGAGTTCCGAGAAACAAGTTTCTTTTCTATCTTTTTAAATGAATGGAAACAACCTTATTTTTTAGTGACAGAAGTTAAAGTCTTATTCTCCTAATATTACTGGAGTTTCTACTCAATACCTTTTGGGAAAATGTTGAGTGAACCTGAGTGAGGAGAACTATGAATAAATTTTTCTACAAATATAATCATTATCTTCAATTCTTAAAGTTTGAGAGGCTCAGATCATTGTGTCTCCTAATCATAGAGGCACTATTTAAATAAGGAAGGTGCTCTGTTTTTTGTTTTTGTTTTTGAAATAAATATATGCATTTTTAAAATTTTATATTAGTTTCAGGTGTACAGCATAGTGGTTAGACATTTATATAATTTATGAAATGATTCCCCCCAATTATTCTAGCGCCTATCTAGCACTACTCACAGCCATTACAATATTATTGACTATTTTCCCTATGCTGTATTTTACAGCCTTGTGGCTATTTTGTAACTACTAATTATACTTCTTACTTCCTTCACTATTTTCACCCAGCCCACCAGCTCCTTCTCATCTTGAAACAGTTTCTTCTCTGTATCTATGAGTCTGTTTTCATTTTGTTTGTTCATTTATTTTGTTTCTTAGATTCCACATATAAATGAAATTGTATGGTGTTTGTCTTTCTCTGTCTGACTTATTTTACTTAGCATAATATCCTCTAGATCCATCCATGTCATTGCAAATGGTAAGATTTCATCTTCTGTTTCTTATGAAGGGATATTAGGACCCTGTACAGAGTTGTAATTGCTTTGGTGCCTTTCCTGGGTTGTCTGTTCTTTAAAGAATAATTCTCCTATATGGCAACTATATGCTTACGTAAATCCAGAGTCTCTCTTTTCTGAGTCTTTAGAAACCATCTGGTGGATCAACCCACAGGGAAAGTTTGTATTTAAATGATTCAAGGACTTTTGTTTTAGAGATCCAAAATGAAAGGGAATTCCTTTTAAGATATACTCCCTTTACTAAAAGTTAAGCACATTTCCCCAGTGTGCTAATTCTTTCTAGTTTCCATGTTATCCATTATCTTTAATAGTGGCAGTGAGTTATTAAAATTATTCTATGCTCTCAGCCTTCTGAAGACTACATCATATAAATTCTTTTATTGTTCATTATCCAACACTTCTTCTCTGAGTATAATCATGTGATTCAATACTAGACAACAAGAGACCTATTTGTATACATGTGTAGTATTGCTTTTTTAAAAAATAATTTAACTGATTATTTATATTTTATAGTATTTATTTATTCATCATAAAAGGAATTTGATTGATGGCGTTGGGAAAGGATGAGGTGATAAAAAAGGAGAAAGGTCATAAATAATTGGAATGTTCCTAGAGTTCTGGGACTGAGGAATTTCATCTGTATCGAGTACATTTTCTTTCCCAAATTATTCTCAATTTGGATATGATGCTTGGCACAGATAGGAAGAATCCTGATGCAGAGATCCTTACTCCTCTCTCAGAACAGGCAATTTAGGCTTTATTGACTGTTTTGAAATCAGCAAAGGGCTAGCAGTGAACCCCTTACCCTCATTTGTGGAGAGGAAGTAGTTTCCCTAAATTGTTTCTGTATAGTCCTCATGTCTCACAATCCTAGTCTCAGGGAAGAAACTGATATTCACATTCAGATTACCCAGGTGCCAATAATAGGTCCTAGTCCTGCATTCAGATCCAGAGTAAGAGTTACTCCTACAGAGATGAGGACTACAGATAGTTCTTGGACCAAATCTGTAATCACTACCTGTAGCCTCTCCATCCACTCCTTTAGCTTCACCCTAGGCTATATGTAAAACTTAACCAAGGTAGGTCTTCAAAAATATGTGAAGGACAAGTGTAGTTACCCTATAGAATTTTTCTCTTTATGTACAGAGCAGAAAGAAATCTTCTTATTCTTCCTTTAAACGCAAGCCCAAATCATCCATTTTTATTTATATTGTGGTTCCCTAGATCTAGGGAAATGGAATTAAAATAACTGCAACCAAAAACACTTGAATCAAATTATCTGGATAAAAAATAGTGAAAATGATTAAATAATGCTTTTTTTCCCTAGGGATAAATAATTCTAAGGGCAAAAGCATGGATCCCTTTCTGCTGTCAAACTTCACTACCAAGTGAAGTGAGCTTTAGGCATATTTCTATCTTGAATTTCTAAAATCTGCAATATTTCTGATTTACCAATAGGTGGCACTATATGACAAAGAAGATGAATTAGCGGCCAAATAACAACAAAAAATTATTAGGGAAGATAATATAAGTAAGGAATATTCAGAAATTAAAAATGTGATTTCTGTATTTAAATCTTATTTTTTTCCTAGCTAGATAAGGTAACATTTTTTTTTTCTAGAGAAGCATTCTAAGATATGTGCAAATGTACATTTTCTTTCAGAAATCAACGGTAGTACTTGTCAGTACTGAACTTCCCTGTATTGTGGGTGATTTAACTTTATACCCAAGATTTTATTCTTTATAACTCTGTATGGAATTTCAGCAATTTGGAGCATGCTGGGCTTTTGAAAATGTGGGACTAGAAAACGAACACACATGCGTGCATGCATGCGTGTGCGCGCACACACACACATACCTAATGTCAAAGATGACCTTGGCAGCTTTGACTTTTAAAATGATTTACAAGCTAAGAGGTTCATGCAGGAAAATGTATTCCTTAGTCATTCATTTCAGTAGGACGTATTTTCTTTCCTATATAATTTGGAACACGAGTTTTTCTAGAGTTAGGTTTGTCCCCATTTATATTCCACATGCTTTCTTCTCCATGAGTTTATTTACTTGTAATCATCCTTTAACCAGTGGGCTTTGTTGATTAAGCTCAGGTTATTTTATAGAACTATGTAATCAATAAGATGTAATGGGCTACATATTTTTGAGATGTCTTTTTTGTCCATATTATCAGTAATGCCATTTAACTGAAAAGAATCCAAACAAAACATACTTCATGCTGTGGATGGAGTCAGCTTATATAAACCCAGAATTGGAAAACAAAACAAAACAAAACAAAGCTCATTCATAAGGAATAGTGATAGAAAAGTAGCCTTAGCTTAAAAACCACTTTGTGATTTTAGTCCTGTGATTTCCTGGATATAAGAAAGTATAAGAGAGCTCTCTTTCTCTCTTTTATTTATTTATTTATTTTTTGGTTTAACTTCTGAAATAGCTTCTTTTCTTTTTTTCTGTTGCATTTGGGAAAATTGACATGAGAGAAAAAAGTTAAACCACCTTAAATAATTAAGTGTTTAACCTTCTTAAACTTCTAAAAATACATTTAGTCCATTTCTTCATAGTTATGTTAAAAGGGAAAATTCCATCCAGTTTGGAAAGATATGGCAGAATGTTAAGAGCTCATACGGTTTTATATTTCTAATCCTTTAGGCATTCTGTGGGTCTTGGGAGATTACTCCCTTGACAGTTTAAATTGAGGTGAATTAGGCGACCATTTTAGCTGTTTGCCTTCATTTTGTGGCACTAATCCTCAGAGGTACCATTCTGCTCTGGGAGCAAGAAAGAAAAAAAGAAATATCTTGTGTGTAAATGGCTCCCCTTTGTCTACTCCTGCCCCACATGCCCTAATACAAAGAAGTCTATAAGGGCAGGTAGTGTTTTTTTTCTTTCCTTTTAAAAGAGCTTTTTAAAAGTTCTATAACTTTGATATCTAACACAGTTCCAGGTACGTACAAGGGGCTCAGTAAATGTCTGATAAATGAATGTCTAAATGAGTAAATAAATGTCTACACCCTCATCAGATCATTTTAATTTTTGTTGTTGTTGTTGTTGCAAAGAGCTGATTTGTACAAGCAGTCTATCGATAGCTGGGGCAGACAAGAAGAAAAAAATTACTTGGTGCCTAATGAATATTTATTCAATTCTCATTGCCCCAAACATATCCAGAAATAGAAATATAAATAGGTTCTGTCTTCAGAAAACTTGTGAATTCTAAAAATTAGTCTTTGCCACTTCATCTTCCATAAAATACTTATTTTTATCCATCTAAGAAACAAAGTTGTATAGTGGGAAGGTGCATGGACTTTGTGATCAAACAGGTCTGTATTGGATTTTAGTCCTAGATTTGCCATTTACTACCTTGTAGCCTTGAATAACTCATTTCTCTCTGAATTTTACTTTTCTCATTTTTAAAATGAGAAAGATAGATACTTATAAGGTTTCTGAGAGGACTCAGTGAGAACCTAAGTGCCTAATACAGTACCTGATATACAGAAGTTTAATAAATGCTGTTTCTTTCCTGTAATTGCTGTTACTTTTCCTCAAAAAACTTCACGAGGTAAGTATTATTGTCATTATTACTGTATTATAGAAGAGGAGATGGAGGCTTAGTGAGGTTAAGTAACTTACCCAACTATGTAAAGGTCAAAGATGGAGGAGCTGGGATTCAAACCTTGACTATTCAGTCTATGCTTTTAACCACTACAGTATGTTAACTAGAAATTTTATTTCCCTTTAGTATTAGAAAAGAAAAGAAAGGCATATTTATTATTGTGTTATTGTTTAAACTTGACACACATAGGTGTGTGCATGCACACACATGCATGCACACACACTTGCATGCACACACAGATATTTAGTCAGGAAAAGAAACAATATAATGGTTAAAGGTGCAGGCTATGGAGTAGAGGCACACATGTCACATTTTCTGGGTTAAAAACTTGGCTGTTAACTTTATCAGCTGTGAACTTAGCCAAGTTACTGACTCTCTGTGCCTCTATACTCTCAGCTATTAAATGAGAATATTAATGGTTCTCAGTTCAGAGAGCAGTTGTGAGGATTCTGTAAAATATGAAAAGTAGTGGCCCTAGCACATAAGTTCTCAATAAGTGTTTTAACTATTATGATTATTATTGAGGACAGAATTGTGAATAATAAATGGTAGATAACCAGGAAATTATTCTGAACGTATTTTCCAAAGAAAGCTTGTGTACATTTTTTATAGACAATATCATGTCATTTAATATATGAATGTATTGTCCTTAAGAAGCCCCTCTAAAAATATTCTCTCTATTTTGTAGGGCAACTACCAACTTAGCCTGAGTTATTGGAAATTCAAGCTAAGTTAGGATATCATTAATATTTTCTAGCTCAACTCCATTGCTAACATCTTTTAACCTAGTAACTTAATGCATATTCCTTATACAAATTTAATGAAGATGGACTTATATAAACTAAAATTACATCACATTTTTTTTTTACTGGAGTGTAAGATAGCCATTAGGCAAACTGGTTTAATTTAGAGAATGTTGAAAGATCTCAAGTTTAGGACTGATAATAAGTGTGAGTCAGTGAAAGTGTAGAGACTTGCTAATAAAGACAAGATACTTTAGAAATAACAGACCCATTAAGCATGGGTTCTTGAACTTTTAAAAAGTTCTGTTCAAGAATATCTAAGTTTCCAGATGATTGGCATAATGGAATTGAACATTAAAAAATACAGTCATTTAATGAATATATTTTTGGGGCTTTGAAATTTTTCTTAATGCTTCTGTGAAAGAACATACCAGTGAATTCCATAGGAACAAATATATAGGGCAAATATTTGGGTTGTCCAAATGGTTTTATAGTGTAAATTCATTATGACTATGCTGCTAGAAATCACAGTTCTAGTCAGGAAACCTAGAGATAAAACAGTAAAGTATCTTCATCAATAATAAATTAGTTAAAAGAATAACATTTTTATATACTTCATAGGACAGTTATGAAGGTTTGACAAAATATATATAAGTTAAAATTGAATAAATACAAACATAGAAAAAGGAGTGTTTGAGAGGAGACTTGCTTCTCTCTGCCACTTTCTAAATTAATTAGCTTACTCTTCCTTTTATTTATTAAGGCAGAGAGTGATAGATTTAAAACTCTAAGAGACAGATATGAATTAAATTACTTTTTTTTTTTAAAGCCTTAAGTTTTCTACTCAAGATAATAGTAAATATTAATCAGGTATAACCCGTTCTGGTTTCTCGGGTTTTTCTCAGTAATTTTTTTTTTCTTTGAATACTTCAGAAGTTCAAACCCTGAAAACACTTCCACTATACCCCACTGTCTCTGTCTTAAGTTGGGCAAACATAAGATTATCTCTGAACCCAACCTATTCACTGCTTCCTAGGGAGCAAGTTCATCTTTCTTTCTATTTTTTTATATGAGTTAATTGATAGTGATATCAGGTACTAATAGCATTGTCTTTCTCACTTGAAGCTTACTATAGTCTCTAAGAGAAATATGTAGAAATGCGCAAATATTTGCAGAACAAAGAACAGGTTATTAAGATTTTAAGGACCATGTTAGGTTTTTCTTCTCATAGTTATAATATTAAATTATCAATTGTGATTGAAACAGTCCATCTATGAAGTCCCTTTATTGACAGTTTATCAAGTTCATCTATTTTCCCAAAAGAAGAGAGATTTACTACATGGCAAATGGCTATGAAGCCATGGACTGTAAGGTAATATTTCCTAAAGGTCTACTGGCACAGAACAGTAAGGACTATTAAGTTTCTGCTTGGTGACAGGAAAATAGATCTGTTAAAAATTGCTTTCTGTTTAGTTTTTCTTTCCCCTGTATCTTTATCTCTAGAAGAGTGGATATTTTACCTGCATCAATAACACACTATTACTATGGACCAGCTTCTTAAAGTGCAAAGCTTTTATAATATAGAAAATACCTTCATAATGACAATTGTTAAACTGAAAATTTAACCTCTGAAATAGCATATTTATAAACCTGATGGAGATATTTATATTTATTATATTCTGTTTATCTATATATGCAGAATATGCCTATATATGAGAACTGGTTGTGCTCATTCTATGTCTTTTAGCCCAAGCTACTTTATTGGTGCTATAGCTGATTTTGGCTGGGAGAATGTAGATTTTATTATGGGCAACATGATTTAATGCATGTTGTGTGAGTCAAGCAATGTCTAGAACAAAGTCAAGACATTTTCTATAAATGTAGAAAATGTTATAATTACAGAATGTTAACGCTACTATCAGGATTTACCTCCTTATCTGTTCTGGCTCCTGCTGGATGAATCTGCTTCTGTCTCTCACCAAAATATTGTGTTTCTTATCTCATTTTGCTACCATGACCTTCCTCATTCAATTCTATGACTGCTTTTTTAAAGGCCTGGGGACTTCATAAGTTCACCTATTAAGGTTTTCTGTTAAGTGCTGTCCATCGCCTTATCTACTTGAGCCAAAGGAAGGGCAGATCCCTATTTGCCCTACTGGTAAATACAATCAATGGGCACATGAGAGAGTGGTAAAAGAGCAGAAGAGAGTAATGCCAGAGTGAAGTATAGAGACAAAGCACCATTAACAAGACGTAGGTCAAATCTTGCATAATTTATGTTAGAGGGAAATGATGCCTTTTCCCAAGTTCTCTGGATTCCATAAGGAGAGAATATTCTAGACACACTCATGGCAGCTCTGTACTCCTCTAAATCACTCTGCCCCAGGAGAGTTGGAATGACTTCTGTGATTGGTAAGCAATGGCATGCTTGACTAAATTCTTTCCTTCTCTTGTTTGAGACTAGCTCTGCCACAAAGAGATATATTTTGTTCCACCTCTACAGGAAACAAAGCCTGTCCTGATTCAGTACTGCTATGAATTGGTACATTCCCTTGTCTGATTCCAAGGTTTATTATTAAAGATATTATCTGATTAACAGAACTAAAGCTACAACCTTCAACTTATACTACATCAGTAATAATAAAGGTGATATTCTGCTTCTCTACCTCCCTCTCCTATGTATCATTTTTCAGTTTTTCAGATCTTGGGCAAGGAGCTTCTCAGAGACATTAAGAGTATGCAAGAAAGTGGGATAAAGCATTCAAATTAATAACAAATTGTATGTTTGTCTTTACAATCACTACTCAGTTTTAAAAACCCAAATAGTAGATTCTAATTTTAACTTTACTATCTGCGAAAATATTAGAAAAATCATATCTTACATGTAAAATACTTGGACAATTCAAATAAATGCTGATTCTGGAATTCTGATCACTCTGATTATCATTTGAACTTTGACTTGTGCTGAAATATTACATATTTTCATAGGTAAATAAAGTATAATTTGGTTATATTTGGTTGAAAAATATGCTGTTGATCATTAATATTTTCAGACAACCTTTTTGTAAGAGAAAAATTCTAACATTAAAGATATATTTGGTTTTTAATGGAGTCATTTTAAAGAATGGTTTTACAACATTCCAATGTATGAACAAATATAATCTTCCAAATTCCATAAAATAAATTTTAATTTAAAGATAAATATGTCAAAGAGTATTTTTGAGGGAGCAATGTTGGAAAATCAAATAATCCTATGGATGTACTCAAATTTCTGAAGCATTGCAACTCATTCTTTCAATGATAATAATGGAGAAAAAAGATTCTCAGTGGAGAAAAAATTTTTCCTTCTATGTGACAAGATGTGAGCAATACACTATGATACTATTGAAGAACGTCAACAAAATGATGTTGACCCATCAACAGTGACTTTTACAAGAATGGACTGACAGGCAGAGAAATCAGAAATAGAAAAATTTCACCACATGAATCATCAGCTAGAGTGATGAAACTTTTTCATTAAAACTTATGTCTATATCCATTTCTAGTCACCCATCAGATATACCGCTTGGGTTTTTTGAGTTTATAGATGATTCAAGTAGATATTTTCATGCCAGAAAAGTTACCCACAGTGATTTACTTGGGATTCTGAAATCTTTGCCAAACAACCTTACAAATATACAGAGTAGACTGGTGCTTAGCTGCCTTTTTGATGATGCCTGTAAAGAATGACAACATTCTAAAGGTATTGTTTCAGGAAACAGCTTAGGCACATTTGCTTCACCATCTCATAAATCTCTATTTTTTTTTCAAATTAGCTGACATATATTAATTCCTGATATAGAGTGCACTGAACAAGGATTCAAGAGAACTGGATTCTAGTTCTGGTTATATTATTGAACTGTATAATCTTGTCAATATTTATTTAAATTGTTATCCCTAAACTTTCATCTGCATTTTGTTCAAATGGAAATTAAAATTACCTGTTAGTTGCAGAAATAATTTAATTTTACCTTTTATAAACATAAGTTAAGCATAAGATTTATTGGCAATTAAGTAAAAAAAAAGTTAACTATATAGTAGAAGCTTTTTCTTCCCCTACCATGTTGAAATACTTTTAAATTATTAACTTTTAAAAATAAGGAAGATATTTCATTGTTTTGCATGTTACAAATAATAGTATATGCATTTATATCTCCCTTCTAGCTCCAGAGTACACACATATCTATACTGGTGAACATTTGAATGCCACAGACATGCTAAAAGTCTTTGTGTCTCGTTCTAATTACTCCTTTTGTACTAGTCTCTAAATAACTCGATATTGTACTATGGTAGGTTTACAAATGAAGAAACACAAACTGGTTTGAGTAATATTGGGCAGCCACCTTATGAGGCAAATGTGTGAATTCAGTTACTATTTCAAATTTCTGTTGACCTTTTCCTTTTTCCTTTGTTTACATTGACTGTGCTTCTGTAGTTCTCAAATATCCCAAATTTCCTTATTTATTGACAGAGCTTATGACCTGCATCCACTTTGGCAATGCATGTATAGTTTGTATTTTCTCCTATGTATATAATTTTAGTATTTGTCTTATTTATAGGTATTGGATATTGGTAATGAAATGTATGAGACTAAGCCAAAGATATGCAACCAGTGTGCAGCAGATGGGTCATAGGCGAGCTGAGACATCATTTCTCTTGGTCCTGGATTGGCTGGATAGAAACTGGGGTGGCTGTGTAGAACCTGGAGCAGCTGGATCTCCTGGAGTCCAGTTGTTTCTTCGTAAGAGCAGCCTTATCTGGAAATGGCAGTGTATTTTACTAATATATATTATCATTTTCCAGAAATAAAGAAGCAGTGATTTTGGCTCTAGCTACTCAAAGTATAGCCCTCAACAACCATCATCATCATCATTTGGGAACTTGTAAGAAATGCAGGACTTCTTTTCCTATCTAATGTATCAGAATCTGTATTTTCACAAAAACCTAAGGTGATTCCTATGCACAGTAGAATTTAAGAAGCTCTGGACTAAGATATATCCTTGGTGCCCAGATGGTTTGCAACCTTATCAGAACTTCAAAATCATTTGCAGGTAGGGGGATTTTATAAATTCTGATGTATAGACTGAAATCTCTGGAGCTGGGTATTAAGCATAGTGTTAAGATTTCCCAGGTAATTCTAATATACAATCAATGTTGGGCACCACTGATCTGGCAACTTTTCCACTTCTAATAGGTGGGCACTACATGTCACAAGATACCAAACAAAACAAAACAAAACAAAACAAAACAAAACAAAACAAAACAAAACAAAAGTGCACTATAGTAATCAGCTGCTTTTTGTATGTCTTACAGTGCTGATATGTGGTTATGTGTGGTGGGAGCAGTGAATTAAGAGGGAATTGTGTACTGTGGGGATAGGTATAATTCATAGAAGCCTTTGTAAGTGTCTACAACTTTGAGTTGAGTTTGAGGTTACCCCAAAGTAACAAATTTAGTACCTTTTCTCATTATATCACTCTTGGGTACATGGCTACTGGTGTGAGTGCCAGGGTAACTTCTTAAACAAATTTTAGCTCTAAATACATTATATTTCCTTTAGTCAACTTAGGTTACCCCTTACTTTTTATCTTTCACTTTGATTCTGCTATCAAATTTTAAAAGCCATAACCCATTTTCCTTGGAAAGCTACTTCAAGGAAAAGAGCTATTTTGATAGCAGTAACTGAAATATTTTTTTTTAAATATTTACATATGTAAAAGATTCTGTCAGAAAGAAATGAACATAAAGTAAAATAGGAAGATATATCAAAAGCTAACAGCCATGGAAATGGAAAGAATGAATAGTTTTTTTTTTCCTCATTCTGGTTTTAGAAGTCTTATAAAATTTTTATAATAGCCCTTAGGAATAATAATAAGTGTACAGAGAATCCTGATTTTTTTTTCTGTTTAGTTTTAGTTTTTGTTTTTGTTGTTTTGTTTTGTTTTCTATCATCACCACCTGGATTATAAGGAGATGTTGTTTCTGGGCTATGGCCTTATGAACTCAGCTTTTGCCCCTTTTCTATCACTCAATAGTGACTTAGCATCCACACTGGCTGTTGGTCATGTGAAATATTTGTATAAAGTTTTCTGTGATTGCTGCAACAAATCACCACAAAACTTTGTGCTTAAAACAATGGAAATTTATTCTTTCATCATTCTGGAAGCTAGAAGCCCAAATTCAGTATCATTGGGCTAAAATCAAAGTGTGTGTAGGGTGACGCTTTCCCTGCAGGCTCTAGAGGAGAATCCATTCCTTGCCTCTTCCAGTTTCTGGTGGCTGTCAGGAATACTTGGCTTGTGGCTTCAACACTTCAATCTCTGCCTCTCTGTTCACATACCTTCTTTAAGCAGTGCAAATAACCTGGGAATACAAATGATAAATCACAGGTGTATATTATAATTACAGTGTATACCTAATAAAGTTTCTTATGTATATCAGAAATCTTGTTTCTGGATCCCTTTGTTCATAAAAACCCATGGTTTTATTATTGCTGGCCCACATCTTTTTGTCTAGATCCCCATCATGTCTGATTTTATCTGCTAATTTACCCTGCTTCTATCAGTATTCTAAGCCAGCATCTTTGCTTTCTCATTGTCCCTTGCCCCAGCTCCAGTAAAATGGTCTTGTGTGATTCTGGTTTCACTGAAATAGGGCTGACATGGCAGAAGTTTGCAAGTGGTGAATGCTTCGCTTATACATTCAAGTAGCTACTCGTAGATACCACCTATGGCTCTAATGTATAAAAATTAAGAAATCAACACTTTATATATAAAATAATTGTTAAAATATTTCGTTAAACAGTAAACGACACAGCAATTCTCCACTTTGCTGTTTGTACAATGAGTATAAAGTTTCAATTATACAGGATGAATAAGTTCTAGAGATCTGTACAACATTGTACCTATAGATAACAATATTACATTGTACACTTAAGAATTTAAGAGAGTAGATCTCATATTGTGTGCTTACCACAATAAAAAGAAGTATTCAAAAAGATAAACAACACATATGCAAAATGTACATGAATCACATCAAAAGATACATAATTCTAGGCAGAGCTAGTATCTTTTTTTTTTACCAATCTCCTATGACTTGCTCTTTACCTCTACAAACTGTCTAATATTGTCCTTGTTTCAGCTGTATTCTTTGATTCTTTTAATATTCTCGGGTATCAACTGAGCATGGTAGCCATGTTTCTTTAATTGGAATGAACTTTTGGACATCAGGTTATGTTTCTCAGATGACTCTTAATTCTTCTTCTCTAGCCTTACGACTGTATTACAGTGCCTAGCCCAGTTCCAGTCACATAGTAGGTGCTTACAAACTACCTGCTGGATGAGTGGAAAGAAAGGCTATCTTCTGATTTGGAGCAAACAAACTGCTTATTATTGATTAAAGAAGACTGGTGACATCTGTTAATGATCATGAAGCATTTCCCTTCCTAAATTATTTATAGAACTTTCTCTTAGAGGGGCTGGACTTACTTTTTGAAACCACTCAAAATATTTTGAACGTAATCCATTTTTAAGAACATTTTTAGTATCTACCCATATCCAATATCTAGACTTAATTCTATGGAATAACCTATACGTGGTTGACAGTGTGAGAGAAGCTGTGGAGTAAGCCATTCTCTTCATTCTGATTCACTGTTACTTTTTTAAATTTGGCACTAGTTTTTCATCCTATAAATGTTTAAATCTGTATTTTTTGTCTATTACTGAATATCTATTACAAAATTATATATGTAGACAACTTTATTTACATAGTTTTGAGTTAAGATCTCTCTGAAAACATAGATAGTGCATATATTAGAAAAGATTAATCATCTATCTAGCTTTGTGAAAATGTATTTATTGGAATGAAAGACTTATGTCCATTATCATAGAATAATATTTTACAAATTATAACCATAGTAAATAAAAATGTGTTTGAATTTGCTATAAAGTTCGTTTGCATTTCACAGCATAAATCCCTGCTCACTTCCCAAATTTATTGGCTGAAACTTGTAAACATGGCATAGTGTTAAATAAAAGAAATATATACTTGTGATAATAGAAATCTAAAGATAATGACTGCAAACTTGTTCATTTTTCTTTATGACAATTCCCAGATGGAGTTACATGGAATTGGAATACTTAGTGAGGATGTTAAATGTCTTTTTATATTGCTTAACTCTTTAGAACATAAATAAGAGTTAAACTAGTTGGTTTCTTAGGACACATTAATGTAGCCAAATGAACAAAGGAAATACAATTACTTAGTAATAATGAGAAGAGCCGATCTCAGTATGTTCTCTTCACATAGTTTATGAAATTTATACCCAAATAACTAAGGTGGACGATACATTTTGTATAACTACGATTTCTGTATAACAAGTTAACTTTCTGAGTGCCAGAGATTTAACTGATTTCATTTTGTAAAAGTTTCCAAAAATGTGATACATGTTTTTTTTTTACCACATTAAGTATGTTACACTGTCATCTGATTTTTTAAAAAGCAATAGAAATTTATTTTTCCACAGTTCTGGAGGTTGGAAGTCTAAGATCAAGGTTCTAGCAGAGTAAGTTCCTTCTGAAGCATCTCTTCTTGCCTGTACCTTATCACTATGCTCTAATCTCCTCTCCTTTTAAAATAACATTTAATTTTTCAATTACAGTAACATAAAATGTTATATTAGTTTTAGGTGTACAACATAGTGATTGGAGATGTAAATAATTTACAAAGTGATCATCCTGATAAATCTAACACACATCTTACACCATACATAGTTATTACAATTTTATCAACTATATTACCACTGCTATTCTTTACATCCCCATGACTATTTTATAACTACCAATTTGTACTTCCTAATCCCATCCTCTTTCTCTCTCATTCCTCCAAGCTTTCTCCTTCATCTCCTTCAAGTTCTCTGTATCTATGAGTCTTTTTGTTTTATTTGTTCATTTATTTTGATTTTTAGATTCCACATATAAGTGAAATCATATGGCATTTATATTTCTCTGTCTGACTTATTTCACTTAGCATAATATCGTCTAGGTCTATCTATGTTGTCACAGATGGCCCAATTTTATTCTTTTTAATGCTTGAGTAATACTCCATTGTAAACATGTACCGCTTCTTTATCCATTCATCTATTGAGGGACACTTAAGTTGCTTCCATATCTTGGCTATTGTAAATAATGCTGCAATGGACATATGAAAGCTTATGTCTTTTTGAATTAGTGTTTTGGGTTTCTTCAGATAAACACCCAGAAGTGGAATTACTGAGTCCTTCTTTGTCTCTTGTTATAGCCTTTATCTTATAGTCAATTTTGTTTGGTATAAGTGTTGCTATCACATCTTATTTTTTATTCATTTCCGTTTTAATGAAACATCTTTCTCCATCCTCTTACTTTCAGTCTGTGTGTCTTTTGATCTGAAGCGAGTCTTTTAGGCAGCATATGTAAGGGTCTGTTTTCTTATCCATTAAGCCATCCTATGTCTTTTGATTAAAGCATTTAAAGTCATTGTTGATAGATATATAGTTGTTTCCATTTTATTTTTCATATTTTTGATCTTTTTTTTCTTCTACTTAAATGTCTCATTAACATTTCCTGTAATACAGGTTTGGTGTTGATAAACTCCTTTAGCTTTTTCTTGTCTAGGAAGCTCTTTATCTGTCCTTCGATTCTAAAGAATAGCTTTGCTGGGGAGAATAATCTTGGTCATAGGTCCTTGCTTTTCATCAATTTGAATATTTTGTGATAATCCCTACTGGCCTGCAAAGTTTCTGTTGAGAAATCAGCTGTTATATGATTTTTTATTAGTGACTCAATCATTCTTTCATTCCTGAAAATATAATTTTTGTTACAGTTTTTATGGTGCAATGACCTCAGCAAGACTTCAAGAGTTTCTTTATGGAAAAAGACCCTGGTGTGAACTTTTATTTTATTCTCTTACCTCTCTGTATAGAGGAACTACAAATGAAGATCCTGAGTAATATGATACGGTTATCTTTATCCACAATTAATTAGTGAATTAAATGCTAAAACCAAATGGTTTTCTTATTCTCCAGAAAATCATCATCTTCAGTTTTTTTTTCTTGACTTGGCTGTAGGATTCACAACACTATCTCATATTTCTTTATCCTTTATGGAACAGATCATGGACTTACCTTCATTAGTTCATATGTAATTTTCTTACTTGCATTATTTGCTACCAGGATATAAGAAAAGTCACCATCACCATTTCAAAAATTTGTGAAATTGTGCTCTGCTGGAGGGTATATCTCGAGTGGCAAATTGCTCATCATCACTATCAGGTGGCAGCAGTCCTGCAGGTGAAACAGCACATCTCAGTTTTTTCCAAGCCTTTTATAATATTTGACTTCTAATAGAATCCCTAGCAACAATATATTAAAATGTCTATATTCTATGTTAAAATCAGAATGAGAGCTTTGTATAATGTATCGACTTTCCAAAGAAATTTTATCTATCATAATATATTGTAGTCTGAAAAGCACCTAGTTTTATAAGATCAGTGAGGTAACATTCTGTGAACAGAACAATGGAAAATAATTATATTTCCTAGAGAACTAACCTTGCTTTTTAAAAGTGAGCCCTTAAAAAATCCAGAGCAGTGGTTCTTATATTTAGTAAGCATGACTATTACTTGGGAACTTGCTTAAAAAGTCTGACATCCCAAATTATGATTTAGTAAGTATGGAGTAGGATCCAGAATTTCTTATTTTTAATAAATACTCCAGATAATTCTAATACAAATGGTCCAGAAATGACATTTTGAGAAACAATATCTAGACCAGTAGTTTTCAACCCTGGCTGAACGTTAGAATCATCTGAGGACATTAAAAAAAATGCTACTGTTTGGGCTCTACTGCAGACTAATGAAATAGAACCTCTCGGGGAGAGGTACAGGCATTGGTAGTTTTAAAACCTCTCCGGCTGATTTCAAAGGGTAACTATGATTGAGAACCAAGAGTATAAAGTTAGATATTTTCTTATCTTCTGGTTCTAAAGGACACAATAATGGGACAAGAAAAAAGAAACGATTCCTCTCTATTCATGCATTAGATTATGTTTTATTAGCAAGAGACAAAGTGTAATGTTTTTGAAAACTCTAGGGTGATTACATTTTCCAAATTTTCTTACTTGAGAGCTTACAGAATTAAGCTGTACAGATCTATACTGCAACTGGTTCCAGGTGAATCAGGCTGTTACACAGTGCTGCTGCATAAAACTTTCTACTAAATCTAATTGTAATAATATACTTGGTTCCCAGCCCTTGAAGATTTGTTAGCGGAATGACTACACAGAGCTTTGCACTAATAATTTACCTGCTCACCACTGAGTTAGCTATGTTGTTTGTTCTCTTTTGACTCTAGTTTTGTCAACTGAGTTCTTGTTCTGTTCCCTGCTGACCAGTCTTTGTTTTAAACTCTGGTGTTAAAAACTTTTTTATTGTCTGTTTTTTTGTTTTTTATTATTCACAACATGAGCGCACCCCTACCTTGATTCTAGGTTCAATGTCTTCTTACATTGGATATTTAAAAGCATTCAGGCCCCAAGATGGAATCCCAAATATCTTTCCTGAGGACGTTTTTGTTTTGAATGTTTACTTTGATGTAAATTCATATTTACAGAAAAGTTACAAGAATAGTACAAGGAACTCTCATATCCTTTACCCAGATTCTCAATTGTTTATATTTTGCCCCACCTCTATACAAACACACACACACACACACACACACACACACATACACACACACATATATACATATACATTTTTTGAAAGAAAATAAGTTACTGAACCATGCTCACTTTCTCCTAAATACTTCAGTGTGTATTTCCTAGGAACAAGAACATTATCCTACATGACCACAGTTGTTAGCAACATTAGTATATTTAATATTGATATACTACTGTTATCTATTCCATATTCAAATTTCAGCAGTTGCCCCAATAATGTCTTTTATAGCTCCTTTTCCTGGTCCAGAATCCAATCTTGGATCATTCACTGAAATTAGTAGTCATGTCTCTTTAGGCTCCTTTAATTTAGAACCATCCCTTTATCTGTGTTTCTTGACTTTTATATTTTTAAAATGTATAGGCCAATTATTTTGCAAAATATTTCTCAACTTTCTTTTTGATTTGGATTAAGAATTTTCGGTAGGAATATCTCACAATTGATACTGTGTCCTTCTCAGGGTATCCTATCAGCAGGCTTATAATAGTGGATTATCCCAACATTGGTGATGTTAGCTTTGATGATTTGATTAAGCTAGTGTCTGCTAGATTTCCCTACCATAACTTTTAATTAATAAGTTATTTGTAGTTAGGACCTTTAATGCTAAGTGTATACATCTTGGTTTTTGTCAAACTTTCACCCATTGGTTTTAACATGAACTGATGATTTTCTAACTCTCTTATTATTTCTGTTTATTAGTTGTTATTCTACTGTAAGAAAGAACTTATTTTATCCCCCCCATTAATTAATTAATTAATTATTTAATTTACATTTACTTCCTTATATCCATATAAGCTCATAGAGTCTTATTTTATTCAGTGGGATGGAATCCATCACTATTATTATTTATTAAAATGTTCATGTCGTCCCTTTGAACTGTTCCTTGTGTCCATTTGGCATGTCCCCAATATTCTTTAAGTACTTTGTTTTCTATTTCCAAAAGATGTTCTATGTGCATCTTATACTTTCCCTGTCCCAGCTCTGAAATCAGCCATTTCTTCAAGGAGCTTTGGTTCCTTTTATTTGAGAATAGTATTTAGAAACCAAGATCTGTGTTTCAGGTGTCCTCATTGTTACCAGCGTGTCATTTCTTTTAAGTTATTCAGCTGACTGAGATAGGAAATATATCTTTGTAGGTGTGTATGTTTCTCTCTCTCCTCTCTCTCTCTCTCTCTCTCTCTCATATATACATATAAGTTATATAAGTTCATATGAGTTCTTATTGATACTTTCAATTCTGATTTAGCAAAATAGGGTACATTTTAGTATCTTTCCTTTCCATATTTATGACTGCCTCCACAGAGAGACTCTCAGCTCTTCTTATCCACAATGCATTTAATCATTTGTTCAAGTCTGGAATATACAGAAGATAGTTTCAAAATTTCTAACCTGTACCACTGTAAAAATCTTGTCTGGGTTTTAAATTTAAGTTTCAAGCTTCTAAAAGTGAGATCCTAATGAACAACATCCTAGTTTGGTCTCCTAGAGTTATTTCTGAGGTTAGAGTCTTTTTCTTAAGTGCAGTTTTCAAGTTCTAACCCCCAACATTTGCTGATAGACTTGTCTGAATTTTAAGACTTGCTTTCTTGCATCTTTGACTTCCGCCTTTTTTTTTTTTTCAATAACACTCCCAATCCCCTAGCACTATATTGAAAATTATTTTTGCCGGGGCTTCTCCATATTTCCATCAAGTCTGTATGATCTCTGACCCAATTCACTTCCAGCTAAGCCATGGTTCAGCCAGTACATGGAAACATTGGTAGCCTATCTTTATTGTGCTTAAAAATTAAATTGAACTTTATGTGTGTGCACGCACACATGTGTATCTGTGTGTTTGTGTGTAGAGCAGGTTATGGATATGTGTGAAAATTATTCTTTGACAGTTACTTATAAAAAACAGAGATAGCAACTATTGCCAATACTGTTCAGTTTTATCAGCTTTGCAAATATATAATATATTCAGGTAATTTTCAGAAGTCTTTTTTTCCCTGGAAAAATTATATTCTTTTGCAGCATCATAAATTGCTCTTTTCCTTTTTTAATATCAACTATATGTAGCCATCTAATGCTCCATCTCATTTTGAAATGTCAAAGTCATCCTTCTGAAAAGTCACACAATTAGGTCAAATATATTGCCTAATAAAAATCTTTCACCTTCTCAATGAGCACTGGGACAAAGATAAGAGGTCTTTAAAAAAGATTCACAGAGGATATGTCCTGGGTCTTATAATTTGAGTATCCAGACTTTTAATGATTCAAGATCTATTTTAAAAATTAAATTCTACTCTTGTCAGAAAGATACTGAGAAGAGACAATATTGCATTTAAGACTGTGAACTCTGGAGTCAGACGGGTTACTTAACTTTTCTATGATTAAGTTTCTTCATTTTTAAAATGGGTATAATAATAGTACTTAAATTGCAGGGTTGCTGCATTAAATAATATAGTGAAATAAAAACATTTAACTGTGTATCTGATATCTAGGAAATAATAAATGTTACCTCTTGTTATAAATTTTATTCAAATCTACAATCCTTTTCTGTGCTTTTAGTTCTTGGTTGTTTTTCCTTTCCTTGTGTTACTGTTTTACAATTCTGCTCCTTGCCCTTCTTTGAAGAGAGATTGATGATTTCCATGCTGCGCTCATTTTAGCTGTGTTGCTTGTGCATGCAGCATTGGTCAAGGTTTATTGCTTATTCTAATAGAGTTCAGCTTGTGCGCATAGAGATGTCAAGTCTTCAGAGGTATTGTATTGAGACCGGAGTATGCATTTACCTGCTTCTCATATCTAAAGTGGTATTAATGAGGTGCAAGGTAGCTCTCAATCATTGTTTCACCCCTAACTACACTGCCAAGCAGGTATGTCTTTTGTCTCTTGATTGTGGGCTACCTTCTTTCTGAAATATGCTGCTTTTTCCTACTCCCATGTCCCAACTGCTTCAAGTCACTACCAATATACCTAAGTTTTCTATTTTCTTCAATTGCTTCTCTAATATTTTCTTTTCAGGAATAAAATGTCTTAAGCTGACATTTTGTATAAATCACCAGTCAACAGAATATTCTCCACACTGCAGAGTGAATTGACCAATCTTAATATACTATTTGAAATATTTACCTCTTTGATACTTCTCTCCTTTGTCCATTTGTTGGTGGATGTTTAGAAGCTATTCCTTTGATCATAAATATAGTTTTATTTTGTTTGGATAACTTTTAAGATATGTGCTCTTACAGCAGATTGAAGCTTTTAGACAGCTAGTTTTTGGGGAGCTGAGGTCTTACCATAGTTTGAACTCAGAAAAATCTTTCCTATAACATATTTCTTTTTTTAATCAGGAGCTTCTCTTCCTGGGAAGATAACAGGAAGAAGTGATATAGGATTTAAGAGAGTAGCCTCTGGAGTCAGACAGATTTGTCCTTGGAAGGACACAGATAACATCCTTTTCATCTATTTCCTTTTCTTATTTTTTATCTCCAAAGAAGCTACTCATATAGAGGCAAGGGCTTCTGAAATCATTAGGGCCATAATAGCTTTACTTTCCTGTTTCTAAAAGATCACAGAAACATTTTTTAAGTAAGGGCATCAAATTGGATATGAATGCTGGTTTCTGCTCCTCTTCAGAGCCTAGCTATCTAACTGGTTTTGCACAAAGTATCAAGCATGTACCTTAGTTATGGATGGGAGCATGGGAACCTGCAGAGGGCTTTGTCTAGAGTAATGATTCCAATGACAGTGGTGATAAAAAATAATAATAATGTTCTTATAAAAGCAGCATTTACTGAGAGTTTATCATGTACCAGGCATTCATAAATACATTTAGTTTTGCAAAATCTTTGAGTTATTATATTTATTTTTACAAATGAGCGAACTGAAGAGCAGAGAAGTTAGTTAAATTGTCCCAAGTCACAAAGGTAGAAAGATGCAGAGTAGGATTCAGATTCAGTGCTGTCTTACTCTAAAGCCCATGTTCTTTATCACACTAGGCTGCTTATAGACTTTTATGAGTTTTGCATAGTCTGCCATATCCTAGACTCACACACAGAGAAGAAATCATACTGGAACTCATTTGCAGAAATAAGGTTCCAGATGTCTAGGTGAAACAAAAACATATTTATTATTCACTCACATTCGAAACTAATTGAACAATAAGCATAGTGCCCAGAAGATAGAGATCAAAACATCACATTTATTACTGAGTTATATTTGAGACAGTGGCTTAGTGCTCACTTATCCTTATCTTGGAACTACCTACTGAAGGTAAATTTGGTTCTGCAGAGTTTACCACTTACCTACAGTTGCTGCCTTACACTGGTCTGGTGTGAAGAGAGAAGGAGAATGCTTACAGATTTAGATTATTGGCCCACTAATAAAATTTTGGACCAATGGCTATAACCTACCCACCAGTTAACTCATGGCATCTCAATGGAGAGGAGTTAGGGATGGAGCAAGAGGCCCAGAGGTCTAATTCCTACTTAGAGAAACCAGAGTATTGAGGAATAAATGTTCCCCCTAATATCTCTAAAGTTCAGAGGTTTTACAAGTGACTTATACATTAAAAATGACATATCAAGGCTATAGTTAATCTTAGCTTTGCTTGAAAAGAAAAATAAAGTCTAGGTGAAAAAAAGCCAAAGAATTTCTTCTTGTTAAAAATATAGCACTGTCTGTGGCCCATGTAGATATGGCTTTGAGGTCAATTTCCTTTTAAAATCAATGAAACTTACATAAATGCCTCTCTACTGAATCCTTTAGGTGTTTATATTTCATGTATAATCCATTTTCCAAAGAAAGTCATATTACAGAAATGCATTCTCTTGGTCTTCCAAAAGCGTGTATGACCAAGCCTGTGGGAATATGGAAGACAAACAGGGAAAACAGCAGAGGATAAACTATGTAAATGTGTGTATACCTCTTCTATCCCTTACAGAAGTGAATACATGTATCTGAACAAATAAATGGAAACTGAACTCAATGAGTTTTAATGAATGACATTTTTTATTAAATGAACATGAATGGCGATTTTTATCTTTTCTGTACTGTTTTTAAAAGAAATTTCATGACTGGTATTTGCATACAAAACCAGATGTTGACTCTACAGTAGCAGTAATAATGATAATACTAAGAATGCCAACAGTTATTGTGTGCTTTATTGAATCAGGATCCATGCCAAGACTTTTACATATGTGTATTATTTTATTTAATACTCACATTTATATAAGGTATATACTACTGTTATTTGCATTGTACATAGAAAACTAAGAGTCGGAGAGTTTAAGTGACTTGCTTAAGCTTACTAGTCTAAATGACTTACTAGTAAGTCATTCAAGTCTTTCTCACTTTAAAGCATGTTCTAAATCACTATGCAGTAAGCCTTCATATATCAAGATACATAATTCTAATCTAATGATGCTGGGATTTAAAAATCTGGCGAGTATAGGTATAATTTGTTTATGAATTATTTATTCTAGAGCTTTATTCATATAAAGCTTTATCTAGAGCTTACTGTACTAGGCCTTAGCAAAATCAGCACAGTACCTGCCTTCATGCACCTCACTGTTCAGTGCACTGTTGAGAATCATCTCATTCTGCTATGACAGTTTAGTTGTCCTGATCTATGCCTGGATTGGGGAAAGGAAGGAGCTTGTTAAAATGCTACAAACAAACTTATTCTTTAAGAGACATATCTTTCCTTTATGTTTTGCCCAAATTATATATCAGCCAGATTCTATGACTTGATTCTGTGACTTGATTAAGCAAATGATTCTGTAAAAGAAAATCATCCCTAGATGATGTTGTAGGTGACAGTTGGATGGTTAATGCTGAGAGAAGGATGCTTGCCAACTCTGGTGTAGCAACAGAAGGAGCATCACAGTGTGTGGTGATTAGGTGTTGTGTTTTGTCAAGGACACAGCCAGATTACTGGCTATATCCCCAGCAATTTCCTTAGGATTAGACTGGTAGCTGATATACAGCCTGACACTCCTCGGTGCTGGCTTGGTATAGCATCTGAGCCAGCCCCAGCAATAGGAAGGAGTAGGGGCCAAGGTGGTATTTAGCTATTGGGCACTGGTTTTGAGTGCCACAACTGTGAAAAGCAGATAGAACACAACAGATAAATAAGTAGCTCGTATATTAACATAACCTAACTTTCATCCAAGTGGACTGTGGCTTCTCCTCTACTTTTGTACTTCTCTGAGGCAAAACCACACTGATACTTCTGCTTCCCACTCACTGCCTTCATTTATTATAAACATTATCTTATGACTGGTACTACTTATCTTCTTTTCAATACTGTGATTTCAAAATGAGTTCTAAAATTTTAAATTTAAATGACATATGAAAAGTAGTGTAATCTAAAGTGATTTTCTACTAATACATAGGCTATAAAATTAAAGACTTTATTCTTTTGGTAGATGTTAATAGTTTTGTTACCATGGATTTATTCCTTTAATTTCATATAAATTTAAATTTTATGATGTTTGCTTCTCTAAGATTATATAATCCTTTTTATTATTGAAAAGAATCACAATCATGCAAATGATTATATCCAAGGAGACAAGCAGCAATTAACTGTGAAAGACAGGCTGCTACTGTAAGAATTGTACTCACACTGAATGGAATTGGACTTTTCTTAAAATAAACCTTTAATAAGAAAATTCAGTTGGTACAGATTTTAAAGGCAAGAAGTTCCTTGAGACAAGTTTGTTCTCTTGCCATAATAGTTTTGCATTTTAATATTTATAGTTTTCTTTTACTCTAGTATGCTTTTAGCTCCTGCATTATAAAAGAAAAAAAAATGACTGCTTCAGCAAGTAAGAAATATGTGCTGAAAAAAAATCTCACTTAGGTTTATATAACTTTGACCTAACTACTTACTCTCATTATTAAGAAAACTGGGCAATAATAACCATTTTAAAGATTTTTTAAAAACTTAAATGTGCTTCATTTTTATTTATAGCTTCTCCAAAATTAAAACTAGTTTTCATTATGATTCTTCAGCATGCATTGAGCTAGAATTTCCCGTGGGCCTACTCTTTGGTACTGAATTGCACACAGAGTGAAGGGCTTTTATTGCTTTAAGTGGTGAAGTTCCATTTACTGTATTTCTTTTGCTGCTGTCACCATTCACAAGGATCCAACAAAACTTCAAGGTGGTGTATGATACTACTTAAAGACATATTATTTTAGAACCCAACAAACCTGGGTTCAAATCCTGGCACTTCCACTTATTAACTCTGTGACCTTGGGCAAATTACTTAACTTTGTTGAGTCTCAGTGTGTCTATTTGCATCAAGGTTTTAATAACAGAACCTGCTTCATTAAAATTAACTGAGTTAGTCCAGGTTTAGCACAGTGTCTGTCACATGGTAAATATTCATTGTAATAACTGCTATTATTACCTACCTTATTGAGTACTGCGTACTCTGAAGAACTGAGACTAAAACAGGAACATCCTAGAAGATTTCTTTGGTGAAAAGCAAAGATGGGATAAAGTATCAAAGTTTTTACTCATGCTGAATTTTGTAGTTATTTTGATTTCTAACATTTGCATGGGAGAGAAGGAGAAAGAAAAAGGCATGATGAAGAAATCTGTCATCAATTGCATCAAGCCATCCCAGGAAAAACAAGATAACTGCATATGTTGATTAGGATGAGAAAATCATAAAGTACTGACCAGCACACTTGAATTGGCATTTGATTTCTCACTGGGCCTGTGTAGTTTAACTGGAAGGAATTGCAGAGGTAGGCACATATGGTGATAACTTGGCCTAGAGGTTTCATTTTAAATTGAGAGCTTTTAGGTTTTTATGGACTCTCAGGCTGGAAGGAACCAGTTAAGGAAATTCGACTTCATTTATTAGCCTGGGATCGTTGGGGTTGGATTCTAATTTAAAACATCAAATATAAATAGTTCTGAGGACCAAGGGATTTTTAAAAGAAAGCAGCATCAATTCCTCCAAACTACCAATACCAGCACCACCACCTACACAGTCAGTTCCCAATTATGCATACTGAATTCCAGTCAGCTACCATGGGTCTTAAGGACAGAGCAAATAATGGAGCAGAAGCAAGTCATTGTGTGGCCCAGCAACAGACTTCAGAATGAAACATATCAGAAGAAAAGCTTTTTCCTTGTTTGTTCCCCATGCTTTATAACTTGTTGTCTAGGTTCTAATCCTGGCTCTGCTATTAACTCAGTGCCTGTGGACAAGTCACTCATATACCATCTCTCTTAGTTTCCTCTCTTATAAATAGAGAGGGTAAATTTTCTAAGTTTTTTCTAGCTCTGATAGTGTGTGATTCTTGTAGAAGATTGCAAGAATATGAGTAGATGAGTTTGAGTAGCTCTCTGAGTCTGATTCCAGGAGTTTGATAGGTGAATCATTTACTCCAAAGATGGTTACCCATTCTCACACGTGGTCATTGTTGTGTGTGTGTGCTGTAACAAACAGTGCCTTGTGTGTGTGAGAGAGAGAAGAGAGAGAGAGAGAGGAGAAGAGAGACAGACAGACAGACAGACAGAGACAGAATCAGAGTGAGAGGGTAAAAGAGGAGAGAGAACATGATTGTACATATTGGAGGGAGGGAAGTATGACTGGAGAAATTCATACTCAGAAGCTTTTCAAATGTTTCCTCTTATGTTTCTGCTCTTCCTGGGTCCCTGTAGGAACTCTAACTTTAGAATAACACAAAACTTAATTAGTTCTTTTCTAAATTTGATAATTTGAATAAATTATTCAAGCCATATCTTCAAGTCCAGTGAGCTTCCCCAGACAACTGCTACCATAGAAAGCATCCTACAACCTGATTAAAGAGAAGCAGGAGAAGTACTCCAGGGCTTCTGCCCCTCATCCATGAATAGACCTAGCTATGTGCTTTGCAGCAAGACTGATTCATTAACAGAGACAACTGTTAATAGTTCTGGATTAGCTACCTGAGACACCATCTGTGCCTCTTATAGTGAGGCAACTGAGAATGACTGGATTGGAAAGGCTGTATTATTTTCATACAGGTCATACAGGTCAAAATCAGGACTTGGGGGAATTAAATATTTGAGACTGCTCTTCCTCTTAATATTTACCAAAGATTACCTTTGGTCTTTCTCAAGTCGACACTCTTAAAGTCACATACTCTTTCGATGTAGTTGTTTTCATAAGCTCTGGACTGTACCCTCATAAGCTGTGGCATGGCTATAAGAGAGAGCCTATTGTAGGAATGTCTTCATAGAGTAGGAATTATAATAGGGGATTTTTAGTAGAGACATCCTAATGCATTGCTGCTCATCTATTTATTCATATTCAAGAATAATTATAGTAATGCTTTATCCAGGAGAAATCATGTTTTAAGTGCCTTCAAGTCTATATCAGGTCTCAGTAACCCAAAATTCCAACACCTCTCTCATCTCATTTTGCTAGGAGGTACTTCAGTAGATTGGTTATATATTTGGAGTGTTTAAGCCTTAGAGAAAGACAGACCTGGGTTCAAATCCTATCTCATTCACTAAGTCCTGACCCTGTTCTTTCATCTGTAAAATAGGATAATAACATTGAACTCACAAAGATAAAGTAGAATGTAGGGAGTCAATGAGATAATATTCACAAAAATCTTAACAGTGTTTTGGTCATCATAACAATAAATTCTAGCATTTATTATGGTTAACCTAAAATTATCTGCAATGAACCTGTGGTTTCAAAAATATGTTCCAGCTTTTATATACTTAAAAAAAAAATAAAGTTGTTGCATATGAGATGGCTTCTCTCTGTTAAAATAGCTTTTTAAATATTTATTTTCTTATTTATTAAAATGTTTGTTTTTTAAACTTTTAATTTTCTGTTAATGGGATATTCACATACACTTTTGAGAATTAATAGAAAGATCCTATGTAACCTATACCTAGTTTCCTCCAATGGCAACTTTGTGCAAAACTATACAGTGGAATATCACAACCAAGATATCACAAATCTTCCCATAGATTCCAGGTTTATTTATGCCCATTTGTGTGTGTGTGTGTGTGTGTGTTATTGTTGTTGTGTTTATTGTATTTGCACTGCTTAAATGCAATTTATTATACATTTAGGTCCATGTATCTAACACCATAGATAGGCAAGGCACAGAAAAGTTCCATTATCACATGGATCCATCATGTTGGTAATGGTGATAAACATACTAATCTCCCCCCACATTTCCTGTCCCTAACTCTTGGCAACAAATAATCCATTCACCATTTCCATAATTTTCTCAAGTCAAAAACACTATATAAATGGAATCATACAGTATGTAATCTTTTGGGATTGGCTTTTTATATTCAGAACAATTCCCTGGAGATTTGTCCAAGTTTTTAAGTGTATCAAGTTTGTTCCTTGTACTTCTGAGTAGTATTCCTCAGTATGGATATACAGTTTTTTAACCATTCACCCTTTGAGAGACACCAGGGCTGCTTCCAGTTTGGGGCTATTATGAATCAAGTTGCTTGAACCTTTTTATACAGATTTTTGTGTGAACATGGTTTTCACTTCTCTGGGAGGAATACCTAAGAGTGTAATTGCTATGTCATATATCGTTGCATATTTGATTTTATAAGAAATTACCAAACAATTTTTCAGAGTGGCTGTACCATTTTACTTTCTGATCAACAATGTGTCAGTGTTGTAATTTCTCCATATCCTCGGCAGCATTTGTTGTTTCGACTATTTTTACTTTAGCCATTCTGATAGGTGTGTACTGATATCTCATTGTGGCTTTAATTTGCATTTCCTTAAGGGCTAATGATGTCGAGTATCTTTGATGTGCTTATTTGACATCCATGTATCCGCTTTTTATAAATTATATTTTTAAAATTAAAGTTGACATTCAGTATTATTTTATATTAGTTTCCAGTATACGACATGGTTTTTAGACATTCATATAATTTATGAAGTGACCTCCTCCCCGATTAGTCAAGTACTCACTTGGTACTATACTTAGTTGTTACAGTATTATTCACTATATTCTCTGTTCTATACTTTACATCCTTATGACTATTTTGTAACTACCAATTTGTCCTCTTAAACCCTTCACCTTTTTTCACCCAGCCTCCCAAACCCCCTCTCATTTGGCAACCATCAATTTGTTTTCTGTATTTATGAGTCTGTTTCTGTTTTGTTTATTGGTTTCTTTGGTTTTTAAGATTCCACATATAAGTGAGATTATATGGTATTTGTCTTTCTCAGTCTGACTTATTTCACTTAACGTAATAAAGGAAACCATCAACAAAACAAAAAGACAGCCTACTAAATGGGGAAAGATACTCATCCACGAAGTTAAGGAGTTAATGTCCAAAAGTTATAAAGAATTCATAGAACTCAACATCAAAAAAACAAAACAAAACATAACAAAACAAAATAATCTAATTAAAAAATGAGCAGATGATCTAAATAGACATTTCTCCAAAGAAGACATACAGATGGCCAATAGACATATGAAAAGATGCCCAACATCCCCAATCAGAGAAATACAAGTTAAACTACAATGACGTATCATCTCATACCTGTTAGGATGGCTATCATCAATAAATCAAAAAAACAAGTGTTGGCAAGGATGTAGAGAAAAGGGAACCCTCATACACTGTTGGTGGGATTGCAAAATGGTGCAGCCACTATGGAAAACAGTATGGAGGTTCCTTTAAAAGGTTAAATTTGAACTACCTGATGACCCATTTCTAGATATTTACTGAAAGAAATACAAAACACTAATTCAAAAAGATATATGCATCCCTATATTCACTGAAGCACTATTTACAATAGCCAAGATATGGGAGCAACTTAAGTGTCCATTAATAGATGATCGGATAAAGAAGTAATACATATATACAATGGAATGTGACTTGGCCATTAAAAATGAAACCCTACCATTTGTATATCCTCTTAAGAGTATTGTTTGTGTATATCCTTAGCCCATTTTCTAACTGGATTGGTTGTTTTCTTATTGTTGAAATTTAAGAATTTCTTATGTATTGCAGATAGTGATTTTTTTGTTGGATATGTTGTTGCAAGTATTTCTCTTACTCTGTAGATTGTCTTTTAATTCTTTTAACAGGGTTGTTCATACAGCAAGAGTTTTTAATTTTGATAAAGCCCAATGTATTAATATTTTTTTCTCTTTTGACTTGACTGGCATTTTTGTTGTCAAGTCTAAACTCTGCCTAGCCCTAGATCCTGAAACTTTTCTCCTATTATCTTCTAAAGATTTTATAGTTATATGTTTTACATTTAAGCCTGTGATGTGTTTTGAGTTAATTTGATAATTCATGTATAAGGTGTGGTTTAGGACAACATTCTTCTGCTTCCTTAATGATGTCCAGTTGTTCTAGAAACATTCATTAAAAATGCTGTCCTCCTTCACTAAATTTCTTTTGGCTCTTCATCAAAAAATTGTTGGGCATATTTGCATGGATCTAACTCTGGGTTTTCTATTCTGTTCAATTAATCTATTTGTCTGTCCATCCACCAAGACTTATGCTTGGTTATTGTACACTGTTTTGAACATTATAGATAAATATTATGCCTTACTATACCACTTGATTCTTTTTATTTCAGGAATTCTTTTAGCTATTCTAGGGACTTCAGAATAATCTTGTACATGTCAACAAAATTATGCTGTGATTTTAATAGGGATTACATTAAAAACCTATGGGTCAATTTTTGGGAAAATTGACAGCTTTACTCAATTGAATGTTCCAATCCATTTATATAGTATGCCTCTCTTTTTCTGTAGGTCTTCTTTAATTTCTTTAATCAACATTTCATTATTGTCAGCATATAGATTTTATGTATGTTTTATTAAATTTGTATCTAATATACCTAATTATGTTATTTTCTTTGGGGTGATTATAAATGGTATTATGTTTTTAATTTGTTTCCACATGTTCAGTGTTAGTATATAGTAATTGAATAGATTTTTGTTGGTTGATATTATATCTTGTGAACTAACAGAACTCACTTTTAATTCTCAGAGATATGTGTGTGTGCGTGTGTGTGTGTGTGTGTGTGTGTGTGTAGAGAGAGAGAGAGAGAGAGAAAGAGAGAGAGAGGAGAACAAGAGGTTTCTTGGGATTTTCTTGTCATCTACAAATGGAGAATTTTATTTCTTTATAATCTGTATGCCTTTAATTTTTTTCTTACATTATTGCAGTGGCTACAACTTCCAGAACTGTGTTAAATAACAAGGACATCCTTACCTTGTTCCTGATTTCAAAGGAAAGCATTCAGTCATTGATTATTTTGATGTTACTTGTAGGGATTTTTAGGTATTCTATATTATGTTGAAGAAATTCCCCTCTATTCTTGGTTTATTATGTTTATCAAAAAGGGTGTTGGATTTTTTCATTTGCCTTAAATTTTCATTATTTAAAAAAATATATTATGGTGACATTTGTTAGCGAAATCCAGTAAGTTTCAAATGTACAGTTCAACAGTAAAGCATACAAATATTGCATTGTGGGTTCACCTCCCATTGTTAGATTTCTTTCTGTCACTATATATTTGACTTCTTTTACCCCATCTACCTCCCCACTCCTACCTAAGTGTGTTGGATTTTGATACAAGATTTTTCTTAACTTATTGAGATGATCGTGTTTATTTTCTATATTCTTTTGATATGGTGTATTGTATTAATTGATTTTCTTACATTGAACCAGTCTAGCAAACCTTGGATAAATCTCACTTGGTTCTGTCTAGACTCTGTACATCCATCTAAACTTAATTCAGGTGTCATCTCCTCCAGGCAATCTTTCCTCATACTACCAGATGGATCAGGTACCTTTCCTTTGAATTTCTAAAATAATCTGTTTATATCTACCATTACTCTTGGCTATATTTCCTATAAATTAATAATGCTTATAGGTCTGTCTTCACAACTAGGCTGTGAACTTTCTGAGAGTTGCATTCTGGGTTCATTCATCTTTGTATTTCCAGTGACTAACATAGTGCCTGCTGCTAATAGATACTTAAATACCTGTCTGGGAGATCGAAGAATGGTGTGTTCCCTTTCTAAGAAGTTAGGAATGAGAGGAACAATATCTTTGCCGTTCCCTAAATTTTCTGGCCTGGACAATGATTTTATTGCCATTATCAGTTCATGTGCTAGAAATGTGAGTCATGATCCAATCACCTTTGGGTGAATGTAGAGTTTATACTCCTAATATTGCAATGAGAACTCCCTCAGCAAATCTTAGATCAAGCTTAAGTGTCCTAGTGTTTCCACTACTAAGAGAAGTCCTTGATCAGCTCCAATTTTTTTTTCTTTCTCAATTAAACCTTATTGAACCTCTATCATGAGTCAAGGCTTATGCTTGGCATCGAGGATACTAAAATAAATAATATACAGTCCTCATTCCAAAGAATCTTTCAGTCCTGTGTCCCTTAATCCTTTGATGTTCTCTCCTCCTTTACATTCACTCTAGGATTAAAATGGAAAGAAAATTGTGGCAAAGTTCCAAGTTTAATATTGCTATGAGGTCAGAGGAACAAAAGTGCTTCAGAAAAAAAAAATATCTAGGTGGCATGACTGACAAAATTTTTGTTTTTATAGGTATAATGCTTCAGGTTTAGAGTCAAACATATATGAGTTTGAATGTTTTCTCTGCTACTTACTGGCTGTATGACATCTATGAGTTTTATATTTTCACTTACAAAATGAGAATAATGACATCTGTCTCTAGGACAGTTTTGGAGATTAAATGGGATGATATATAAAAAGAGCCTAGGGCATAGTAAACATTAATTACTTGTTAATTCCTAAACCCAAAGCCCACCCATATCCCTCTGTCTCTCTCAGCAGTTGATAGTTGTTTAACTTTTTCTATAACAAGAATGTTTCTTTAAAACTGCGAATGGCAGATCCTAAAAAATTTGAAAACATCAATCCCCCTGTGAGAAAGAAATCAGTTTTTTGCAAGCATGAATCCTGGCAGAGAGAATCATGCACCTCACCTTCACATCCTATCCTTGAGTGACTGAGTAGGTGATCACTGTGCCAGGAAGGTCTACTGTGTACGTGGGTTTTAGGGAGAGAAGACTGCCAATATGAACTCATCGATGTCTACTTATTTCAGCTTTAAAAAAAGAATATGTCACCTGCATAAACATATTCAGTATTCTTTCCTCAACTAGATATGTCCATTTCAGAGATGGAAGATAGCAAGCTTGTCAGTCTTGTCAGTTTATAAGCCTTGGAAGAGAAAAGTGGAGCCATTTAGCTGACAGTTTCAAGACAACAAATTTTAAAATCTTGAACTCTCAGACTTTCATGGCTGCTTTGTGTTCTCACCTGAAATCGATTTACAAATGAAAGGATAACACCTTGTGAGATAGCAGCCCATCTTAGAGGCTCAGTCAATCACAGAAGGTATGTGAGACAGAGGCCAAGCTTATGTTATGTTTAGCTTTTACTACCCCATCTTCATCCTTTTCTTCTCCTCACCCATCCAAACGTGCTTTCAAAAGAGAATCAATAACAGTTACTTAGATCTTAGTGTGAAGTTAAATCAAGTTGATTACATCTTCTAGAGACTTTTTAATTAAGTTCTTACATAGAAATTTTTTTTTATTTATTCAATAAGTATTGAATAAGAGAACTGTCTCAGGCATTCTGTCAGGTACTAGGAATATAGACACTGTCTCTGCAATCATGGAGTTTACAATTTAAAGGGGGAGACAGACACTTTTAAACCTTATAAATGTATATAATTATATACTTTCATAAATTCAATGAATAAAAAATATAGGGTACTATGATAGAATTTAACAGAAAAACCTATGACTGGGAAGCCAGGTAAGATACTTGTGGGGCAAGTTCATATAAAATGAGATTTGAAGGAAAGGTAGGAAATCATCAGCCTAGGGTGTTAGGGGATAGAGTCGGGGCTTAGTGTTGCAGGCAGAAGGATTAGCAGATGGAAAGGGCAGGTGTTGGGAAGGAGGTTGGAACTTTCACTGAACAGAGAAAAGACTAGTGAGTTTGGAGGGTTTTGCTTCTAAGTAACAGGAAGCTCTCTGGTAACTTTTAAGTGAAAATCCTGTCTATAGCTACTTATTCTCTTCTATGATATACTATGTTTCATCCCTCTATACACATTTTCCCTAATATACTCTATCGGGATTATATTTTTCCTAATTTAGTCTATTTTCAGTTAGGCATGGCTGACATCAGATTATATCTTGGAGACTTTATATGATGCTTCCCATGTGAAAACACTGTGAAAGGCATAAACACCTTTAATTCTCATTTAAGTCCTGTGACATAGATATTATAATTACCACATAATTACCACACTCATTTTACAGAATAGGAAACCAAGGCTCAGAGAAATTAAAGAACTTGTCCAAGGTAAAAGGAATTTGTATTTAGCACCATACCTATGCTCTCTACCTTTTTGCAATAATATCAGCTCCAAATCGAAACTTAATTTCAAAGCCAAATTTCATCCAATTAGAACTCTACACAACAACAATAAATAAAAATGTTCCTTCAGTTTATAGAGCTTAAAAGAGTAATTTTAGTTGTTCAATGGTTAACGTTTTATTGGTAAAGCAATGATTAAACTAGTATGTTTTAAGAAAATGTTGACCTTGCTGATCAATTATGGCATTGTGAAATTGTAAGGAAGATGTGACAATGCCTCATTTAAAATGTTAATTATCACCAAAGAATTATTTGATTTTATTTTTATTTTTTTGCTGTTATGTGAAACCCTAAAGAACCCTTCACAAACAGAATTAGTTTGTTTGCTGGCTCATTTATTAGAAGAGTATATATTCAGAGGAAACATAAATTTGTTATCTAAAGATACCAGCAATATAAGCCTACAGCTATGGATTGAATGTTTGTAACCCTCCAAAATTCATATTTTGACTTTCTCTGTCTGATTTATTTCACTTAGCATAATGCCCTCTAGATCCATCCATGTTGTTGCAAATGGCAAGATTTCATTTTTTTATTGTTGCATAATTTTCCATTGTGTGTGTGTCTGTGTATACACACAATATCTTCCTTATCCATTTATCTATCGAGAAACACCTAAGTTGCTTCCATATCTTGGCTATTGTAAATGATGCTGCAATGAACATAGGGGTATATATATCTTTTCAAATTAGTGTTTTTGTCTTCTTTGGATAAATATCCAGAGATAGAATTGCCGAGTTGTTTGGTATATCCATTTTTAGTTTTTTGAGGAATCTCCATACTGTTTTACATAGAGGCTGCACTAGTTTGCAGTGCACAAGTGTTCCCCTTTCTCCATATCCTCACCAATACGTGTTATTTGTTGACTTTTTGATAATAGCCATTCTGACAGGTGTGAGGTGATATCCCATTGTAGTTTTGATTTGCATTTTCTTGATGATTAGTAATGCTGAATATCTTTTCATATGTCTGTTGGCAAATACCATATGGTTTCACTTACATGTGGAATTTAAAACAAAACAAAACAAAACAGACTCATAGAAACAGAAACCAAAGAGATGATTATCAGAAGGGAGGAGATGGGGGGATTGGTGAAAAGGTGAAGGAGAATATAGTCAATAATATTGTGATAAGTTTACATGGTAACAGATGATTATTAGAATTAGTGGGTGATCACATTGTAAGGGTTGAGAATGCTGAATCACTATATCATATACCTGAAACTAGTATAACCAATATAAGATTGTATACTATCTATATTTATATATTTAAATTAAAAAAAATCATATGTTGAAATCCTAATGCCCAATATGATGGTTTTGGGAGTTGTATATGTTGTAAAGGTGACCCTCATGAATGGGATTAATGCTCTAATAAAACAAGCTCCTGAGAGCTAGCTCAACATTTCCACCACGTGGAGAAACAATGAGAAATCTGCAGTCCAGTAGACAGCCCTCACCCAACCATGCCAGCACCCTAATTCAGCCTCCATAACTGTGATAAACAAATTTCTGTTGTTTATAAGCTACCCAACCTGTAGTATTTTTATTATAGCAACCCAAATGGAATAAGACACATACCATTCAAGTTTCACTTGTATGGAAATATTTCTATAAAAGAGTAAGTTGCTCTCTCCATTTAAAGTCACATACTATCATAAGTGAATACAGCACATAGTCATTGCACAGATTGTTTAATTCGAGGTGTTTTAAAATCTGGCTATAGTGGGTAGGGTTTGATGAAGAGGAATGGTTAGGTTACAGGAGTGAGAAGGTTGTGGCTCGAGGGTCATGAATGGTAGGCAGGGTTGGGTCTTTTCAAGTGTTAGTGGATGAGGGCTGACTGAAGAAGAAGAGGAGATTATGGTGATATCAAAAACATTGATCACAAAAACCTAGGTGAGTGAGAAAGGATAGAGTATAGCTAAGGAGCAGAGATTAGACAGGGAAATGGCATTGACAGAAACTAAGGTCAGAATTTTAAAATAACTCTAATTGTTCTTATTAATGTCACAGTAGAATTTTACAGATTATCTGAGCTAGAGGTTGCAAAATGGCAGTCTGCACGACAGATCCGACCCACGTTGTGTTTTTTCTGGCTTGAACAGTGTTATAAAATAATTCAAATTAATGTCTAACATCAAAAAGGGAGAGAATTTGCATACAAATCTGGGTATCCAGTTTCTTTTGAAGAATCAGAAGATTTGACAAAACAGGACCTATATGCTCTCAAAGCAATGATCTGTTGGAGAAATAATCTTAGTAGTGGCTGCCTGCTTTAAATCAAGCTCAAGCTCTCTAGTTTAATTCACTTTCTACCGCTCCCTATTATTTCCCTGGTTCTAATGTAAGATATCAATTGCTATAACCCTCTTTCTCAGGCTATTGCTTTTCTCTCACAATAGACACATTTGCATGATCTGATATAAATTGTTCGCCTGCCCCTTTCAGGCTTTTGAGTTTGGGACCCTCACATCTAGGCCAAAGCCTCTATTTTAGAGATATTAAGATCCAGGGAGGCCAAATGACTTACCCATGGTCACACAGCTTATAAACAACACCTGTACTAAAATCTGACTCTTAGTTCATTGTACTTACTTCTAATACATCCCATTGTGAAGTTAGCACATTATGTTCTTTTAACTGGGAGAAGTTAAGTCTTCCCTCATCAGTGATTTCTTCTTTTCTCTTCCTCTTCAGACAGAGAAGAAAAACTCTTCTCAGTTATAGATTATTATGTTCTGTCAGGATGAGTTTTACTTCTTTATGTATATCCTATTATCCATGAGCAGCCCATAGCTCTATCAGGAAGAACCCTAGTTCCTTATGGCACAGTGAGCTATAGCAAGGCTTTGAGAGGAGATTATCATTGGAGCATCTATAATTATTGACATTGGATTTGTGCTTCTAAGCCATGCTGGATTCTGAGACCCAGATCTTAGTAGTTGGGATTTTGACCAGTGTCTTGAAACTTCCCTTCATGAAAGTGCTGGTTAAATTTTCCTTCTTGTTTCTCCTAATAATACTTCTAAAAATAAAGATTTCTTATTAAAATTTCTATAAGATCTATTGTCATGCCCTAAGATTGAGCCTGTATACATTTCCAAGATTTATAGAAATATCTAATACAATTCACATTTAATATCTATGCTCATTCGTTGTTCAGGTTGCCTATTCACCAATTTGGTTCAATAAAGCAAAGAGTTAAAGGGAAAAATTTTATTTGCTCCAAATTATCAAATTCAGCTGTCTATACATATACCAGTAATGGTTAATATTTCAAGTTACATAAATTTGGATTTTGAAGTCTAATTAATTCTGAAGTGTCCATTAGTTTTATATCCACAATAATATTATTGTGAAATTTAAATTGTCAGTGCTCCTTCTCAACCTGGGGAATCTATAAAGGATTGGGATTTAGAACTTCAATCCAAAGGCTTTTATATTTCTGTTCTGAGCAATTTGGGTACTGGAAGCAGAGATTAGATGAGAGACCCTTAGTAGGCATCAGGAAAGAGAATCTGCTCATGTTTAGGGTATGGATTTGTCTCGTTTCATTTCTATGGATGCCATGGATTTTACTGCCAAAACTATGTATGTATTTTATATAGTTTCTAATCACATAACAAGAATATTAAATTGACATATATCTGGGAAGCTATGGGTTCTTGCAGAAATTTGTTAGATGAGAAACAGAAACTTTCATCTCATTTAACTTAAATACAATAACCTATGTAAACATAACAGTGTCTATGCTCATAAAGTGGATGCTAATCAATGAGCCAGTCAATTAAAAAATGTATTAGACAATTCATATTGGATTTCACATACTTGATATTGACATTAAACATTTCTTTTCTAAATTGTCTATTATTAAACCAAATGATAAATTAGCTATAAATTTAGAATAATGCTGTTTAGTTTGCTAGAAACAGTATTTCTAAACTCCTAAGAGAAGAGTTCATGAAAAAGAGCTTGAAAAATACCAAAAGAGTGATGAAAATAGCAAATGCCATTTTTCCAACAGACAGCTGATTAAGACAGAACTCCACATATCTGAAATTGCAGGGTTTGCTTTGACTTTTAAGATAATTAAAGTGTACCTGGTCCAGTCTACTATCTCTGACTCTTTTACCTCTTTGACTGACCATAAAATAAAATACTTTTCTCTTTTAACTCAGAGTTTTGTCTGAATTGTACTTTCTTTCCTAACACAAAAATTGATAAAATATGGGGATGCTGAGCTATCTTTCTCTTTACTTACACACACACACACACTGTGGTTCTGTTTTGCCTTTAATGGTTTGTTAATATGTAGGTTTTATTGCTAAAGGTATTCAAGAAGTACTACTGTCCACAGTAATGTTTAGTTATTACCCAAGTTATTACCCAGGACACAAGATCAGGTGACATCTTGAAATACTGAGGCAAAAAGAGATTTTTATCTTTGTGATCATCACTCATATTCCTTTGGAAAGAAAAGTAATTCAATATATAGGAAGACCACATGACGTCCAATATCTTGATGTCACAAATATTAAGGGTAGGTTAGTTAGAAACATTCAAAATAATTTCTTGTATATTTGAACTGTTAATCTGGGACACTGGCCCCTAATTATAATTTTCCTTGTTATTGTTAACTGCAAGTTGATTTATTAAAAAAATGACCACAAAAATAAGTGAGAATATTTTAAAAAATAAAAATAATTCCACCATTATGAGATAACCATTATTAACAACTTGGAGTTTATTTCCTTCCAATGCTCTCATCTCTCTCTCTCTCTCTCTCTCTCTCTCTCCCCACCCCCCCCCTCTGTGCATGTATGGATATGTACAAAAGTTTAACAAATGTTGAGATTATAGTCTATAAGGATTTGTATCATGGTGTCTTTATTTAAGAATATACCATAAAGATTTTCCCATGGCAGAAGTAAACATGTTTTTGACGGTTGCTTAATGTTTCATAACTATATTTTGCCACACTCTTATTGTTGGATATTCAGGTTGTTTTAAATTTATCAGCATTATAAATAATGTTATAGTGATATTTATGCACATTTTTTGTCCAAAAATTATTAGTTTCTGAGGACATACTTTTAGAAGAAATATTACTAGATTAAAAGTATAGACAATTTTAAGGCTTTTGATAAAGTCATGTTGTCCTTCAGAAATATTGGTTGATTTAACTCTAGTATCGGCAGTGTCTTTTCTCTGAACCCTTTCCAGCACTAGTGTGCGTGTGTGAGTGTGTGCGTGTGTGTGTATGTATGTGCACACGCATGTACAGATAATCTTTGTCAGTGTGGTGAAGTGCGATAGGCAAAATTAATGTTTTATTGCTTTAGTATCTTGTTAGTCATTGTTCTTATTCACTAAGACACTAAATTTCGGGTAAATTCTTCACCCAAAGATGATGAAGAATTAGCTTCTGTGGAAACAACCAAGCAATGTACCTTCTTGAATGAGAAGTAAAAACTCTCACTGCCTGATTCTTTGATATGTGTCTAGAAAGGTAAAGTTGGGGGAAGAGATAATGATAATAAAAGCCGTGATCTAAAGAACCATTAATGTATGTTAAATGCTTTAAGTTTTTTTTTTTTTTGACTTCACCATACCATTTCAAAAGACTCACAACATTATATTCATGAAGTAACTGAGGCTGAGGAAGAAGGGTTGTATAATAGGCTAAAAGTATAGATGTTAGAGTCAAATAAGCCTGATAAATTAGCTCCACATTTTACTGGTCATGTAACTGTGTGTGAATTTTATAACATGTAAGCAATTACACCTACTTCATGAGGTTTTTATGCAGATTAATGAAATAATAAATTGCAACCTGGAACCTAAAATGCTCAATTTATAGCATTAATTATCAACGTTTTTATCACAATGGTGGAGATTACGGTGGTAATTAAATTCGCCTAAAATCACATTGCTAGTAACTACTAAATCTGAGACTTGAACCCAAATCATATGCCCCAAATCTCATGTTCTTTTCATTGTATCCTATAGGTCAGAGTCATCACAGCAATGTTTGATAATTTGTAGCCAATGAAATAGCAGCAATTTAACTCCAAAATACTGTGATAGATGTCTTAGCTATGCTATTTTAAGCTCTGTTTCTCGTCTTCAGACTCCTCAACCTAGACACATATCCTAGTAGGATTGCACAGACTCTGAAATACAATGCTAAAAAATCCATGTCAATTCTTCAAAAGGCTCATTCTTTCAAAAACATTTCATTATATATTGGATATACCACTATAATTCTATAGCAGTTATTTTTCTCTGAAAATGTTCATTTACTTTAAGATGTTCTTAATGAGGTGTTGGACTCAGAATCATAGAAAAGAGACTTTAAAGATGATATAATCAGTCCAAGCTCTAATCCACTATGAGAAAGTTCTCTACAGTATCCATGACAGTAGTTAATCTACCTTCAACTAAGAAGTTCACTAGCACATGCAGAAGCACATTTATAGAACCATAAAAATGAGAATAGAAGGCACCTTGGAGATTGTAGGGTCTACCACTCTGTCTTGCCCAAAGTTACATATTCATTTTATTTCGGGGAAAAAACAGAACTACAAGCCACCTCTCTTGATTTCCAGCAGGGCTGCTATGTACTGTTGCTCATACTACAATGTAAATGCTCTCCCCCTGGCACTGTGTAACATGGTATACCTAATACCCAGTCTCTATTTTGTCCTGCCTTTTTACCCTCCTCTTATAATGTTGGTCATCCTCTTTTGGACATTGTTTTGTAACATTACCCCTTAAAATGCAATGTGCTGAATTTAGTATTAACATTGAAGAAGTAGGCTCACCCAAGTAAAGAAACATTATCACTTGTTATTGTTCTTGTAGTGTAATCTACACTTTCATTACTGCAGCCTAACTCAGCATTTATTTCTTGTCAGCTTTATCACATTTTAATATAACTCAGTCAATCTTTCAGTAAACTAAAAGTCCTTTTTTTTTAATGACTGTTTCTTTCTTTCTTTCTTTCTCTTTTTTTCATGACTGTTAATCAGATCTCCCTACCTGTCTTAGTAAGTTCAAGCTGCCATAACAAAACACCATACACTGAGTGGCTTAAACAGCAGAAATTTATTTTCCCACAATTGTGGAGACCAGAATTCCAAGATCAAGGTGCTGGCATGGTCAGTTGCTGGTCAGACTCTCTTTCTGGTTTATAGTTGGCAGCCTTCTTGCTGTGTCCTCAAGATGGTGCAGCTCTTTGGTGTCTCTAGTTATAAGGGCACTAAAAGATCCATGACCTTATTTAAACCATGTTATATCCCAAAGTCTCTGTCTCCAAATACCATCAAAATGGGGGGCAGGGCTTCAATATATGATTTTTTTCGGGGAGGGTCAATTCAGTTCATAGCACCATCATATCATATGAAGTTGTTTTATCAACCTGGGTACTAGACTTAAGATATATTTATTTTAACCTGGGTAATTTCGCTCCCTTCTTTTTTGACCAGGGTGAAGTCATGTGAGCCTAGAGGGTTAAATTTAGTTATGATAAACTTAGTGCCTTCTTACGATAACCACCTTGTTCATTGAGTTTTAATTTCCTCTCCCCAGTTTTTGTTCTACCTTTTCCAGTTGGAAAACCACTCTACTTGATATAAACTTTTATTCTTTAGTCCTCTTGGCCGAATGTAAATTACTTCTGGAAATGCTATTATACTCAGTTCTTTCTATTAAATAACTCAAATTTCCCTTGACCAGAGCATAAGTTATGTACCACTGTTAGCAGTGTTGAAGAATAGTAAGAAATGTTCTTGTTACACAAAGTACAGTTGAGCATTTCTTTTTTAGCCACTGAAGATCAAGAACGGTGTAAGCTATGTATACTATCAAAGGTCCCAGTGCAAAACTGGAGTTGTTGACCTGCAACAGAGCCATGAAAAGCCATATAGGTGTTAAGGCATACTTTTATCTTGTTTTCCATATATCGTTCGAGCACTTCCCTCAGGCCTTTAATAGATGAAATGGTATTGACTATTCACAAGCCTCCTTTGTTTCTAGTCTGGTTCTGAAGATTGTTTTACTTTAAAAATTTTGTGCCAATTATTAGTACTTATATGCTGTATGATTTTCAGTGAAGCAAATTTTTTAAAACATAGACAGTCATTCATCCATACACACATGTGTGTGCGTAGACATGCACACATTAGATTTATTTATTCTTCACTTTCAAGTCAGTGTTTCCTATTGTAGACCAAGTTGTCTCCAAGCTAAATTTTGAGGTCTATCTTTGGCTTCCTTTTCTCTCCTATTTACATAAACCTCCCTTCTTACTTTTATTTGTCTTGTCTAAGCATCTGTGTCTTCATGTAATTGAAGGACTCTCAAAGAGAATTTCAGTATAAATCTACTTTTCACACGCAGTAAAACTTTTTTTCCTCTCCTTCATCAAAATGTAGCTGTTCCTATCCTTCCAAGCTTTATCCATGTTTTTCATTGCTACAGCTACATAACCTGTTGCAGACATTTTGGTAACTGCTAATAATTTTATTCTTTGTAGGCAATATACTTTTACTTAAATTGGGATTTCCATAAGATGTCACCCTAAATAATTGCTCTGATAGTAGGAGGGTCAGGCACTATAGTGAAGAAGGCAAACATTTCTTGGGTGCCTAAATCTGATTCACTAACTAGTCTTTCTCCACATCTAGCACGCTCACCTTTACTACAGTAAAAACAAAACAAAACAAAACAAAAAACTCAATTGTAATTTAAGAAAGTTGAAATGGGAGGTTGTAATGTTAGTATGATTGATAAGAGAGGATGATAACATACTTGTAGAAGGAAAATGATCTTAAATATGTTTCACAGGTATATAACTTGTTCTTTCTGCTATTAGTGATCTGGCTGGTTCCAAAAAGCTTTTGAAACAGAGCTGGGATCAGAAAAAATATCACTTTTTAGATTCTCTGCTTGATATGATTATCTCTGCAATAGTAGACTTAGAAGAAACTATGATGCTTAGCTTGGAATTTTTTCCCCAACGAAGCAGGAAAGCTATGGTAGCATCTCAGGAAATAGAAAAGGGAACATTAGGATATACTTCCAGGCCTTTTCCTGAAGAATTGCAAATACGAAACCCTTATGCTTTGCACTACGATTTTACCTCTAGATTTAATAGCAGATCTATGATGTTAAAACCAAGTTAAATTGACCACGGAAGATATTTAATGGCTAATTAAAAAAAAATACAAATGAACCTTACTTGTACATGGTGTTTTTATTATTAAAATAACAGAAAGTATCATTGACAAAAGAAAATTCAAACTACATATTACTTCTTTGGTTGTCTAAAATTTATGTCACATCTATAAAAAGCTTAATTCTTAAATAGGACTTTAGCTGTCAATAGATTCATGAAAATAAACACTGGAACAGATGTGTGTATCAAATGAAAATTAGACACTGGGCTTTGCCACAACCTGCTGCTCTTTCCTAGTCTACACTGCCTTTTTCCTTAGGGGAGTATATATATAAGCCAATTTAGAGGAAGTAAAATAAAAGTGTTTCATAAATGTTTATGAAAGGAAAAAAAAGAAGAATGGATGAAATGATGGAGAGAAGGAAAAAAGGAATGAATGAAGGAAGGAAAGCACATGATAGAATCTAAATGAGAACTAAAGCTTTGGGCTTTGTTTTTCTTTATCATGTGTTTTGACAAAGTGAAGATAGAGCATATCAGTGATTTCTGAACAGAAAGCTTATGAACCATTAGCCTAATGAAATAGAAGTACTTTTGCCAGTCTTATTTTCAAAATTATACAAAACTTTGTTATTTTTATTCTTATAATCATTTGCGATTTCTATTACCAGTTCAGATACTTGATCCATAAAATTATTCAGTATCCTTGCCTAAGAGAGGTTCATTTTATGCTTTCCCAAGAAAGTATGGATCAAACACATTTGAAACAAAATTTATATTTTAAGAAAATAGAATAACTGAACAGTTAAGCAAATACAACATGTTTATAAATAGGATGAGAAAATTCACTTTTTAAAATTAATCAATTTATTTTTTATGGTGACATTGGTTAACGAAATCCAATAAGTTTCAGCTGTACACTTTAACAGTAAGGCATATATATGTTTACACTGTGTATTCACCTTCCATAGATTGCTTTCTGTCATCACATATATATGACTCCCTTTACCTCATCTACCTCCCACTTCTCCCTACCACCTACCCACTGATAACCACTAGTCTATAGTCCATGTTCATGAGTCTCCATTTGTTTATCCTGTTCATTTGTTGCTTTTAGGTTTTTATCCCACATATAAGTGATATCGTGTGATTTTCAACTTTTTCTGTCTAACTTATTTCACTTAGCATGATTATCTCGAGATCTATCCATGTTGTTGCGAATGGCAGTATTTCATCTCTTCTTATGGCTGAATAATGTTCCATTGTACATATGTACCACTGCTTCTTTACCCAATCATCTATCATAGAACACTTTGGTTGCTTTGATATCTTGGCCACTGTGAATAATGCTGTTATGAACATAGGTGTGCAAATCTTTTCGGATATGAGTTTTCAAGTCTTTGGAGTAAATGCCCAGTAGAGAGATTGCTGGATCATATAGTATGTCAATTCTTAGTTTTTTGAAGAAATTCCATACTATTTTCCATAGTGGCTGTGCCAATTTGCAGTCCTACCACCAGTGTATGAGGATTCATTTTTCTCTGCATTCCCTTCAACATTTGTTATTACTTGTCCTGTTGATTATAGATATTCTAATAGGGATAAGATGGTATCTCATTATGGTTTTGATTTGCATTTCCCTAATAGCTAGTGATGTTGAGCATCTTTTGAAATATTTGTTGGCCATTTGTATGTCCTCTAGGGAGAAGTGTCCTGTTCCGATCCTCTGCCTATTTTTTGACTGGATCATTTGATTTTTGGTTGTTTTAAGTTGTATGAGTTCTTTGTATATTTTGGATATTAAGTCCTTATCGAAGGCATTGCTTGCAAGTATATTTTTCCTTTTGGATGGTTGTCTCTTTACTTTGTTGATGATTTCTTCTGCTGAGCAGAAGCTTTTTAGTTTGTTGTAGTCCCCATTCATTTATTTTTGCTTTTATTTCCCTTGCCTTTGAGATCAAATTCATAAAATCCTCTTTAAGTCCAAGGTACCTGAGTTTAGTTCCTATGTTTTCTTCTATGCATTTTATTACTTCAGGTCTTATGTTCAGATCCTTAATCCATTTTGAGTTAATTTTGATGTATGAAGATAGACAACAGTCTAGTTTCATTCTTTTACAGGTGTCTTTCCAGTTTGCCCAGCACAAATTATTGAAGAGGCTTTCCTTAATTTACTGTAGGTTTTTGGCTTTTTTCGTCAAAAATTATTTGCCCATATAAATATGGGTTTACTTCTGGACTCTTGATTCTGTTCCACTGGTCCTTGTGTCTGTTTTTTTGCCAATATCATGCCGTTCTGATTACTGTCACTTTGTAGTATAATTTGAAGTCAGGCAGAGTGATGCCTCCAGCCTTGTTCTTTTTTTTTTTTTTCCTCAGGATAGCTTTGGCACTACTGGGTCTTTTGTGCTTCCATACAAATCTGATGATTTTTTGTCCCATTTCTTTAAAAAATGCCGATGGGATTTTGATGGAGATTACATTAAATCTATGTAATGCTTTAGGAAATATGGTCATTTTAATGGTGTCGATTCTTCTAATCCAAGAACAAGGAATATCTTTCCATTTCTTTGTATCTTCTTCAATTTCTTTTAATAGAGTCTTAGAGTTTTCATTATATAGTTCGTCCATATGTTTCATTTGATTTATTCCTAGGTACTTTATTCTTTTTGTTGCAATTGCAAAAGAAATTATTTTTTCCATTTCTTTTTTGGATACTTCATTATTAGAGTATAGAAACACTAAAAATTTTTGATTTTGTATTTAGAAACTTTACTGTATTTGCTTATTGTTTCCAGTAGTGTTCTTGTGGAGTCTTTACAGTTTTCTACATAGAGAATCATGTCATCTGCAAATAGTGATTTTTATGCCTTTTTTTTTTTTTTTTGCCTGATTGTACTCACTAGGACCTCCAATCTTATACTGAACAACAGTGGCAATATTGGACAGCTTTGCCTTGTTCCTGATCTTAGAGGGAATGTTTTTAGTTTTTCACCATTAAGTATAATGTTGCTGAGGGTTTGTCATAGATGACCCTTATTATGTTAAGGTACTTTCCTTCTATACCAATTTTGTTGAGAGTTTTGATCATAAATGGATGCTATACTTTGTCGAAGGCTTTTTCTGCATCTTTTGATATAATCGTATGATTCTTATTTTTTAATTTGTTTATGTGGGGAATCACATTAATTGATTTGTGTATGTTGAATCATCCCTATGCCTCTGGGATTAAACCCACTCGATCATGTGTATAATCCTTTTAATATGTTGCTGTATTCAGTTCGTTAGTACCTTTCAGGATTTTTGCATCTGTGTTCATGAGATATATTGGTCTGTAGTTTTCTTTTTTTGTGTTATCTTTACCAAGTTTTGGTATCAGGGTAATATTGGCCTCATGAAATGACTTGGGAAGTTTTGCCTCCTCTTTGATTTTTTTGGAAGAGTTTGAAGAGAATAGGCATTAAATCTTTTTTGAACGTTTGATGGAATTCATTGGTGAAGCCATCTGGTCCTGGACTTTTACTTTTTGGCAAGTTTTTAATGATTGTTTCAATTTCCATACTGCTGATCGATCTATTTAGATTTTCCAGTTCTTGACACAGTCTAAGAAGGTAGTATGTTTTTTAAGTACTGGTCCATTTCTTCGAGGTTATTAAATTTGGTGTTATATACTTTTTCATAGTATTCTCGTATGATCCTTTGTACTTCTGTGGTGTCTGTTTTAATTTCCCTCTTTCACCCCTGATTTTGTTTATTTGCATCCTTTCTCTTTTTTTCCTTACCGAGTCTAGTCAGCGGTTTGTCAGTTTTACTAACCTTCACAGAGAACCAGGTCTCTGTTGCATTTATTTTTTCTATTGTTTTTGTTTTCAATTTCATTTATTTCTGCTCTAATTTTGATTATTTCTTTCCTTCTGCTGACTTTAGGCTTCATTTGTTCTTCCTCTTCTAGTTTTTTTTTTTTTTTAAGATGAAGCATTAGTTTTTTTATTTGGGCTCATTCTTGTTTTTGGAGATAGGCCTCTAATGATATGAACTTATCTCTTATGGTCTCTTTTGCCGTGTTCCAAAAGTTTTGATATATTGTACTATCATTATCATTCATTTCTATGTATCTCTTGATCTCTCTTTCTATTTCTTCTCTGACTCAGTTATTCTTCAGTAGCATGTTGTTTATTCTCCATGTATTTGCAGTTCTTCCTGCTTTCTTTTTCCAGTTGATCTCTAGTTTCAAAGCATTATGATCAGAGAATTTGGTTGATATGACTTCAACCCTCTTATATTTGCTGAGGCTATCTCTGTGTCCCAGTATGTGGGCAATCCTTGAGAATGTTTTCATGTGTGCTAGAGAATGTATAAGCAGCTTTTTTGGGATGGAAGGCTCTGTAAATGTCAATTATGTCCAGTTGTTCGAATGTGTCATTTCGGGATGTTATTTCCTTATTGATTTTCTGTTTGGATGATCTGTCGATATGCAGCAGTGGAGTATTTAGGTCCCCTACTACGATAGTGTTTTGTTCTGTTTCTCCCTTTCGTTCCGTTAGTAATTGGTTTACATATTTTGGGGCTCCTTGATTGGGAGCATAGATATTAAGAAATGTTATGTCTTCTTGGTGCATGATTCCCTTTATCATTATGTGATATCCCTCTGAATCTTCTCTATCTTTTTTATTTTGTTGTCTATTTTGTCTGATATTAGTACTGCTACTCCCGCTTTTCTCTGAATGCCACTTGCTTGAAATATCATTTTCCACCCTTTCACTTTGAGTCTATATTTGTCTTTAGAGCTGAGATGTATCTCCTGGAGGCAGCATATGGTTGGGTTTTGTTTTTTGATCCATTCTGCAACTCTGTGCCTTTTTATTGGTGAGTTCCGTCCCTTTACACTTAGGGTGACTATTGAAATATGAAGCCTTCTTATAACCATTTTATTTTTTGCTTTCTGGTAGCTCGGTGTTTCCTTTACTTTCTTATCTCTCTGTGTGTGTGTGTGTGTGTGTGTGTGTGTGTGTGTGTGTGTGTGTGTGTGTATTTCTTTTATTATGGTTGGTTGGGCTTTGTAGGTTTTCCCTCAGGTTCTTCTTGTTTTATGTTATATTGTGGCAGCCTGACCCTACCTGTACACTTTCTGCTCGAACGAGTTTGTTCCTTACTTCCCTCCACCCCTTCAAGAGCTCTGCAGTTAACATGTTTTCTCATAGCTACCTCCCCTACTTCAAGGACTCTTCGACTAACATCAGTTGTTTCATAGCTTGCCAACCAATTAATATTCTTCCTTATCTCTGTAGTTGTGTAGGGATGACAAGACTGTATAAAACTTCCTGTTATGTTGCAATCGGGGCTCAGCTTTTAAATAGGAATTTGCTGAGCTAGTGCCGGCATCAATAAATACTGCTTCCTGCTTAGAGCCTCAGTTTCTCATCTCTCTATTCGAGATCCCCACAACTGAATCTTTGGTGTGTGGTTACCATTACGAATATGTAAAGGATTGTTATATAAATACAGTCACCCATTTTCTTCTGTGTGTGCCTTATCTCCATTCCCCTTTGCAAATTTGGATCTGTGAATCCTCTTTTTCAGTCATTGTTGTCTCCATTTGTCCCAATGTATGCTGAACGTTCATTACTATCTTGCTATAGTAATTCTCTTCTTATTGTTTAAGCTTATAATACCCTGTTCTTAGAAAGGGTTTCAACCCTCTGCTTCTATTTGCCTGATAGTCACTTTACTCCTAATTATGTATGTTTTTTTTTTATCATTTTCTTTTAGGTGAGCTGACCCTTTCAGTATTTCCTGTAGTGCAGGCCTCATAGAGGAGAATTCCTTCAATTTTTGTATGTCTGGAAAGGTCTTTATTTCTCCTTCATATCTAAAGGAGAGCTTAGCTGAATACATTATTCTAGGCTGGTAGTTCCTTTCACTTAATAGTTTAATATTTGATTCCATTCTTTTCTGGCTTGTAAGGTTTGTGCTGAGAAGACCGACGATAATCTAATGGGTTTTCCTTTATAAATTACCGTTTTCCTCTCCCTGGCTGCCCTGAGAATTCTCTTTTTGTCATTGATTTTTGATAATTTTAACACAATGTGTCTTGGAGAAGGCTTTTTGGGTTGAGATAATTGGGTGTTTTGTTGACTTCTTGAATTCCAAGCTCCAGCTCATTCCACAGGTTTAGGAAATTCTCATCAACTATTTGTTTGAAAATGCTTTCTAATCCCTGCTCCTTTTTCTCCCCTTCAGGAATGCCCATTATTCTGATGTTTCCTCTCCTGGCGGTATCAGCTAGTTCTTGTATTTCTCTTTCATTATTTTTCATTCTTTGGTTTATCTCTTCTTCCTTCTGATTTATTTTTAGATTTCTGTCTTCAATATCACTGATCCTTTCCTCCATTGTTTGACTCTATTTCCCAAGGTTGCTATTTCATTTTTCATCTATTGCAATGTGTTCTTTATCTCCCAAAGTTATATATATATAACTGTGCACTTTCTGCTCGAATGAGTTTGTTCCTTACATATATATATATATATAACTTTTAAAAAGTTTAAAAATATATATATATATTTTTGGAGGATTTCAGTCTCCTTGTTAAAGAACTCATTCTGCTCATCTAGTTGTTTCATTTTTTTTTTTTTTCGATTCGGAAATTGTTGATATGACTCATTTTGGAACTCACTGAGTGTTTTCAGAAGCACCATCCTGAATTCTCTGTCATTTAAGTTGCATATTTCTATGTCTGTAAGCTTATTTTCTGGAGATTTTTCTCTTTCTTTCTGAGACGCCTTGTCACCTTGGTTGTTCATGGTGTTTAATAGACTATTTCTCCACTTACACATAAATGGAAGTGTATTCTGATTTTGTCCAGAAAGATTTATTTTATAATGGTCTCTCTTTAGCCTGTTGCAAAGAAAGCATTTTTCATTTGGTTCTAGTATGTGGCATCTAAGCTTCTTGGATACCTGCTTTATATAAAGCCTTAGTAATGCCTTTTTTTTCTTATGGATGTCTAATCATGCTCTGCTACACTAATTTTGTCCCTGTCAGTGTTAGCAACAGTTTCGGCAGCGTTTGCTCAAATTCCCCTGGGGCTCCTTGGTGTTCAGTCTCGGAGGATATGGGGAAGGGGCCTTCTGGTTTGGGGGTTGGGGACTGAGGCTCAGCCTTGGTTTTGCAACTTGGCTGGTAAAATCACCTGGTGTTTCTCTCTCATCTTTCTCTGCTCTCTGCCCTGATGACTGAGCCTTGCTGCCGGCTGCGTGGAACTCAGAACATTCCCAGGTAGGGCTGTTCAGGGAATTCACTGCACCTTCTCCCCTCTCCCTCCTCCTTCAGGGAGCTCTGGCTGCAAGAGGCAGCTTCTTTATTTCTCCCAGTCTACTGTCTGACACCCGGGGTTCTGACCTGTGGTTTAGGTGGGTTTTTTTGTCGTTGTGTTTTAGATGTTCAGCTTATTGTTGTTTCTAGGGGAGAGATCTGGGAACATCTCTCACTCTGCCACGTTTCTCCAATCTCTCAAGAAATCCATTTTTGATCTTAAAGCTAATTAACAGATGTTTTAAGACTTTGTGGAGTGATGAAAAAATGACATAATTTTCCCTCAAGGAGATATTCCTTTAGGTTGACTTTGGCCTACTAAAGAAATCTCTGGGATATGATGCTAACAGTAGAATTTGTGTTCCTATACGAAAAGCAAGTGAAACAATCAGAAAATACTTCTTATGGGAGAAGAATTCTGGTTAGGTCTTTAAAGTGGAAAGGGACATAAATTCAAGAAGAAAATAAAGGATTCCACATGAAAGAAATAGATAGAAGTAGACAGAGATCTGGAGGATAAGGGAGATGAGATGTTCATACATCGCTTTGCATAGAGAGTGGTTCGACAGGGCAGAGCAGCGTAATGTTTAGGGCTTCATAAGAACTCTGATATATGGTTGCAGATGTGTAAAGATAAAGAAGAGATTAAGGATTCTGAATTCAGAGCCTAGGAATATTCCTGCATATACTAATGGAAGGGTAAACCATTCTAGCATTAAATTACACCAGATTATGCAAAAGACCTTGAAGTGTACTTACTGAAACTTTGAGCCACTTTCAAATTTCCTAAATGTATAGAGCAACTGAAGGCATCTTTATAACTAAAGCCAGATAATACATGACTTCAGAAAGTGAATGCGAAATGGTAAGATAATCTTTGCCCCTTTCTCCAAACTGTAGAACTCAGAGGGCCTAATTCAATGCAGGTCTGAACAACAGTATTGATAGGGCCCACTTACAAGGCCAACTTCATTCGCCCACATTCATATCCATCTGCCAACTGTTTCCTTTCAGAGTGTTTTTTTATTTGTTTGTTTGTTTGTTTGTTTTTAGAAATCTTATGTAGAGGTTAGAAACTCTTTTTAATCTAAAGGGAACTGAGTGTTGTGTTTTTTGTGTTTGTTATTTACCTTCTTGGCCAGAGCAATTACTAGATTCAGTGATACAAAGAAAGAGAGATAGACCTTTGATCTCGAGTGAAAAGTTTAAAAATATATAGTTGAACAGTGGGTGTTTGGAAAATATAAAACATTTTACGTATTGTAGAACAGAAGACTAGAATATTCAATGATCTGCAGCTAGACAGGAGGCCAGTCTAGAAGCACAAGTAAGATATATTAGAATCCAGAGGAAACGTCAAGGCACAAGAGAAGAAAAATAAAAGGACCAATTGCAGAGACATTTTACTGCTAATAATTTTTAAGTTAAGCCTCACGTGAAAGAGTTGGGCAGCTGTAACTCTATTGCAGCAGTTGCCACAGTCTCCAGGAAAGGGTTTTGGTATAGTTTTCTTTGCAATAGTAAATTAGAAGAATTGAGTGGAGTTGATGCAGGGGAGATATAGGGCTTTTCCTTCTGCAAGAGTAGTTTGAAAACTAGTAAAATTGAAAACTACTGTTGTGGATATAGCATACAGATATGAATTCTACTTTTCTATTTTCATCTAGGTTTCTATCATTATGGGGAATTATTCAAAGGGTAGTTCTTGCCAATTCTATTTTTTAATGAAATAGCTTATTGAGTTATATTATACAAATCATAAAATTCACCCATTTTATGTGTGCAACTTAATGAATATTAGTATGTTTATAATGTTTTGCACCTATCACCAAGTCTAAATTTAGGAAATGTCCATCATCATCCCCCAAAAATGTGTGCTCATTTATAATCACTCTCTATTTTCTTGCCAATTCTTGTTTTGATCAGAAACTAAGCTTTTCTATGAGGCACATGAACCAAACTTGAGCCAGTCTTTTCTCATTTTTCGTTATCGCAAAACAGTTCTCCAAGTCTTTTATAAGACAGTGTAAATCAGGGGCTCCACGAACAGTATTTATATACCTGAATACATACTATAGAAGGTGTAGCTGTGTGTAAGAGGGTAAGAGGAATTGGAGAGACAGCATCATTCATTGTGGTGAATCAGGGAACGATATTGTTTTTCTTTTCCTTCTAGTTATTCTGGGTGTCTAGTAATAAGTCATATTTTTTACATGAGTTTCACCACTATATAATGTGGAAAGGATTAAGATAACATATGCATGTACTGCTTGCTACAGAACCGGATGAACTGAAAACAGAAGTAAATGTTAGTTTCCTAGCATATAAACACACATTTTTAGGTTCTGCTATGAATTAATAACATACAGAACACTCTGCCTTCTATCCAATCCACTGACCCAGTCAAGATATCCTCTCTTTTATATGGGTTCTTGATAAGTGGCCAAATTATTTTGCAGTTTATCTTCTTTCGGTCTGATTTTCCTAAGAGAATGTTTTCCTCAGCTGAAATATTTTTCTTTTTGGTAGCATCTGTAGAATATCAATAAGCCTTGCTTGGTGTGCATATCAGGAAACCATGATGCCTATCCAAAAATCAGTCTTTGAGATGGATACATATACTGACCTTCAGTTAGGCTCCAGGTTAAGACAACATAAGAAAATCAATAGCTTATTTTCTCTCCCTCTTTTTTTTTCTACTCATATTTTGAGATTTTCTAAGATGAAGAGTCATAACACTAAAGGCAAACATCTCTACTGAACATCCAGTGAGATAGATTACCATGGGCTCAAGCAGTTATACTTTGACTTAATCATAGCAAACCTACCAAATTAGGTCTTTCATTATATGTCCATTCCCACTATACACAATGTCTACTCCCCTGTCGGAATCAAAGATCATTTCCCCTTGCACACCTTGCCGCATCCTCCATCCTCTATCCCCTAGTCTCTTTTCAATGAGCTTTACAAAGAAAGTGTTAGATAACTGGAACTCTGATCATAGGGGAATAAACTTATGACATTAAAGCATGTTGTTTAGTTTTATCACTCTTTGCAGGTGCCAAAATTTATATCACCTCCCACAGGGAAAGGAAGAAATTCTGATCCTTTTTAACAATGTTCATGAAGAAGCAATAAAGCTGTAGACCATAAATAATTATGGAATGTTGATCAACGTGCAATAAATAAACAAATCATGCCATACACAATTTTCCTTCTTTATCTACCAAATTCCCCCCTAGTTTCTTTTAGTTATTTTGTCAACTAAATTCCTGAAGGCAAGCTAATCGACAAAGGCATTCATAACAGAAACATATACTATGGATGTTGAGAATAATTAGGAACAAACCAGTAAATTCTGAATGAAAGCTTCTAATTTGTCACTTTCTTTTCACTAGTAAGTGATAGAGCTAAGACTTTATTTACTCTTACAGCACATGGGGTTATTTAACACGGCTGACACAAGGCAAACTGGAAATTAAAAGAAAATGAGGCAGCCATTATGTATAAAGTTTTTATGTTGGCTCTTCTAATTAATATCAAGACAACACAATGATTTAATGGAGAAATAATATGAAAATTGTAGCTCTTGATGTACACACTCTATATAATCTTCTTAGAATAATAGCTACAATTTGTCAAATTCTATATATTACAGGCAATGTACTAAGGGTTTTAGATTTTCATGTATTAACTCACCTTATCTTCACTATTTAAAATAGATAATGTTAGTATTCCTATTTTACAAATGATGACACTAAGGCACAGAATTGCTAAGTAAACTGATCAAGGTCAACACAATTAGTGGTAGAGCTGAAATGTGAATCCAAGTAGTGTGGCCCAGATACTGCACTTTTAACCACTACAATATACTTCCCCTTGGACTATGAAAATAAAATAAGCTACACATTTCAAGTACACCCCAATTTCCATGGTAGTAACTTAGACTTCTGAGGCACAATTTAATATTCTTAAGCGATAAGCAACTATATTTGCCAGATTCTTTCCACACCTAATCGTTTCCTTATAGGAAGTCAGACCTCAGGAGATGAATTAACAGTTTTGGCCATTAAGATACCATTTAATTTGCTGCTGAAGTAATGTGGTAATGCATTAAAGGTGCCCTTGAATGCAGGATGAGAAAAATAAGACTCTAAAATAGTGTATATAACCCCCAAGCAAAAGTCATCACTATAAGGGCTTTGTCAAATCCTCTCAGAGTATTAACTTTCTATTATGTACAAGACACTTTCTTAAGCACTGTTGTAATTGAAATTAGTTAATTTGGTCATGACAGGAGAAAATCTATCTGGTATCTCCTTACTGGAAAAATTCAGAAATAGCTGCAATACAAATAATGTTATGGTTAGGGACTTGAATTGGGCTATGGACTTTGAAATGTTTCATATTCTTTTTAATGAACTCCATTTTAGTACCAAAAATCTAATGTGTCATTTATTCTCCATCTCATTTAAGGCGGCAACTCTCATAAAAGGAGACATCAACTGTTTTCATTGCTTTCACCTCTTGTCTGTCCTGCCTGGATGCACTTATCTTTAAATGTATTCTTCAGGATGTGGTTAAGATTATATTCCCAAAGTGCATTGCATTATGTCACTTACCTCCTCAAAAGCCATTATTACTTCCAGATCTTACTCCAATCATTATTTCTATAATGAACTAAAAATTCCTGAACATGATTTTTAAAGTCTCTGCTGATCTGGTCCCAAACTATTCACCTAACTTCTCTTATTATTTACACTTTATTTAATCTCATGCTCTGCCCTAGTAGCTCCAGAATACTTGACATGTTCCATACATATTGTTATATTTTTCCACTTTTGCTTCTTTACTCATATGCTATGAGGGAGCACTTAAGGACATAGGTTCTATGGTGAGAATGCCTCGTTTTGAATTTCAGCTCTAATACTTACCAGTGATGTGATCTTGGGCAGGTTATTTAATCTTTCTGATTTTTTTTCTGTAAAACATTTTCCTCACATGTAAGGTGAATAATGATAGTATCTGCAACATAAGTTTGCTTTAAAGACTAAATGAGCTAAAGACATGACGTGTATGGAAAAATTCTTGACAGATAGTGAATGCTCAATAATCTTATATTTTATTGTTGATTTTGTTATTTTTATTTGTTATTTTATATTTATATTTAAATTTTATTTATATTTATTGTTATTATTATTCTTACAGCCCACAGTATTTTCCTGCCAACCTCACCTATTGATATTCTATGTTCCTGTCAAGGATCAGCTCAAATGCTACCTCCTTTGGAATTTTCCTCATATGTTATTAAACAATACCTCAGTATTTTGAGGTTAGTTATGTATTGGCTTCTTCACCTCTAAAAGATCACAATCTTTGCTGCACATAATGTATTATCTGGCACGTAGTAGGTGATCAATAAGTATATGTTGATTTGGTCAGAAAAATCTTGCAAGATTCCATGCTTAAGAGTTCCTTTGCATGTAGCTGAGAACCATAATACTAACAGTAATTTTTTTGCCTCAGGTTTTAATACATTCTTGTTGAAAAGCTCAGTAGAAGGGATATTATGTCATTTAACCTAGATGGCTTTTCCCCACTCCTTTTCAATCATCTACCCAGCATGCCACAAACTGACTGCCAATTCAAATATATGCCATGCGGGCATAGTTTTCTCATTGCCCAGATTAGATAAGATATGTCTATATGCTATATGACAATTTGTTCTGAGTCTGCTTTCTAATGGTAGTGCCTGCACAGTCATAATGCATTTTGTTTGTTGTATACTTATTCAGAAACAATTATGCCTAGGGTCCTTTGAAATGCTTGGGGTAGTGGGTTTCAAATAGTTCCTAACTATCCCACCAAGCAGCTAATTTACCAAGATTTCATTTAAAACACTAGTCTTCAGTCTCTACCTTTCTTTAATATAAGGAATAGTTGAAAGTTGACAAGTTAGTAGATGTTACAGATTTTATAGGACATTAAAGATGTGGGAATGAAACATGCTCCAAAAAGGTAACAATAATCATCTATCATTATCATTACATTTAATTAGAGCTAGAAAATAGACAATATGCTGTTAGTATAGGAAATTTGGAGAGAATAGCTTCATATCAGTCTTCCTAGTTGCAAAAAACATTTGAGGTGGACTATCTATTAAATCATATAGAATTAACTGGTGCCTGAACAGCCAAATTTAATGAACCTGTCTTTGTCAGTACTTTAATGCTTTTAGTTTAATTGTATCTTTTTCTTTATGTTGCTAAGTTTCCTTTCATTTATTCCCAATAGATTTTCCCTTTAGTTTTTTTTTTACTTTTTATTATTATTATTTTTTATTTTTTTACTGAAACCTCTAAATGTTGACATGAGAAAAAACATGAAAACGTTAGTGTTGGAGATTAAGTATCTTCTCTGCTCCTGTAATAGTAACTGAAAATTACCATTTTCCTATATTTTAAGGCCTAATTACCATATCTACTTTTCCCAGAAAAGTATGAGTGGGGTTTACTTTGATGTTTCTTATAGTCACAAATACATGTGTATTTACCTCAAGACTGTAAAGCTTGTTTTGGGGACCTTAAAGGTATATTTAATTGTTATTCTAAACATGACACCTCTTGATCTTTCACTTCTCTATTTTCTTACTCATCTGCCATAAAAAAGCTGAGGTCTACCCAAATAATGAGTTAATACCATTTTACACATACCCCCTGGAAATGAAGTGCTTCATACATAAAGCATTCCACAAGAACTTATGGTGAGATAAAAAAGGTAACTAAATCAAAACATAATAAATCTATGTAAGGCCTATAAGGACATAATAAGTTAGGCTATGGGCAAATGTGCCTAAATGTATCTAGCAACTTTCAAGATTTGTCACTGTGATATTACATGAGTAGAATTGACCCACTATCTCCCCCTTGTAAGAATTTGCTCTTCTTTCTCATTACTCAAAGTAAAATTAATTTTGTAAACTCTAAGTACCACACATATCTTGTTACATTCATTTCTAATGCAAATAACTTAAAATTGCAACTTCTCATAGCCTTCATTCAAAGGGTATTGGCATTTCAGTTGGTTTAGCAACTGTTATTGTTTTATATCTCTTTAAGGATGGACATAGGCATGCCAGTCTTTTAATAACAAGTTTCCACAAAAGTTCTACTGCATATACATAATCCATTTTGGCTGTAGAGAGATACAGAGAAGTCTTTGTAGGCCTTCAACCTATCACAACATGGAAAACAGTGGTAGAGAAGAGCAAACAAGAAGCTATCTTCTAAGAAGGGCATATTACTTGAAGAAGCTTTCATTTCAAAGTGACTTCAGGTATGAGAAAAAAAATTAGGATGCTCTTTAATGTATTATGGACAAATGGAGATGCATTACATAATGTTGGTATTCTGGGAGACCTGGATAGAAAAGGATAAATCAATACTTCATGTATATATAACTTCTTCCTTAAAGAAGCTCAAAGCCTTATTTTCTTCTTCATGTAAACAAAGTTAAAAAACTCGAAAATTCTGACTGAAAACTTCATTTTCTTTTAATGATTTTGTATAAATATCATATAATATTTCCTTCAAAATCCTAGTTAACAGTTCTGTGTATTTGACTCCAGTTTTACAGATATAATGCCTAGGATGCTAAATAGCGTTCAGATTTTTGAATGAGTAATGATATTTCCACATGCAGGGCAGAAGAAAAGCAATTTAGTTGAAAGCCTCTTTTCTTTCTACTGTGCATGTGTGCTTTACATTAGAATTTGAAAAATATAAGGAACAATACTTCACTTATTGACCTATGAGATTTCTAGCAAAAACAATCACCTGGGGACACAACTGAAAGCCAGAATTAAATGAATCACCTGAAACCAGCAAGTAATGGAGGCGGGGGAACAGCTGTTTTAGGTTTGGGTTTTATACTCTTGGAAGAGTACTCCTGTATAGAAAATTAAAGATATCGTTTTACTTAGCTTGGCTACTTGGTCACCAGGGAAAACATTATGCCTATCTTGCCTTAGAATGTATGGCCATTTTAGAGATACGAGCAGATGCTGTTTAAAACATATGTCCACAGCTGTGAAAATTGATAGCTAACTACACAGAAGAGAAAAAAATAACCTAACGTTTAAAATTAACATCAAACTCTACACATTAATTGACCACAATGATTCAATGATTCGTTTAATCATTCAACACATACATATTAAAAGAACATTTTGTACAAATGGAACAGCATGCACAAATATATAGACACATGAGAGCTTTGCATATATGGGTACAGAAAGGTATTTAGTGTGGCTAAATAAAGGGCATATTAGGGCAGGGGACTAGATGGGAATGACGATAGTCATAGGTTGAAGCCAGAGTGTGGAGGCCTTTAATGTTAGGAATTTGAATTTTATTTAGGGTCAATGAGAATTGGCCATAGGAAGATTTTACTTTTTTTTTTTTTTTAATTAAAGAAGCTTTTACATTTGAGAGTGACATGATCCGATTTATGTTTCAGAAAGGTCAGTCTGTGAAAATGCAAGGTAAGGTGGGAATATTCTATTTTCACTTATGTATATGTATGTATATAATATTCGTTCAGGTAATTGTATGCATAAATTGTCTTTGGAAGGATACAAAAACTGGTCATAGTAGATGCAATGGGAAAGAAAAATGAAGAACACATGTTTAGTTTTGGTGGGGTAGATTTACTTTTCTTTATAAGTTTAAACTTTTTAGTTTATTTTTTATTATATATTTATTTTTTTAAACTTTTTATGGTGATATTGGTTGACAGAATCCAATAAGTTTCAGCTGTACACTTTAACAGTAAGGCGTATATATATATTTACACTGCGTGTTCAACTCTCATAGTTAGATTTCATTCTGTCACCGCATATTTGACCCCCTTTACCCAGTCTACCTCGCCTCCCTCACCCCGTAACCTCTGATAACCACTAGTCTCTAGTCCATGTCCATGAGTCTCAATTTGTTTATCATGTTCATTTGTTGCTTTTAGGTTTATATCATGTGATTTTCAACTTTTTCTGTCTAGCTTATTTTGCTTAGCATGATTATTTCGAGGGCCATCCATGTTGTCGCATATGATAGTATTTCGTCTCTTCTTATGGCTGAGTAATATTCCATTGTATATATGTACCACGTTTTCTTTATCCAATAATCTATCATAGGACACTTCGGTTGTTTCCAGGTCCTGCCCATTGTGAATAATGCTGCTATGAACATCGGTGTGCAAGTATCTTTTCAGATATGAGTCTTTAAGTCTTTGGGGTAAACGCTCAGTAGAGAGATTGCTGGATCATATGGTAGATCAATACTTAATTTTTTGAGGAAATTCCATACTGTTTTCCATAGTGGCTATACCAATTTGCAGTCCCATCAGCAGTGTATGAGGGTTCCTTTTTCTCCACAGCCTCTCCAAAATTCGTTATTATTTCTCCTGTTGATTATAGCTATTCTAACAGGTGTGAGATGGTATCTCATTGTGGTTTTGATTTGCATTTCTCTAATAGCTAGCGATGATGAGCATCTTTTCAAATATTTGTTGGCCATTTGTATGTCCTATAGAGAGAAGTGTCTGTTCAGATCCTCTACCCATTTTTTGTTTGGATCTTTTGGTTTGTTGTTGTTGTTGTTGTTGAGTTGTATGAGTTCTTTGTATATTTTGGATATTAGTCCCTTATCAGAGATGTTGCTTGTAAATATATTTTCCCATTTGGATAGTTGTCTCTTTACCTTGCTGACAATTTCTTTTACTGAGAAGAAGCTTTTTAGTGTGATGTAGTCTCATTCATTTATTTTAGCTTTTGCTCCCCTTGCCTTTGAGGTCAAATTAATAAAATCCTCTTTAAATCCAAGGTCCTTGAGGTTAATTCCTATGTTTTCTTCTATGCATTTTATTGTTTCAGGTCTCATATTTATGTCCTTAATCTATTTTGAGTTAATTTTGCTGTGTGGTGATAGACAAGTCTAGTTTCATTCTTTTGCAGGTGGCTGTCTAGTTTTCCCAGCACCATTTATTGAAGAGGCTTTCCTTAATTCACTGTATATTTTTGGCTTTTTTGTCAAAAATCATTTGCCTATATAAATATGAATTTACTTCTGGACTCTCGATTCTGTTCCACTGGTCCATGGGACTATTTTTTTGGCACTACCATACTATTTTGATTACTTTCGCTTTGTAGTATAATTTGAAGTCAGGAAGAATGATGCCTCCAGCCTTGTTCTTTTTTTTCTCAGGATGGCTTTGGCAATTCTGAGTCTTTTGTGCTTCCATACAAATCTGATGATATTTTTGTTCTATTTCTTTAAAAAGTGCTGATGAGATTTTGATGGAAATTGCATTAAATCTGTATAATTCTTTAGGTAATATGGTCATTCTAACTATGTTGATTCTTCCAACCCAAGAACATGGAAAATCTCTCCATTTCTTTGTATCTTCTTTGATATCTTTTAATCGGGTCTTGTAGTTTTCATTATATAGGTCCTTCACATGTTTTATTAGATTTATTCCTAGATATTTTATTCTTTTTGTTGCAATTGCAAAAGGAATTATTTTTTCCACTTCTTTTTCTGATATTTCATTATTAGAGTATAGGTACACTATGGATTTTTGAACATTGATTTTGTATCCAGAGACTTTACTGTATTTACTTATTGTTTCTAGTAGTGTTCTTGAGGATTCTTTAGGATTTTCTGTATAGAAAATCATGTCATCCACAAATAATGACAGTTTGACTTCTTTGTTTCCTATTTGGATGCCTTTTATATCTTTCTCTTGCCTGATTGCACTCACTAGGACCTCCTACGTTATATTGAATAAGAGTGGTGATAGTGGACAGCCTTGCTTTGCTCCTGATCTTAGAGGGAAAGCTTTTAGTTTTTCACCATTAAGTGTAATGTTGGCTGAGTGTTTGTTATATATGGCCTGTATTATGTTAAGGTACTTTCCTTCTATACCGATTTTGTTAAGTGTTTTGATCATAAATGAATGCTGTTTCTTGTTGAAGGCTTTTTCTGCATCTATTGATATAATCATATAATTCTTATTTTTTAATTTGTTTATGTAGTGTATCACATTAATTGATTTGCATATGTCGAACCATCCGTGTGCCTCTGGAATGAAGCTCATTTGATTGTGGTGTATAATCCTTTTAATATGTTGCTGTATTTGGTTCACTAGTGCCTTTCAGGATTTTTGCAACTAGGTTCATGATAGATATTTGTCTGTAGTTTTCTTTTTTTGTGTTATCTTTACCAAGTTTTGATATCAAGGTAATATTGGCCTCATAAAATGAATTGGGAAGTATTGTCTCCTCTTCAATTTTTTGGAAGAGTTTGAGGAGAATAAGTATATTTTTGAATATGTGGTAGAATTCACTGGTGATGCCACCTGGTCCTGGACTTTTGTTTTTGGTAAGTTTTTCATAATTGTTTCAATTTTCATACTGTCGATCGGCCTATTTAGATTTTCCAATTCTTCTTGTTTCAATCTAGTAAGATTGTATTTTTCTAAGTACTGATCCATTTCTTTGAGGTTATTAAATTTGATATTATATACATTTTTATAGTATTCTTGTATGATCCTTTGTATTTATGCAGTGTCTGTCATAATTTTCCTTCTTTCACTCCTGATTTTGTTTATTTGTTCTTTCTCTTTTTTCCTTAGTGAGTCCAGCCAGGGGTTTGTCAATTTTATTTACTTTTCAAGGACAGCTTTTTGTTGCATTAATTTTTTCTATTATTTTTGTTTTCAATTTCATTTATTTCTGCTTTAATTTTGATTATTTCTTTCCTTCTGCTGACTTTAGGCTTCATTTGTCCTTCTTTTTCTGGGTTTTTTTTTTTAAAGATAAAGCATTAGATTGTTTATTTGCTCTTGTTCTTGTTTTTGAAGATAGGCCTGTAATCATATGAACTTATCTCTTATGACTGCTTTTGCCATGTCCCAAAAGTTTTGATATGTTTTACTATCATTATCATTGGTTTCCATGTATCTTTTGATCTCTCTTTTTATCTTTTCTCTGAGACAGTTATTCTTCAGTAGCATGTTGTTTAATCTCCATGTATTTGTGGTTCTTCCTGCTTTCTTTTTCCAGTTGATCTCTAGTTTCAAAGCATTATGATCAGAGAATATGGCTGGTATGATTTTAATCCTCTTATATTTGTCGAGGCTATCTCTGTGTCCTAGTATGTGGTCGATACTTGAGAAGGTTCCTTGTGCACTAGAGAAGAATTTTAAGCAGTTCTTTGGGATGGAAGGCTCTATAAATGTCAATTATGTCCAGTTGTTCGAATGTATCATTTAGAGATGTTATTTCCTTATTGATTTTCTGTTTGGATGATCAGTCCATATCCAACAGTGGAGTATTTAAGTCCCCTATTACGATAGTGTTTTGGTCTGTTTCTCCCTTTAGTTCTGTTAGTAATTGCTTTACATATTTTGAGGCTCCCTGATTGGGAGCATAGATATTAAGAAGTGTTATGTCTTCTTGGTGCATGATTCCCTTAATCATTATGAAGTGTCCCTAAGTATCTTTCTTTACCTTTTTTATTTCGATGTCTATTTCGTTTGATATTAGTATTTCTACTCCTACTTTTCTCTGAATGCCATTTGCTTGAAATATCATTTTCCACCCTTTCACTTTGAGTCTATATTTGTCTTTAGAGCTGAGATGTATCTCCTGGAGGCAGTATATGGTTGGGTTTTGTTTTTTGATCCATACTGCAACTGCGTACTTTTTTATTGATTAGTTCAGTCTATTATCATTTAGAGTGATAATTCAAATATGAGGTCTTCTTATAGCCATTTTTTGTTTTGTTTTCTGGTAGCTCGATGCTTCATTTGCTTCCTTGTCCTTGTTTTTCTGTTTTCTTTATTTTATTTGAGTTTTGTGGGTTTTCTCTTTGGTTCTTTTTGTTTTATGTTATATACTTCAGTTCTGAAGCCTTGGTGTGTGGTTACCATTATGAATATTAACAGGGTCATTATATATACACATGTCCATTTTCTTCTGCACATGCCTTATCTCCATTCCCCTCTGCGTATTTGGATCTGTGAATCCCCCCCACCCTTTTCAGTCATTGTTGTCTCCATTTGTCCCTATGTATGCTGAACGTTCATTACTATCTTGCTATAGCAATTCTCTTCTTAATGTTTAAGCTTATAATGCCCTGTTCTTAGTAGGGTTGCACTCCTGTACTTCTATTTGCTTGATAGTCACCTTAGTTCTACTTATGTATGTTTTTTATCATTTTGTTTTAGGCGAGCTGACCCCTTTCAGTATTTTCTGTAGTGCAGGACTCTTAGTGCAGAATTCCCTCAATTTTTGTATGTCTAGAAAGGTCTTTATTTCTTCTTCATATATAAAGGAGAGCTTAGCTGATTACATTATTCTCGGCTGGTTGTTTCTTTCACTTAATAGTTTGAATATGTGATTCTACTCCTTTATGGCTCGTAAGGTCTCTGGTGAGAAATCCGATGATCATCTAATGGGTTGTCCTTTATAAGTTACCGTTTTCTTCTCCCTGGCTGCCTTAGAATTCTGTCTTTGTTGTCGATTTTTTATAATTTTAATACAATGTGTCTTGATGAAGGCCTTTTTGTGTTGAGATAATTGGGTGTTCTGTTGACTTTTTGAATTCCAAACTCCAGCTCATTCCTTAGATTTGGGAAATTCTTGTCAACTATTTGTTTGAAAATGCTTTCTAGTCCCTGCTCCTTTTCCTTACCTTCGGTAATGCCCATTATTTTTATGTTTCCTCTCCTGGTGGTATCAGCTATTTCTTGAATTTCTTTTTCATTCTTTGGTTTCTCTCTTCTTCCTTCTGATTTATTTCTAGATTTCTGTCTTTGATATCACTGATCCTTTCCTCCATTTGGTCGATTCTATTTCCCAAGATTGCTATTTCATTTTTCAACTCTTGCAGTGTGTTTTTTTTTTAATCTCCAGAAGAACTATTCTGTTCTTTTTGAGGATTTCAGTATCCTTGCTCTGCTCATCTAGTTGTTGTTGTTTTTTTAATTCCTGAAATTGTTGATATGACTTGTTTCGGAACGCACTGAATTTTTTCAGAAGCACCATCCTTTATTATCTGTCATTTAAGTTGCATATTTCTATGTCTGTAAGCTTATTTTCTAGAATTTTTTCTCTTTCTTTCTGAGACGCCTTGTCACCTTGGTTGTTCATGGTGTTTAATGGACTATTTCCGTCTGGGAATTAATGGAAGTGTATTCTGCTGATTTTCCAGAAAGAAGATTTATATAAAAGTCTGTCTTTAGCCTGCTGCAACGAAGGCGCTTTTCTTTTGGTTTCCAGTAGATGGCATCTAAGCCTCTTGGATCCTTGCTTTATATACATCCTTAATAATGCCTTTTTATTTTCTTGTAGATGTTTAATCATGCTCACTACCCTCAGTCTCAGTCCCTGTCAGTGTTAGCGACAGTTTCGGTAGTGTTTGCTTAGATTCCCCTGGCAGTCCATGGTGTTCGGTCTGGGAGGATATGGGGGTATGGGACCTTTGGGTTGGAGTTGGGGTCTGCGGCTTAGCCTCAGTTTTGCAACCGCGGCCAGTAAAAGTCAACTTTTACTGTTGTTTCTCTCCCATCCCCACTTTTCTGTTTTCTGCCCTGACAGCTAGGTCCTGTCGCCGGCGGTGTGGAACTCACCACACTCTCTCGCAGGGCTGTTCAGGGAACTCGCTGCACCTTCTCCCTTCCCGCTTCTCCTACAGGGAGCTCCAGTGTCTGTGAGAGGCATCTTCTCTATTTCTTCCACTCTACCACCCCATACCTGGAGTTCTGACCTGTGGTAGCTCTTATGCACAGATCCCATGCTCAGATGTGCTGGTATGCAGTTTAGGGTTTTTTGCTGTTGTTGAGTTTTAGATGTTTAGCTTATTTTTATTTCAAGAGGAGAGATCTGGGGATGTTTCTCTCTCCTCCATGTTTCTCCAATCTTCGAGATTTACTTTTTACTGTCTACTCTTTGTACTATTTGATTTTTATTATGTGTCTTAACTTCAGTCCCCTGTAAGCAGAGCTCAAGGCTAGATTAACATGCTGATACTTTATTTGGGAAGGCAAGTTTAGAGATTTTAGGGTAAAGAATAAAAAAGGAAGTGAAGCAAGGACATGTATGAAGTAGTGTGAGGCAATGAATTCCTGAGCTGGTTTCTGCTCTGTCATGGGGCTGGTGCTATGAAGAGACACAGAAGGTTGTTCTCAGCACTGCCGTTACTGGACATTACCAGAAAGCTTGAAAAAAGAAACTGCTTCTTGCAGCAATCTTCTTTAGGCAGAAGTGATAAGGGAAAGGGAGTTTATCTTCCTGACTCATTTATTGGTTAGGTTTACCTCATGTGGAGCTAATACCTGATACTTCCAGGTTGCATTATCCAGACACTGAAAGGCCACACAAGAAGCCAGATGTGGCATTTCATCCATGTCTAGAAATGAAGAAATGGCTTGCTATATTTAGTCTTGGAGTATGAGATATGATAGATAGATAGGTCATGGGATTTAACTTGGATTCTGGCGAGTTCAGTGAACTCTAGAAAGAGGGTGGCTGTACAGTCTAAGAGCTGGATAAACATATTTGGAAAGCAAGCTGTTGATGCTATTTGAGAAGGTGCACAGATTAGTATTCAGAACACTTTTTAAAATGTATCATTAAAAAATTACTTGTAAAATCAGTATGCTTCTTCTGGTAGTGGTGTGAAAGTTGATTTGAAAAGAGAAAGAATAAAGGTGTATTATCTAGTTAGGGGAGGATATTGTGGTTGTTTCAGTGACAACAACTAAAGCAGTAGAAGTAAAGAGAGATCTAATCCATATTCAGAAAGTAGTATCTATAGGACTAGGTCACTTGAGTGGATGTAAGGAATAGGACAGAAGATGTTAAGAATGACTGTAAGGCTTATGAGTTAGATTATCGGTAAGGAAAACTGGAGAAAGAACAGCTGGATTTGGTTTGTGAGGGAAGATAATTTAGGTCAGCTTTGTCCGTGTTGAATTGAAGGTGACAGAAGATAGAAATATTTTGATAAAGGTACCCTGTTTATAGTTAGAAATATATACCTAGAGTTCAAAAGAGAGATCAAGGCTGGAGAGATATCTTGGGTCATATGGATATGTTACCATTAGGATGATCTGAGTTCTGGTAACACGCAAGTCTCAGTTCTTATTACAGACAAAGAAATGAATTTCCACTCAGCAACAGTTATGAGAGGTAAACTTATTAAAGGGACATTTTGAAGTAGAAACAGGTCATTTCTAAACTGGCTAACAGTGTGGAAATGAGGGTACGCACCCAGTGAGGAGCGGGTTACAGCAAGGAAAAAGAGTTGTAATCCCGTGGAAGGGGGAGGTCTGTATTATATTAGGGCTGTGATGGGTAGTTACAAAGGCATTCCTAGGTGATTGGTGCATGAGATCATTTTGATCGACACTTGGTTGCTGTATAACTTTCTACCTACTGCACATGTGCTTACTTAGAATTCAGTAGGCTGACATTGTGGGCTGGTTAGGGTAGTACCTTCTGCACAAGAGTCTGTGTTCAGATTACATCATCCAAAGGTTATGCACCCCCTCCCAAGTCCTTTGTCTCTCAGGATGCAGGAAGGATTCTTTAACTACCAATGGGGTGTTCTTTGGGCAGTCTCTAGGCTATCTCTTGGCTGGGCCTCCATTCCATTGTTTCCCTGTCACTCATGTCTGACTAACTACCTAACAGATATACATGGTAAATAAATTTGAGTTGTTTGAATCTGAGAGAATGGTATTTTCAATATCCTCTGTTTAAAAGGCAGAGATACAAGCACTATGTTTTAGGAATGCATCCATCAAAATGATCTGTCCCAACACAATAAATACATTAGTTTTATTAATTAGAAACATAGAAGCCACACTACCAGTAGTCGGTCAACATATATTGAATCCTCATCTTGTAGAGATCACTATCCTAAGTGTTCAGAGGTAATAATAGAGGAAATGGTAGGGAAGATACTTTGGCATATGCTGACAATATAAGGCAAAGACAAGTTAGATGCATCAAACAGAGACAATAATCACCTCATAAAAACTACCAAAGACACCATGAATCAAACTTGTATATCCCTAAAGCAACAAAAACATATATTCATAGTAACCACAAATATATCTTATGTTAAAAAAGGAAGTTATTTATTCATCTGAATAGAGTTGTTTTATAACCTATGTTTAATATATAATAAGTATACCACTGGTAGCAGTATCTTGATCAATCATAAATTATCTTTCCTCAGATCTAGAGGGTCCAAGTGGAGACAAGTATAAACATCAGCATTTTCAAGCCAAATGTACACTGATGGGAAAACTGGCTTTAAAATAATAAATTTTGTTGGTATAGATAATAATCTTGGGTAATTCAAGACTATAAGAGCTGACTATTTTTCCTCTGAACTAAAATGATCATCATTTATCAAATATTTACTATGTGCAGGACATTCTGTTCAGTACTTTAAAAGAGTTATCTCCTTTAGTACTTATAATTACTCCAAGGTAAAATATATATATAAAATATGTATATATATATATATATATATATATATATATATATATATATATATATATATATTATATATATAATTGAATATATATATTATTGAATATATATATATTATTCCCATTTTACAGTGAGGAAACTGAGACTCAGAAAGGTAAAGTCATTTTCCCAAGGATATGCAAAAGTGATAGTCATGTTTAAAATTGTGATAGCCATTACTAGCACCCTCCAATATATTCAGTTCTCTTTTCATTCCAGTACACAGAGGATTATACTTGAAATTAGAAGAGGCCATATGACTAGCTCTGCCTAATGTAATGAGATCGAAAGTGACATGTCAGTTTCAGGAAGAAGAATTCAAATGCTTGTGCTCAATTCTCCAGCACTGTCTTTGCATGTTGCAATGGACCCAGGAGTTTTGTATTAGGATTACAGCTTTTTAAGTTGGTAGAGCTTCCATCAGCCTGAAAAAGGATTATGTGGAGCAGGCAGGGTTCCTCAACCCCTTGCTCCCCACCTTGTGGTCAACATACATTGGATAAGCAACAATAGCAAGAAATAAGCTTTTACTATTTTATTGAAGCCACTGAGATTTTGGAGTTTGTTGATACCACAGAATAATGTGGCTTGTCTTGATTGACCAAAAAAAAAAAAAAGCTATATATTTTTGCTCTATATTCTGTCCTCTGTGCATTATGCACCACCACTTTTTTGAACTGACTATTTTATAGCCTAAGTACATCACATAATTATTCCTTTTTAAATTTTTTTGACACAATATTTGGTTTCTTATTATTTTCGTTTCTTAAATGGTGACTATTACAGAGTCTAGACTTAGGTTTCTTCAATTAAGTTGAGACAAATCACAGTGTCATTAAGAAAATCACCTTCCATTTACAGAATCTGCTGCAAATGCATGAACGTTAAATCATTTTATGTCATGTATGAAATCTGAAAGCTTCCAGGAGAAATACGTGTTTGTCTAGGGATCCAACTTTCTATTTAACCTGCCAAAGCAAACTGCAGGCTCAACAGTGCTTGCTGCATACATGTATTTTGCCACATCCCTGGGACCTGGATGTGTCAGTATATGACTTAAAATGGAAGTTGATCTTCAGCTAATTGACAAATTCAACAGTAAGTTCTGTACAAAAGTAGTCACAGTCCACAAGAACATTGGTGTTTTTCTTGAAATATAACATGACATTTTGGGGACTCGGCCAAATTATATGCTCCTCTCTTGATGCCTGAATGCACCCTAAAGAGCATCTTGAATAGTGAAATGAAAATTAAAGTGGTTCTGTGCTCCTGGAACTGAGTTAAGACCCACATTTAAAAATCAAATGTATGTCAGTGGACTAGACTTAACTGAGGGAAACTACTCAATTATGATTCATCTAGGTTTGACCATAATGAATAAATGTATTGTGGGGCACAGCCATTCTGATGGTAACTTTTAGTATCAATTGTCAGGCTAAATTTCTCTATTAGCCATCATGATGTGAGTGTATTTATTCTAGCACTGTTTGGCATGACAGTTACAAGGTTTCTATAGGCAACTCTACCCAAGGAATAAAAGAATCAAGTCATCTTCCTTGTGGATTTGACTTTAAATGTTAGTGGATCTAACTTTATTTTGCAAGTACATTAGAATACCAAAGAGTCAAGTTTTGAGAAACAGTTTTAAAATCATGCTAAACAAATATTTCCAGTTAAAATCTTACTTTAATTAAATTCCTGCGAATAGATCTGATTCTAGAAAAATCATGTTGCTTTCATTAGGAGAGTAGTGTTATCTTCATCTCCTTTAAATTCCAATTTGACTTCATCTAGTTTGTTTTCATATTTTTCCTTAAAATATTTTTTAACTGAATATCATCTTGTAATTCAATCTTAAGGCTCCGATAATGTTAAAACACCGGAGTAAAGTTTGTGTGATTTAGAAACAGCTACAAAATTCAAAGTTTGAATTGCAATCAAAGTATTCTTTGGGGGCTCAGTGATATCTGAAACATTATTCAAGGCACATTTATAGGTAATTAATCATTTTAATATTTGTCTGGAACATCTCTTATGCATCACTTTAAATCTCTCAGCCTCATCTCTAACTCCAGCCACATCTGTGGCAATCAGTATTCTATAGCCTTTGACCAACTTGGCACAGATGAAACCTAACAGCACCCTACCTCTATACTGCACTAAATGTCTCTTGATTTTTGCTCTGTGCTTCTCTGTTACCACAACACAGAACTTGCTCATTACTGACACAAATGCATCCTGAAAGGGCACAGAAATTAAATCTTTATAGAGTGGGCTTTGACCAACTGGGAATGAAATTTAATGGATAAATGCTTCCCCCTCTCTTCTCCTTAGTAGACCATTCTGAGAAACACTTCTTAAGTATTCTCAAATGCTTTAGCAGGAGCCAAAAATCAGTCACCTATTGGAGTTGTTCTTGAACTGGCTTTCTCTTCCTCTCTCTTTCACTCTCTGTCTCTCACTCCTTCTCCATGAATCACAGTCCCAAATAAGCCATTATCTCTTGCTTTATTTTAGGGAAACTGAGGCTAAGACACTGTATAAATTCACTAATTAAATTTACATGAATTCCAAATCATTATCAAGGTTTACTTCATAATATGTATGATAGAAAACATACATATTAACCCCCCTGAAATAAATCTATGACTTATCAACTGTTCCTAGAAGAAAATTAAATATATTAGAGAGAGAACAAATTTATTCAAGATAGATGGCAACATATACAAAAGACACTCAATGATGACATGCACATACCACAGAGTCCTTGGCCTCACTCATTCATTCATTCAATATTTATTGAGTGTGTACCAGATGCCAGCACTATGCTGGATATTAAGAATACAGAGGTAAATATGGCACATATGGTTTCTGTCATTAGGGAGCTTACAATCTATAGATTTTACAGTTGTCAATCAGAGATACATATTAACCCAAGAAATATGATTAGCAGAGGAAAAATAAAATTTTTCCCTCAGAACCATTTCAAGCCTCATCTCCAAATAACTCTGGAAGTAAATACATAAGTAGAGGCCACAGAAGGGAGAATAAGAATAGTTATTACAGCCAAGAGCTCATGCCAATAATAAAGTAAGAAAGTTTCCTGATTATAGTCACTGAAGTAATTTCCTATTTGATCTTAGTGTATCATGACTTTAACTCTTCTCTGATAACTTTATTTGTAAATGGTCCTACGCATGGATTCCCTTGCTGCATTTCCTCCCAACGAAGTTCTCACCAGGCTATTGCTAACTTTGACTCAGAGAACTTAAGCTCAATGAGGTGTTCAACACCTACACTTTACTCGCAGCTTTGCAAAAAAGAAGGCAATTACTCAAGAAACTGCTTGAAGGAGGAAAAGAAAACCTGACCCTTTTAAGACTTTACATGGTACTCTAACTATCCAGATTAATTTAGGTCTAGGTTTGAAATACCATGTAAGTTATGGATCTTTGCTCTGGAGTTCACTATCATTTTTTCAAGCTTCAAGGACTGACATCTCACCTTAAACTCATGTGACTAGATGTGACTAACATTGTTCAGTATCTCAGTATGTTAGGGCATTTATATCTCCTTCTAAGTGTTTAATCTGAGGGCCTCTGAAGAGCTCACAAAGCAAGGGGAAACAAAAAAGGAACAAGGAAATGGTTTTAAAGATAATATATTAAATTTTATTTAAATAATGACTACCCAGATTACTTAGGAAATGAGGCTTTCTTGTTGCTGATCTTTATATTTATTGGAAATATATTTATTGGACTCAAAGGCCATAAAAGCTGCTGGCTAAGCCAGCTACAAACACATGTCCAGAAAGTACTGCCCATAACTTCAGCCTCATTATACCTTCATTATAATACCATGACTATGCTTGGAAGTTCATGAATTTAATTATAACGGACTGAATTCTGAATAAGCACATGTGCAGTATGCAAAGCTTTATATAGCAGCCAGGTGTCAGTCAAGGTAACATCACATACAGATCATCTAGAACCTCCTATCACGGCCCAAATGTAAACATACCTTCTCATTTTTGCGCTGTTATAGCTCTCCTTGCTAAAAACCTACTTCTCCCTTTGGGGCTTATTGTCCTATCTCTTCACCTCCCAAATTACACAGGGTGCTAGGTGCAGCCTTCCCTAGCGTGGCCCATCTCCTGCTAAAATGTACTTTCAATAAATCTTATTTTTTCTAAATTTCGCCAACCTGTAATTCTTTGCTGTGTTGGAGGCGAAGAACCGAGAGACAACACACAAGACCAACGTCCTCCTCATTCTCCCCTACACTGCTGAGGCAACGCCGGATTTCACATCACTCCAGTGGTAACAATACCAGTTATAAGCCACTGTGCTAAATGCTTTACACAATTAATGTTATTCAAACCTCAGAACAAACCTGTAAGGCAAGTACCATTATTAGCTACATTTTACATGTGGCTCAGAGAGGTTACAGTGGAGATCTGACATGTAATAATTGGTATCTTTGAAAAATGGAACAGAAATTACCCATAAATTACAAGATATAATAAAACTTTTCTGGAAAAACTCAGACATTGTGAATCAAAAGGGTTATTGAAAAAATATTAGAAAATGCTTAAAAGCAAGATATCACCTCATAAAATTATTCAAGGACAAAGAAAGAAACTTACAAGTATTCTGACAAAAGAAATAGATAACTTACAAAACAAACAAAAACAAAAAATCTCAGGCTAGCCTAGAAATTCTCATTAACACTGCATTCAAGAAAACAATGGAGCAAATCTATGAGTTGTGGAGTATAAAATGCTATAGCCCAATAATTCTGTATCCATCTAGGATGTTGTTTATTTTAAAGGTTAAAGAAAAGCATTCTCAAATATGTAAGAACTCAAGGATTTTAGCCTCTATTCACACTTTTTGAAAGATTTTGATAAATGTTCCCTGTTAATATAAAGTTCCACTTTACAGGAGAAAACATATTTTAGGTACTTTCCTGGAGGGTCAATGTGTAGTGCTCCAGAAAAACTGCCCTTGCCAAAGAGGTTTTTATTGTAATTCTAGTATTAGAAATTCCTTTAGGTTAAAGTGTGACTCTTTTAAAATCGAAATACTTCTGGGAAGGCTAACATATTAAGCATTTCACAATCATTGACAACATCTTAATGAATAAGTTTAATTGACCAAATATTTCCCTTTTAACAGCTAAGCTGAGGTCAGGTGTACCTGCTGCATAAGATTTTTGATGTGGTTAGTAGAATGTTTTTGAAGGAAAGTAGATGGAATAGCCTGAATGGGTTGTCAAGCAAAGCCAGGAAGCATGTGTGTGCCCTGAAGACAAAGTGACTTATTGAGAGTTTTGCTTAAAACAAGCTGAACGCAAGATGATGAATGTAGAAAATTGAGCAAAATTTGGACTGAATCCAAAACACACACTGGAATTTACTTTTAAACATGATTCCTTCATATTGTTATCTGTGATTTGCTTTAATAATCTTCCTCAAAAAGTACAGTTCACAGAGTTTTGTTAACTGAGGGTTCAGTTAAAAAAAAAAAAAAACTTATTTGAAATTATCCTTTTTGGGAGCTTGTTTGCAGATTCTAGCATGAGAGCGCAGCTACTCATATACCCTTGACCGAAGAACGGTATTCTCCTCTATCCGGGAAGGTCGTCCTCTTCAACTGAGCGCCAGCGCGAGGCTTGGGGAGGGATGCATATGGAGCGGATGAGGGAGGAAGGGGACACACGTCTAGTCAGCCAGATCAGCCGAATTAACCCTGGCCATCAATGGGGTGACGCAGCCTGATCACCCTCACATCCTTCTTAATTCAGTAAAGGAAATTTATGCTCAGGTTGAACTATAATTGATTTTAAGAATAGTCGAAAGAATTTTTAAAAATACTACTTTTTGTGTATTTTGTACTAACATTAATTGATTCCTCCTTTTCATCTTATATTTAGCTAAGGCACAAAACAATTGTAGGTTTGTTAGCTTTGTAAGAAATTAAATATAACAGTATATGGATGTGGACATTCACGCCTGTCACACATTTAATGTAGCAACAGGACTGAAAAAAAAAAAGTCTAAAAGGTGACCCTGTCTCCCTAGTATTTAAATTTTAGTACTTAAACAATTTATTGCATTCTAATGAATATGTAAAATAGAAATTTCACTTGGAGCCCTATGGAGTTGTATGACTCCCAACAGCTTTGAAAGAGAAAAAGAAAAGTATTGGTTCATTAAAGAACCCAGAATTTAAATGAAGCCCTCCTAGATACTCAGCACCAGATCACATCATAATGTTCAGAAGGCTCAAAATTATGTATAGACAATATTAGAGGTCAGCTCTAGCAGAAAATGTAGTTACTGCATTGCGAAAAACCATATTTGCTGAATTAAAAAAGAAGCCACTGTATTATTCACAAAGAGAAAAACAAACAAACAACAGAATCCTAACTGGCATTCCACCACTGTTCCTAAGATGTCTATTTTCTAGGTTCTTTCATGTAAGATGTGGAATAGTACAATGGTTAAGCACATGGGTTCTGGAGCCTGATTGCCCCACTTATGTCATTTCATAGCTGTTTGCCATTGGGCAAGTTTCTTAACTTCTCTTTCCCTCAATTTCCTCATCTGTAAAAAAAGGGGAGATATGAATACTAACCTTTTATTGTTTCAAGTATTAAACAATTAAGAATGTATAAAGTTGTTGAACAATATCTGCCACATACTAAGTACTATATGTGTTAGCTATTATCATTTAGAATTGACCATGATACTTCTTAGCAATTGTTATCTTGATGCTTAAGTTGTAATGCTTTATATTGCATTTTACAAGTTTTAACCTCATTAATACACCAATGACATCTATGCTTTCCAGTTAAGATGAGATTTATCATTATTTCGGCTATCAAAAAATTAATCATTATAAAATTAACTCAATTATCCATGAAAAGTCAAATGACACCAAAGCTTCATTAACGATAGCTATGAGGAAAAGGCAGAAGTTAGGATTATCTCAGGGTTAACACCTTGAAAAAGATGGCCAATATCATAATGTTTGCTAATAAGCAGTTTACTTCCAAGGAAGTATTTACTTGGGGGTAAAATAAAAAGGAGCAATCTAGATGGTCATATGCAATGACTTACAATAGATTTCCTTTTTATCAGTTGGGGAAAATTCAAATCTAGAATGTTAAATACTATTTTCATTGGTCATTAAGGCAATGAAATCATCATGAAATTCGAATCAGGTCAGTTAAACCATTTATAGACATCTAATGAACTGTACTCAGTTCATCTACTGATCTAAAAAAAATCATTTTTGTCCCACCTACAATCTATGGTAACAATTGCCCTTAAGGCATCTTCTTAGGTGTGTCAAATAAGAGAAAATGGCATATTCATAGCCTTAAAAGCTATGACATGTTTTTCATACCTCATTGTTAGATAATCTAATTAATTCATTAGTACAACACTGTAGTTCTACTAGCTTCAGGGCATCCTTTTATGACACAAAGGATTTAATATTACAGCAGGAGGGTTTGTTGCATTATTTCTTAGTCCCATAGTACCTAAGAAAGACATAAAGAAATGATCCATTACCAGAAATAAGTCTTACTATTAGCCTGTTATGTACAAATATGAACTTGACGGATGGTACAACATATTTATTTTTCACCTATCAACCTATACAGAATCTTCCTTGATCATTCTGTATCTTCCTAAGATCCTCCAACTCACTTTCCCTATCTTCCTCTACTTTTTCCTCATAACTGCTTAATCTTTACCTTTCTGCCTCCCTGCTCCTATTCCACTATTCTGACTTTATCCTGAAGGGTGCTGCCAGATACTTTTCGGTACTGAGTTTCTTCCTGGATCATTTTGAAGGAGTGGCATTAAACTCCTAAGATCCTGAGCACCTTAGAGGCTTTATGCTCAATATTATGCCATATAAACAAAGCTTTCACTTGCAATATTTTTAAGGCGTTATAATACTGGAGTTAATAAAGTAGGCAACAGAGTCAGACTGTAGGGGTTTGAATCTTGGCTTCCTCACTTCCAAACTGTGGCCATGGCTAATTACTCAACCTCTATATGCCTCTCATCTTTCTCTGCTATAAAAGAGGGATAGTAATACTACCTACCACCTCATAAGATTGGTGTGAGGATTGAATTAATACATGAAAGAAGGATTGATTAGTGCCTGATACATAGTAAGCAGCCACTCAATAAATATGATCAATTATTATTACTGCTGGCTGAGGAGCCCAAAGATCTCATGATACTTGAGTGCCCCCAAAGTAACATCTTATACAGCAGGCTGAAATTCCTACCCAACACTCATTTAATGTCTTAAGTACCATTCTCACAGGCCTTCTTACTACCTAGTAAGAGCTAATTTATCTAATCAATTAATTGTTTTTTCTGACTAGAGATGATTGTCATCGGAGAGTTAATGTTATTTCTTATGGGGAATATTTGCTGTTAAGAGTTGTCTTTTGGAGACAATGCCTTACGAAAAAGGAATAGCCAGTATAGGGTTCAGTAGCCATCTCTATGTGGAAATAGCTCTGTTTAGAGATTGAGGCATTACTGTCTTTACTTCAGAGAATGAGATTTGCAAATTGTCACTGAAGAAGTTCTTTCATCTCAAGTGCTGCGTTTTCAGGTAAAACAAACTTATCAGGTGAGATTAGTGCCTCAGTCACAGGATCTAGAAAACAAACAAACAAACAAACAAACATGGTTTACCATGAGAAGAATCATATGATTTCTGTTCCACACTCCTGTTATTAAACCACTTGATTCTGTCAAATCTTTGTTCACAATGTCTGTTGCATCTGTTGCATCTATGTTTTTCTTTTTTTTTTAATTAACGCAGTGGTCTAATTTAACCCTCTCTCTCCAGTTTTCCTCTCATCCAATCCATTCTGTGTGCCTCTGTCACATTCATCTTCCCAAATCTCTACTTCAAGTAAGTTACTCTTCAGCACAAAATCTTCACTTCTAAAGAACAAGAACATTTTCTTTGGCCTACCATTCAAAACCCTCTACCCTAGCCCAAGTGAATAAGTGATAAAAGGCGGCTGTAGAATTGGATTTCCTGGAGGTAGATAAGAAGAGATTTATTTTTACAGGAACACAAAAAGACAGAAGAGAGATGTCCCAAGAATTTCTCTATTGTTCCCGACCTTGCTTGGGAACAAGATTCCTAGATAATGTGCTTTCCAGGGTCATGCATGGCGACTGAGACGTGAAAGGATAATTCCTAAAGCATTCCACAAGGGGGCAGCAAACACTGATTGTGGTGGTGTGTAGAAGCTAGCAAGTATGCAGGAGGAGAAAAGGGAGTGCAAAGTAAGGTGAATTCGAATCATGTTTTCCCATTGAGATGATATCCGACTGGAGGTGAAGGTCAAACTCGAGAATCACTCTGGGGACTTGGTAGATATGCAGATGTCTGGCCCTCACTCAGGTGATTTTGATGCAGTTGTTCCTCAGACTCACTCTGAGAAGCTGATACAATATAAAAACATCTAATACTGTGCTCTTCACTTCAGCGCTATTTATATCTTTCCTTAGGCTGTTGCCACTTTTTTTTTAATTGCTGTTTTTCTTTATCTCTGCATCTGTGAAAAAAAATCCCATCCTTAAAAACTATTGCAAATACAACCTCTCTCTGTTATCTTTCTAGAGCCACTTCCACCCCCATGCCCCAACAAATTATTGCTTTTGCTGCATCAGATGGGATGGATATGTCAAAGTCTTTGCACTGGGGTAGGAGAGTGTTAGGGGCACTGTGATGGGAGTTCTAGGATGCTGCCAGAAGATAGGTTCTAATTTTCACATTGAAGTTTTACAGCTGCTTGTTGACTTGAGTTAAAACTAACCCAAAAGCTAGCAGTTGGCTAAAACATTTGGGGCAGTAGCCCACATATCAGACCTCCCAATTGTTAGAGTTGTGGTTGCCAATTGTTGTGAAAATTGGAGCCACCTAGGGTTATTTAAAAACTCCTGATACTTGGACCCCACCTCCAGACATCTGACGTAACTGGTATTGAGTGTAACCTAGGAATAAGTACTTTTAAACCTCCCTGAGAGGACCTGGATCCATAGTGTAGCAGTTAGCACGTTCGCTTTACATGCAGAAGGTCCAGGTTTTGGACCCCAGTGGAGCCACAGTCCATGACCTACAGCCACGCCATCCTGAACACGCCTAATCCCCTCTGATCTTGGAAGCTAAGCAGGGTCGGGCCTGGTTAATACTTGGATGGGAGACCACCTAGGAAGACCAGGTTCTGTAGGAATAAATAATAATAAATAACAAAACAAATATAAATGAAGTATCATTTCTTACTGATACGTTTTAGTGATAGTACCCTGGTTCATCTCAGCCCCCTTGAGATGTAAATCTTTTTAAAAGCCTCCTGGCAGTTTTATAACCCAGAAATGTTTTTCTCAAAGTTCTAGAAGTCATTTCTTTGCAATGTAATCATCAAGAAAGATAGCACTTCTTTTTCCCAATTGCTGTGGGAGAGTGGAAGGTTAATTTTTTGGGGGGAGGGGATGCTTTGATTAAGCTATAAAACTATCAGTTGTCATCAAGATATGAGTTTATTTTTCCTTGGGATAAAGCTTGCTGTATTAAATAAGTAGATGCACCTAAAAACATAATGATAAAGTGCCTGGGATTTGAAGTCAGATCTGGGTTCAGATTCCCATTCAAATAATTGTATACAGATCTAGATGTAGATATATAAAAATAAATAGTCCTACGCATAAAATTACACATATTCTTATGCTTCTTGCATATATTCACCAGAGTTCCTTTCAGAGGTTTACTATTTATCTGAATCTACTTAAAGTACCAAAGGAAATAATTCGGCAATAATACTTTAGATGCCAAAGTGTGATGTAGATTCCACACGAATATAGTTTATTCTGTATTCTGTTCTATTATAAATTTAGAAATTACACATATACGAATGTTATTTTAAAGAAATAGCCTATTTCCTATAAGCGCTTTAATACCAGTGAGTTGTTTAATGAATTACATTTGAACATATTTAAACCTCCTTTAGGTAATATATCAATTTCTAAATAGAATATTAAATTTCCATGCTTGTCTATGATGAGAATAGCAGTAACGTAAATTACATCTCTAAACTTGAGAAACGGATGTTGTATTTTTCATTCCAAATGCCAAATTAGTGAACTAACTTAAGCTTACGGGTTTTATTCATTGGGACTATTAATTATTTTATCACTCAGTTCTCAATTTCTTAGAACTCTCTCTTGTAATGACTCCTTTCACGACTAGATTTTCCCTTCCTAACTACTGATAACTATGATCTATTTATTTATAAACTGAATTCAAAGTTGTAGACGGTTGTTAATCCAAAGCAAGGCCCTATTTATGGTAGATGCACTATATACATATAGGTGTTGTCATCTGTCCAAAGATAGCTTTCCCACCAGCTATTATTTTCTTCTAAGAACTTGAATTCTAACCATTAAATCACTTCTGGGTGATAGATAGTAAACACGGAGAATGGAGAGAGTTGCTTTAAAAGACTAATGTTGAAAAATTTTTCATAGATAAGAGGAGAGAGAAACATCTAAAAGTTCCTCACATTGGGATCAAACTATTTTCTCATTGGTAAACATGGAAAGAAGCAGGTTCTGAGAGGTTGGGATGCAAGGTCTCAGGATAGTTCAATTCCAAGGCTAAATTACGTCTTTGTAAAGAAGCTCTGAAAAAAAAAAAAAATCTGCTGTCTGCTTAAAATCCTTTCTGCGACTGCTTTCATAAAGAGTTACGATTCCGAAAAGTATTTAAATGTACTAATAACTAGTCTTAAAAATACATGTGACTTCAAGATCTTATGCTCAGAATAATGCAGTATGGTAGCAGTAAAGCTAGATTTGGAGCTGTGGACTTTTGGTCATGTTTTTTAATAGTTGAAAACACCTTTTATTGTTGACTCTGCAAAATTAAGGACATGAAGTAACAGTAAATGCCATATGAAATAAAGAAATAAAGCATAAAGCCCAAGGCACATCTTTTTGTTAGAGCAAAGAGGAAAAGGCCCAGGCATACTTACCCTGGAGAGGTTTCTCAGGCTTAACACATTCGCTATCAGTTTGGGATGCAGTCTAAGGACACAACCAGAAAACTCTCTAACTTCTAGAGAACTTTAGTTTAAGAGGAAATAGTCACTTGATAAATCTTTGTATCGCAAGCATATTAACTGTTTGTCTGTCCTATGTGTTGAAACTATTTTCTTTTCAACTATTGCCATTTCTTTTAACTCTGTGTATAGTTTTAGGTCCTCAAATATTTGTTCTTTTCCTTTAAAGGTTCTGAGTTTTACTGCATGCTTAGAAGAAATGCCTTCTTGAGTCCAACATTAAAACATTCCCCTATATTTTCCACTTAGAGGGGTTTTGTTTGTTTGTTTGTTTATATATTAAAAATACTCTTCTGAAATGTATTCTTATTTTGGAGTGAAGTGGGGGTCTCATTTATTTCCAAATTGCTAATTATCTTTACGACATATATCGAACAATCGATCCCTTCCTTGCTAATTTGAAATGCTACTTTTATCATATGCTATGAAAACAAATATTGTTTCTGGTCTCTCTCTTCTAATGCATTGATTTATCTTTTTATTCTCTTTATTCTCTTATCTATTTATCTATTTATTCTCTTCCAGCACCAGATTACTTTAACTATTGTACTTTATATTATGTTTAGATAACTGCAAGAACAACCTTATATCTTCATTAATTTAACTTTTAAAATAGCTAATCTCACATATTCTTTTCTTTAAGGAAAAATATAGAGTTCATTTATCAAGTTCTGAAAACAATCTCACTGGGTGTCTGATTTTTACTGCATTTGAATTTATGAATCAAATTGGGAAAAACTGACATTTTGCCATACTGCATTCTCCTTTATGTCTTTTTGTTTTGTTGATGATTTCCTTTGATGCATAAAAACTTTTTAGTTCGATATAGTCCCATTTATTTATTTTTCTTTTGCTCCCCTTGTCTGAGTAGATATATCAGAAAAAATACTCCTAAGCGCAATGTCAGAGAGTTTACTGCCCATGTTTTCTTCTAGGAGTTTCATGGTTTTCGGTCTCACATTTAAGTCTTTAATCTATTTTGAGTTTATTTTGTATATGGTGTAAGAAAGCAGTCCAGTTTCATTGTTTTGCATGTATCTGCCCAGTTTTTCCAACACCATTCTGTACACTTGAAACTAATATAAAATAATATTAAATGTCAACTCTAATTGAAAAATAAAAATAAATAAATTAATTAAAAAATCATTGGTTCTATTGTCTTTTAGGTGCTATAATTTTTATTTTTATTTTTATTTATTTTTTTTGTCGTTGGTCTACTCAACTTTTATGTTTTACCTCTTATTGAGTGGCTTTTTTAACTTACACGATTTATTTTTTATAATTCCACTTTACCTAGATTTGCAAATTTCTTGATATGGAATTTTACATAATAGTCTTTGAGTTTTTAAATTCCTCTCCATATCCCTTTCTCATTTCTAATTGTGCTCAAGTGTGTGTTATTTTCATTTTTTCTAGGTTAGACCTGTAATGGGTGAATTTATTTCACAAAAGCAACTATTGGTTTCGATTTTATTTAGCAATTCTATAGGGTGCTTCTAATTATTTCCCTCTTAAATAACTCTTTTCTACTTTTGTTGGGTCATTTTGATGTTCTTTTAGCTTCTAGAGTCAAATATTTTATTTATTAATGTTTAAAATGTCTTTTGTCCTAATACAAAGTGATTAAAGTATGGATTTTACTCACCACACAGTTCAGATACTCTTTCAAGTGAAAATACTTTTCAAGTTGTACGGGTAATGCTGGACATATGCAGATACATGCCAGTGAAGAGAATTTACCTTGAAGTACTATGGTTATTAATAATAATAAAAGCAATGATAAATAATTTTATTGAGTACTAGTTATGTGCAAGTATAAAATACTTCACTTGATCCCATCAGTAATCAGTAAGATAAGTTAAATTCATCATTCTTAACTTTACATACAAAGAATCTAATAATAAGCAAAGAAACTTCTCAAGGTCACACAGCTGTCAAGGTCACCCAAGACTGTCTAACTCGAGAATTCACTATTTCAACTACTACTTTCTGCTGCCAAGCCTATTCCACTGAAATAATGATACAGGAAGGGACAAGAAGAGAGGGAGGCAAATCCATACTGGGAAGTTATTAGGTCATAGAATATGCTATATGTTTTTTTTCCACGTGTTGTCTTCTAACTAAATACAAACACATGACATGTGTTTCATTAATCTCATTTTAATATCAATATGGTCTATGAAATATATCCTAAAAGCTCATTGATACTAATTATAAATTAATTTTATCCAAATAGACTTTTGGAAATACTTTCACTTTTCAATTCATAAGATGATGAAATTGTATTTTTTACTTTGCTTATTGTACTATCAATGCACAAAACTGTTTCTTAGAACAATCTGAATAAAGTCTATATACATGAAACTGGAGATGTAGAATTTTTGAAATATCATTCCATTTTAAGTGCTTATTAATTGAATGTGTATGTACCAAAGTAAAGAATATCATAAATTCCTCAGGAAAACTGATTTGAGCTAATGCAAAAGGTTTAAAAGAATCCAGATGAAAATGATACAAACAAAATTACTGTAGAAAGGGAGATGTTATCAAAGAAAGTGGAATTAAGGCAGGCATTGGTAGTCATCTCAATAAATTCTAGATAAATAAAAAAGTAATAGAACAAGGCAGAAAAATTAGAATTAAAAAAGAGACCAAGCACATAGAATTAATAACTATATAAAAGTATGTGACAAGGACAAAAAAAAAGAGAGAGAGAGAGAGAGAGAGAGAGAGATCTTTGAAATAAGGAACAGCAAAACTGACATTATATTGAGGAAAATTCTATATAATACTCTTGACTAATATCAACAGCGTTCAGGCTGCGTAGAAAACAAACATGAACGATTCTGGACCTATGTCGTACAATATAATAATCACTAACCACATGGGGCTATGGAACATATGAAATGTGACTTACCTAAATTGATATGTGCTGAATGTGTAACATGGACACCGTGTTTTTGAAAACTCAAGGAAAAAAAGGTAAAATATTTCATTAATGTTTTCATTTGATTAATGTTGAAATAATGTTTTAGAGATATTGGGTTATTATATGTTAATAAAATAATCTTTCCTTTGAACTTTTTAATAGGGCTAATAAATATAAAAATACATATATTGCATTATATTTCTATTAGACAGCACTGTTCTAGACCAACACACACATGCATGCGCAGAGAAAATCCCACAAAAATAATACTCTTGATTGACCCTGATCTAGCATCCAGGCTTTACTTTCAGTGAAATCTATTAAAGCTAAACATTTTAGAGTTTGCTAAGGTTCTCAGAGTATACAAATTGTCTTTCTAGATATCTCAAATTGATCAGGTAATTATTAACTCTCTACTTCATTGTATATGTCTACATAAAGAAAACGATTTATTCGAGAAGAAATAAAATGGAGCAGATGGTTTTCACTGGCGAGACTCAGTAAACAAGCTATATTCATCGAATAAAATGTTTATTAAAATCATGTTGTAGATAGCAGTGCATTTAGTTTAATTAAGGATATTTTAAAGTACTATATTTAATGATTAAATCTGTATTTAGTTTAGAATAATTTTCTAAAGTCTTCATGATAACTGTGCCTAAATGCGATACAGCCTGTTTATTTGCAAAGGGCTTAGACATCTGCTAATCATGTTGATGAAAGCCAGATTTTCTCTTTTGATCAGACTCTTCTGATCAGGCTCTGATTAACTGAAATTTCTCTGGCTAGATTCTCAGATATATCATTCAGGGACATATTTCCTATGCTCCTTTGAACTGGATAACATTTGTCTCTACAGCATCCATTCCAACCCTCCCTCATTGTATGGCAGTCACGCAATTTGGGTGGGATTGACCCTCTTTACAAGGGCAATTCTAAGAAGCATAATCCAATTAGCACACTCTCATCTCTTCTGCAACACCAATTAAACTATGGATGGTCAATAACTTTTATTTAAGACAATAAACATATGGTATTCCTCTGGCCACCACATTGGTTCAGACTGGTTCAGAATGAAGTACAGGACTTTTGTATAAAAGTGTAGTGTGCTGTTGTAAATCCTGTAACTGCTGCAGCTATTTTACTACAATGAGGAAAAACAGCCTGAAGACTATTAGAACACATAGAGGAGAGCAGAGTTGAAAGTGAAACTTAGGGTCTTTATGATTTTAATTAAACTTAGTTTTAAATCCTAGCTCTAGAAATCATCTCTGACCCTCTCCTTCTCCCTCTCCGTCTCTCTCACCATATATCTTTCAGAGACTTAGACTTTCACCCTGATAATCAGCAACCCCCGAGGTAGCAAGCAAAGACAGTAGTCTGGACCTGACTAATGGTTACACCGTCTGGACCTCTGGCAGGCTAAAGAAAACATCTTGACCTAAGTTATGTTTCAGTTCCTAAGCCTTAAGGTGGACCCATACCCTGGCTACTTTCCCATCATATCAGACAAAAGGACCCCTGAAAAGACCTCAGAACTATCCTTAAGACCTGAGGAAATGATTTATTGCCCTTACTGTACCTCCAACCAATCAGCTCCCCGCATGACCCTGAATCTCTAACTCATGATATATTGTGATTTTGCCCTATATAATTTGTAATCTACATGCCATCAAGGAGTTTGGGCTTTTGATCAACAGCTTCCCGTTCTTCTAGATGGTGAAATTCATTAATAAAATCGCCAGTATCTCTCCACTGCAATTCTTGGCGTTTACTGTTTGGCTCTGCTAGCGTCAGGTGGAAGAACTCTTTCTGTTCTGTAACAAAAGAATCACAGTAAAACTGAGCTAGAGGCCTGATAAAACTATACCTGAAGTCCTGCCCCTAGAATTCCAATGATGTTTTGTCAATACATTTATTTTATTATATATAAAACAATTTAAGTTGAATTTTCTGTTACATATAGTCAAAGGCATCCAAACTAAAATACCTGTTGTTTTTCCTTGATTTATTTTTTATACTTTACTGTAAACATTTCTCTGGTTGTTTGATAGAATTTCTTATTATTCTTTCTCAATCACAGGATTTTCTGTATTTTTTCTCTGGTCTGTCCTCTTCATTTTTTTTTTTTTTTTATCCCTGCCCCTTGTATTTCAGTATCGCTATCCTCGGACAATACAGTTTGTTTGAGATTCATTTAAAAGATTCTCATCAATTACAATTCGGCATGACTATATTTAGTCTTTAGATTCCTCTTATAAAATTTTGGTCAGCCCTGTTGGCCTATTTGTAAATAGCCAATATTTTGCATGGGTGAATCTTCACAACTGAGGACTGACATTACACACATAGAATTGACATTTTGAGATGCCAAAATGAATGGTTCGATTTTGCTTCTCGCTTATATCTGATTTCTACATAAGTCAGTGGGTTTACAATAAAATTCATTCTTCTATTTAATAAAATGTCCCTAAACACTAGACTAACTGAGATTTTCTTTGAATCCAATGATTTTAAGCATGTAGGTCCACTGTATATAGATCTTTCTATCTTTATGCTCATCTACTTTCTATTATATATGATTTTACATGTTCTGTTTCTCCAGTTTCATGCTTCCCTCAGCAATATTTCTTTGTTTAGTCTCTCCATACTCACCTAACAATGTTTTTTACTCATAGATCACTATTCTGCTGACTATTACTCTCTGATATTTGACATATATCTCATATTGTAAATGGATTCAATCTTTTATTAACATTTATTTATTTATTGTGGTGACATTGGTTAGCGGAATCCAGTAAGTTTCAGGTGTACAGTTCAACAGTAAGGCATATATATATTGCATTGTGTGCTTATTGCACATAATTAGATTTCTTTTTGTCACCACATATTTGACCCCTTGTACCTCATCTACCTCCCCACTCCCCCTTACCCTCTGGTAACCACTAGTCTATTGTCCATGTCCATGAGTCTCTGTCTGTGTAAATGTATTCAATCTTAAAAGTCAGGTTTTTTGTTTGTTCGTTTGTTTGTTTGTTTGTTTTTTTACAGTATATTCAATATACATTGTGAAGCACTGTTTCTACTGTCTAGGGAACATTTAGTAGCATTGTACAGGAAATTATCTAGTAACCATTTTAATGCATCATAAGAGACCTTTTTCAGCTCAGACACCATTAAATTGTACTTTGATGCAGCATGGCAGTGATGATGAACATTAAGAAAATATCGATGAAGATCTGAAGCAATTAGAGCCACAACCATGGTCTTCTAGATCTACACTAATTCAATAGAGCATATCCATATATGGCTATTGAGCCCTTGAAATGTAGCTAGTCCAAACTGAGATGATCTGTAAGTGTAAATATGCACTGGATTTCATAGAATTAGCACAAGTTTAAAAATAATGTAAAATATCTCATTAACATTTTATATTGATTAAATAATGAAATATTTTGGTTATACTGAGTTAAATAAAGTTATTAAAATTCATTTTACCTATTTCTCTTTACTTTTAAATGAAGTAACTAGAAAATATAAAGTTGCATATGTTGTTTGCCTATCTATTGAACGGTGCTGTTCAGTGGCATTTTGAAATGACCCAAACCCTTCAATAGCAATTGATTGCTAAGAACTTAAAATCTAAAGCCTGCATAAGCAAGTTTTAAGACCTAGTAATAATATTGAAGGAAGAAAAAAATAATACTAGTCTTCTGAAACAAGAACCATGTGAGGCTTGGGACTATTTTAACAAGCTCCCAAGGTTGATCCAAAGGCAAGGTCAGGTTTGAGAACTACTGTTTTATAGTCATTTCCAGCAAACGCTTTCATGGTCTTAGTAAATTTCCAAACTAAAGGACACCTGTGAGAGACTGTTATAAAATAAACCTGTGCCCAGTGGGCTCTCCCTGACTTGGAGTTGGGAGCAAAACTAGTTAAGCAACTCTTCTTCATAACTGTCACTTAAAGAAGCACCTTGTCTGTTGAGTGGGCTATAAGCAGAGAAAACTGAGGAAAATGTCCTTTTGTGAAGGATACCAATCTGTATATACATATTTTTTTTTCACCATTACAGATTTACTTTACAGCAATAAAACTTTTCTTTAGCGAGATATCCTCACTCTATTATGAACTTTGCCTTAAATATAATGGGAATGGACACTATAGACAAAAGTAAAAAGTTAAGGACTAAAAAAGAAATTGGTATGAGTAATAAGAAAATGGGGGAAGATTCAGATAACAAAAGTGTTATTTGCTTCAAAGATAAGATAAGAGACAAATTTTTATGTTCGAGAGAGAAAAACTGCTGTTGTATATAATTACTTTAAAACTGTTTTAAAATATGTTTAATATTCCTTTTAAATATTTTGTTCTGTTAAGTATATGAAAACTATTGGAAATAAATTCTAAACCTTTGTCCTCTGGATGATAATAGTAAAAGCAGATAAATAAAGCCACTGCTGGAGTCACTTTCAGCTAGAGAAGATGATAGCATTTATGTAAATCAACAGGAAAAAAATAAAAGCTAGGAACAATATATTCCTGTTAAGACTAAGAAGACTTTTCTGAGTGGATCAGAGAATTCCTTCTTCATGATTAATAGGAAAATGACTATGATGCATAAAGTCATCACAGAGCCTCACTCACACCTGACACTTGCTCTATGCAGTCTGCCTGTGGAAGTACCAAGAGGGAACAGGAGTGCTTGAAAGGTAGAAAGGCCTCTCCAACTAGGTTCCCACTCTTAAATCCATGGAATATCAACATTTGAAGGAAACTATTCTAATTCCCAGATCCAAACCCTTAGCCTTGTCAGCACTGAGCTGATCAAGAAGGGAAGGTTTCGGTGGTGAGACGCCCAGTTGGAAAAATGCACAGAGGCTGACATGAGAATGAAACAGCAGGCACCAACTTTATTGCGGGGAGCACGCTTCCGCTTCTGCTCTTCTTCGGCTCCCTTTCTGCTCCTTTTCTGATCCCTGGGGGACCGCATGGGCTCCACATATATCAGAATACAATGGTAGCATTCAGCCACACATGCGTGATACAATAAGCTGAATTATGTTTACATATTTTAGGTGCAGGTGCCCTACTACATTAATGTAACATTTCAAATCTAGGGTCCTATTCCTAGCCGTGAGCCTGGATTACAGCCAGACCTGGGACCAGCCAGGCCTGAGACCCATAGCCCTATAGTAAGAGATTTGAAGAGGCATTCTAATCTGGCTCGTGCTCGCTCGCTCTCTCTCTCTCTCTCTCTCTCTCTCTTTCTCTTTTCTCTCCCCTTTTTCCTCTTCATTTTATCATTTTTCCATTTTACAATTTTTCTTATTTATCTCTCCCTCTTTTCTCCCCTCTCTCATTCTCTTTATTCCCCTACTCTCTTTCTCTCACTTATTTCTTTTTTATTATTTTTTTTTTGTTTTCTTCCATCTATTGTTCTTTCCCTTTCTACATTTCTTTTTCCCTCTTCCTTTTACCTGATTCCTCTTTCTCTCTTCCTCTTCCCCTCTCCTTTTCCATTTTATCTCTGCCTTCTTAAGTGTTAAAACAAAACATCCATATTCAAGATAGAAGCAAACTAAATATTTTAGAATTGTGTGAAATTTAAATCCTTCCCACTCACTTCCAACTCCTGCAGGCAACCATAGTTTGCTTATTGCCTTTCATACCTTTTCCTTTGGACTTACAGAGGAGGAGAAAGAGGGGAGGAGGAGAGGAAGGGGAGGGAGGGAGTGGGAGAGAGAGAGAGAGAGAGAGAGAGAGAGAGAGAGAGAGAGAGAGAGAGAGAGAGATTGACTTTTCAATTGTTATTATCTTATTACTTATTTGATTTTGCCCAAAGTAGTAATCAATTGTTCTTCCTTTTTAAAAATTTAACCTTCTTGAGAATATCTTTGTATGTCTGTATGTCTGTACATATGATCTACTTCATGCCTTTGAAAAGATCCATAGCATAGCATTATCTGTATGGTGAGGCAGCATCACAAAGTGAACAAACTTACTGTTACCTGAATCAGAGATGGGGTTTGATCTGACTCCTATTCTTTCTAGCAGTGGAATCCTGAACGAAACCCTGGCTTTCTCTAAGTCTCCTTCTTCCTCTGTAAAATGAAGATAATAGTATCTACAGACCAAGAAGGCCTTACTGTTTCCCTCACTCTAATACACTTTAGACAGGATTCTTCTTGACTCTAGGCTCCTGACCTCCCTTTTTTTGGGATTTTTACTTTAGAAAACTTATAATTGTAAATTCTTTCTCAGCCCCCTTGAGATGTAAATCTTTTAAAAAGCCTCCTGCCAGTTTTATAACCCAGGAATGTTTTTTCTCAAAGTTCTAGAAGTCATCTCTTTGAAATGTAATCATCAAGAAAGATAGCACTTCTTTTCCTGATCTCTGTGGGAGAGTGGGAGGTTAATTTTGGGGGGTTGGGGGGTACTTTGATTAAGCTATAAAACTATCGGTTGTCATAAAGATATGAGTTTATTTTTCCTTTGGATAAAGCCAAGTAGCAAACACAGACGGCCTGACTTCCCACTAATGTCTTCCAGTGCTTTTCCACTAGTTTGTTCCAGTGCTTAACAGCCCACGCCTTTTGTTTCGGTAGAGTTCAGTTCGGACTGAGTTCTGACCTCTCTCCTCTATTGTAATAGTCTTGATGAGTCTTCCTTATGTGTTTTACTTTCTCCATTGTAATTTTGTACAGTTGTTGAGAGGAATAAATGAAGTAATAGACATAAAGCATCCAGTGCAGTGCTTAGTCAATATTAAGTGCTCCATAACTATCAGTTATTTTAACTACCATAATTGATTTAACCATTCCCACATCGACTGACATTTTGTTTATCTCTAAAAATGTTTTCACTTTTATAGTGCTGAATGAACACTCCTGTATATTTACACTTCCTCAACCGTGTAAGTATTTCTGTAGGTTATTTTTCTAGAATTATAGTAGACTTGTTACCAGAGAGCGGGGGCCTCTCCAGGCGCGCTGTCCAGGTTCTTGATGTCTCGAACAAAGAGTTGAGCAAGACACCAAAATACAGTAGACAAGAAAAGTTTTATTAGAAAGGAAAGTACACTTCCAGAAATGGAAGCGGGCCCGAGCAAGAGAAGCATGGCTCAAAAGGCCTGGTAACAAAGACTTCAGGGTTTTTATCCCTTTTTTGCTGTGGGTGGTTACTTTTCTTAGGGGAGTGGGCTTCCTCGATTGACAGGACTCAGTGATTCATCATTCTGCTTTCTGTGCATGTTCGTTCCCAGAATTCATTCTGTTATAATGATATTAATGAACTTCCGGGCATATGTATCATATTATAATGATGGTATAATGAGACTCAAGTGAGTTGAAGGTCATTGGGGTCTTCATTGCACAGGTGCGAGTGACTGGCTGAAACTGGTATCTAAATCTCTGCCTAATGGTTTCTTTGTGTGAGTTAAAAAAAAAAAATGCCTTCTGGCTTGCTTAATTGTGGGCGGATTAGGGCGGACTCCTTCTAAAATAGGATGACCTCAGTGTCTTTGCAGGCAGACCCGAAACCCCCTAACTACTTTCCTGCCTACCTCTTTTCTAAGAGCCATGAACCTCCTTATTAGTATGGATGTTGAGGGACAGGAGGTCTCTTCTTCCGTATCTGCTTCCTGCTGAGAATGGCCGTAGTCCCTGCCTACAGGGGTTTCATGGAGCTCTTTCCCTTTCTGCCTCAGTCAGGATGAGTTTCCTGCTGAAGTGCCACCTCAGTCCCTAGACAAGGAAAAGAAAATACAAACTCGTTATTTAAATTCATACGTCTATTGATTTCTATTATTGATTTGCCTATTAAGCGAGTAAAGGGAAACAGGCTTGGTTAATATATTTCTTAAAGAGTAAAAAGAAAGACCTTTGGTGTAAATTCTCCTCCCCCCTAGACTCTAAGGGCCCTGCCTGGCTTAACACATTTCTGCTTAACAATGGGCTGATGAACCTTATCAATAGCCAGATGTTTGTGCAGGTGGGGTTGGTTGTTTTTACCAAAAAGAGCCACTTAGTCTTTTTGTTTTCAAGAAAAACTTATCTCGAACTTCAATATATAAAACAAAAGCAAGGCTGACTTAGTTCGAACAGAAGTTTGGGAGTTTAGTTTAAAAAACTGTGTTACTTTTTCTCCTTCATCCAACTCATCCTCTAAGACCAGTCCTTAAGGGTTCTCCTTACTCTCTGAAATCTACTTCCTGAATTCTTACTAAAATTTAAAATGCAATTCTGAGAGGGACATCACTTGTAAATTCCTAATCTTTTAGCAAGAAATGAAATGGGGCATCTCTTGCAGAGTTAATCTTTTTATACACCTAGTTAAGTTTTCTTCCTTCCTTTCTTTGGAAAAAAAGTGCTTGCCCTCAAATCTTGATAATTGCCCTGGAGACTCAGATCCTCTGGCTATTGATAAGGTTCATCAGCCCATTGTTAAGCAGAAATGTGTTAAGCCAGGCAGGGCCCTTAGAGTCTAGGGGGGAGGAGAATTTACACCAAAGGTCTTTCTTTTTACTCTTTAAGAAATATATTAACCAAGCCTGTTTCCCTTTACTCGCTTAATAGGCAAATCAATAATAGAAATCAATAGACGTATGAATTTAAATAACGAGTTTGTATTTTCTTTTCCTTGTCTAGGGACTGAGGTGGCACTTCAGCAGGAAACTCATCCTGACTGAGGCAGAAAGGGAAAGAGCTCCATGAAACCCCTGTAGGCAGGGACTACGGCCATTCTCAGCAGGAAGCAGATACGGAAGAAGAG